>NC_056670.1:66118236-66441986 GCF_018350195.1 Panthera tigris | reverse complement strand
TGAGTTGTCTGGCCAGTGATGGTGAAGCACTGAGCGCTTGCTCTGGGGTGGCCAAGTTTCAGGTGCTAGTACATTATTCATGATCACCTTGATTCATGAGACTGTATTTATGATCAGTGAATAAAATGTCAAAATGTGCTTTGTCTCGGCTGGCTCTTTCCTCACAGCACTGTCCACCCTGCGTGTTAGGCGAGCTCATCCCCAGGGCTCCTGGCCTTTGGGGCAGGCGTTTTCCAGATAGACGGTCCCCTTTGAGGAGTGATCCCTGGCCTCCGCACATATTGTCTGACTTAATTGTAAGCCTCTCTTGCTTTTCTCTAGGAAATCCAGTGTTTTGGTGAGTATACTGTCGAAAGTGAGTCTTCCATGGTCTACCCTGTAGCATACGTTGTGTGGTGTCTCCCCCATAGCGCCTCAGTCCTCATGTCTCGTCACTTGTTCACAGTGTTCTGTGGCAAGTGCCTGCAACTCCCTGTCCTTGGGCTTTCTCTCTCTCTCTTTTTTCAAAAAAATTTTTATTTTTGAGAGAGAGAGAGAGAGAGAGAGAGACAGAGTGCAAGCAGAGGAGGGACAGAGAGAGAGGGAAACACAGCATCTGAAGCAGGCTCCAGGCTCCGAGCTGTCAGCACAGAGCCCCACACGGGGCTCGAACCCACGAACCGTGAAATCACGACCTGACCTGAAGTCTGATGCTCGACCGACGGAGCCACCCTGGTGCCCCAGTTGGGCTTTCTCCTGCGTGGGGCAAGCTTCCCAAAGTCTGCAGAGCTAATGCCCCCAGGGCCTCAGACCATCGTGGTTGGGCATGGGAGGACAGACCTCTTCAACCCTTGGCTGGGATGTCTGGGGTGTCGTCTATACTGTCTTATGGGGTTGCTCAGCGGGATGAAGCCCCACTTCCCACCATGGTAACTTGTTCTAGGACCCTTTATTTTCTTCCTTTCCTTTTGTTTGATTTTCCCTTTCTCCCACCAGCATTTCCTGGGGCCATCCCCCAATAAACCATTGACATGCATGTCCTTGTCTTAGGGCCTGCTGTTTGAAGGAACAACCTAAGACATAGGCTGGAGATACAGCTACTAATCTGCTCTATATTTCCTCCAACTTCTTTCTTTGTGCTCAGTACTCAGTAACATGTAGGATGAATATATGTGTATGTAAGAATATGTATGCAGAAACTAACATAACTGCGTGTCAATTATACTTCATTTAAAAACAAGTGAAAAAAAGAGATAACCGTTTCCAGTCTGAATTTAACACTGAACATTAGAAATGGAAACCTTTTGGGGCGCCTGGGTGGCTCAGTCGGTTAAGCCGCCGACTTCGGCTCAGGTCATGATCTCGTGGTCCATGAGTTCAAGCCCCGCGTCGGGCTCTGTGCTGACAGCTCAGAGCCTGGAGCCTGTTTCAGATTCTGTGTCTCCCTCTCTCTGACCCTCCCCCGTTCATGCTCTGTCTCTCTCTGTCTCAAAAATAAATAAACGTTAAAAAAAAAAAATTAAAAAAAAAAAAAAAAAAGAATGGAAACCTTTTGAATTGACAGTGTTGTGTACATACAACCTAAATGTAGTTTTTAATCTGTTAGAAAATTGAAGTTGTGTTTGTTTTGATGGATTAATTAGTAACTTCCAAAAGTACGTCTTCCTCTTCTCTACTATCAAGATGAGATTATCAATTCGAAACTCGAATTTAAGTTCTCTGAAACTGAGGAAAGTTTTTTTAATATGTGAATATTTTCTGCTTATGAATTTATGATTTTAATATCTGAGAAATGTTATAATTAACCTCCTTAATCATAAAAAAGAAAATGTATATGCACGCATATGCACACATACACACATCATGCACAAACATTGGGTCATTCTATACCTATTATACAATTTGCTTTTTTAACTTGGGAGTATATCCAAATTGTTTTTCCATATTAGTGCACATACATCTGATTAGTTTTGATTATGTCATTGTATGGCTGGTTCTTCTTAAAACTAGTTTCATTAAATCTTAAACCATATCTTGGATTTGGATGGCTTTGAAAGATGAATAAATATAAGCATATTTCGGACATTTCACCAAAGCGTGGTTGGCAATGTCTGTTACTTTCTCCAGCTGGGGAAACAGAAAATGAAATGAGCTAATCTATTTTTACCATTCAGAACCAGGGTGCCAGCCTAGGAAGTTTCACTGATAGGATGGGCCGAAATTGACAGAATGTCTGAAAACACTTGCCAACATTTCCAGTGTCCCTCCTCCCGTCTTTTCTCTCGAGGACCATTGATTCCAACGTGCTATGTGGGAAAAAGCAAGATACACGGCTAGTTCTCAGGTTGTATTTGTGATGTGGCTTCCCAGTAACAGGATGTATTTTGATCCACCAAAGATCAACTCTTAATTGTGCTTGTTTCACACATACAAACTCATATTTCTATGTCCCATAGGATTGGACTTGGAAGAAGTTTCTCCTTAAACGATAGGATGTATTAATCATGTTTCTCCTCCATCACCCCTGTAAAAGTCAGAAGACCTCCCCTTTAGGACTCAGACTGTCGTCTCCTCCGAGACCCCGAAGGTTTCCCTCTCTCAAGAAGTGGGAGCTGTGAATTGCAGTTGAATTGGAGTTTAAACGGACCGTGACTCAAGTGTGACGGCAACTCCACTGTTTGTTCATCGGGCTGTTAAGCCTGTCACTTCCCAAGGCAGCCTCAGAGCAAAGTTTGATTTAATTGGCTCAAGCCCAAGAAGCAAAGTTTCCTGGTGCTGGGTGCCTGGAGTGTCCTGCCTGGATCTTCATGTCTTGGCATTAAGTTCAGGAGACAAGATGAGGTGAGCTGATCCCAGAGATCTGGAGAATCAATAAAACTGCAGTGTGCAAGTGTTCGGAGGGAAGAGGAGCTAAAATGTGGATCGAAGGACTCTTTTTTTTTTACTTTCAAATACGTGATAAAAACAAAAAGTTTGGGTGTAAAAACAGGCAGCAGGCTAAATTTATGGAATAATTCCTGGGAAGCTGATTTTCTTTTTCTTGCTCAGTTTATCCCCTGGTGAAGTTTAATGTACAAGGTAGTGAGGATTCCAGGAAGGGAACAGACGTGGAGCCGACGCCATGGACACCCCAGGGGCCGGCTTCCCTCTGATAAAATAAATCCATCCACGTCACTCGAACTGTGTGAGGGGCCTGTCCACCGCCCAGCCCTTAGCGCTTGTGCAGCCTGAGGGCCCGTCCTGGCATCCGGCTGCCTGACACTAACATCCTTCATTTCCCATCAGATAGGGGTGAGCAATTGTGCAAGGAGGCGAGGTTGTACCTGCGAGCCACGGAACACGTTTTGCCCTTGGTGTTTCCCCACAGGTGGGGGGTTTATTCTGCAAAGACCAGAAGACTCAGCAGGAAGCACGTTGTGACCCCTTCCATGCAACAGCTTCGGTGCTGTTGGCTCCTAGGGGAGAGGCAGGGGGGCAGTGGGAGGGCTGGGGGCGGGGCTTGGCAGTTAGAGCCCATACTGTGGTTGCTGGGTGTGAGAGTAGTTGGGAGTACAGAGTAAGGATTAAATACACAGGATCGGCATTTAAAAACAAAAATGCAGATTTTGGTAAGGTGGCAGTTATGGTATAGGTTTTGGATCTCCCCAAGTCACTCCATAAAAACAGAGTTTGGCTGGGATAGCAAAACTAAAACTCCTGGATGAGATCCATGCCAGATCTAGGTGACAAGCCCCACAAACCCTTAGTACGAGCAGGTCGTCTGGTAGACCCAAGAACCCCCAAATGATGATCAGGAAGTTGAAATCGCAGTGAGCCAATTCGGGAGCGGCCGCTGGAACTGGGGGTGGTTTGCACACCCCAGTGGGTGAGTGGGAGGGATTTGTGGTGAGGCCTGCAGGGGCTGGAGCAGTCAATGTCCCAGGAACTTCTAGGACAGAGTCCCGCGCTGAGGAGAAACTGCTGGGGACAGGATCCCAAAGGAAGCGGTGCAGGTGCAGGAGACACAAAGGAAAGCGAAGGTCCAGTCAGAGGGAACAGAGCCAGGACTTTGAAGGAAGTAAGTGCTGTATTTTTTAACACTTCACAAAATCAACAGGAAAGGAGGCTTTTGAGCCCTGAATGAAACTATCCTAGTTCAAGTCTCTTCCATAAGTTCAGAAAAATGCATTTCAGCTAAAAATGGGCAATAGGGGGGAAAAAAGATTAAGGTAAAGAGTTCTTGCAAACTTGCAATTGAAAAAAATTTTTTAAATGTTTATTTACTTTTTGAGAGAAGGAGAAAGAGCACGTGAGCATGAGTAGGGGAGGGGCAGAGACAGGGAGACAGAGAATCCGAAGCAGGCTCCAGGCTCTGAGCTGTCAGCATAGAGCCTGATGCGGGGCTCGAACCCACGAACCGTGAGATCATGACCTAAGCCAAAGTCGGAGGCTTAACCGACTGAGCCACCCAGGTGCCCCAAGAGTTCTTGCAAACTTAAAAAGAAAAGTAATCTGCAGGATGACCTGCCTACAGTGATACCACTTTATCACGACATGTTCCTAAAACAGATGAAAACAGAAATGCTTCAAAACATATCTACACATTTAAAAATAACATCCAAGAACAACATAAGACAGAATTAGAAAAGATGAGAAATTGAGAATTCAGGAAAGAAGTAGAAAAAACAGTTGTTTAAATATGAAGGATCACGGGGGCCTGGTGGCTCAGTCAGTTAAGCATCTGATTCTTGATTTCAGCTCAGGTCATGAGCTCGTGATCTGTGAGATCGAGCCCCTCTTTGGGCTCTGCACTGATAACTTTGAGCCTGCTTGAGATTCTCTCTCTCTCTCTCTCTCTCTCTCTCTCTCTGCCCCTCCCCTGCTCTCTTTCTCGCTCTCTCTCTCAAGGAATAAATAAGCATTTAAAAAAATGGAGACACCAGAAGGAACATGGCAATGAATAAATGCAGCAATGTTTCAAGATCAATAGAAGATGAGTAAGGAAAACAAAAAGCAAAAACAAAAGGATTTAAAAGAAAGTGATAGTTACAAAAGACAGGAAAAATGTAACGTTTATGCAATAGGTTTCCCCAAAGAAGAAAACTTAAGCAAGAAAACTAGAATTCTAGAAAACATTCCCAAAAAACCTCAAAAAGTTTGAAAGTACACATGGAAGAAGAACACCCTAAAACTGAATAAACAGACCCAGGGTGACCAACAGGACATATTGTAATAAAGTTATTCTACTTTAAAGAAAAAGAATGAATCCTTTATATTCAAACAAATGATCCAGTAACTGAACAGTAGAAAAAAATGTGATATTTCCATCCAGAATTGTTCCCGGTGACACTTGAGGTCAGAAGTAACATGGGGTTGTGGTCCCAAGGCTGTTCATTGTAACTCAAGACTCACCTTTGTTTTATGTGTTTTTGTGTGTGTCAGATGCGAAGGAGGTAGGAGGTTCCCACCTGCATCCTGTGCCCTGTGATGAGGAGGGCTCACAGGAGAAGCGTTAAAATGTGATTTTATTGGAACACAGTGTGGAGGTTCCTCACGAAATTAAAAATAGATCTACCCTATGACTCAGCAATAGCACTGCTAGGAATTGACCCAAGGGATACAGGAGTGCTGATGCATAGGGGCACTCGTACCCCAGTGTTTATAGCAGCACTTTCAACAATAGACAAATTATGGAAAGAGCCTAAATGTCCATCAACTGACAAATGGATAAAGAAATTGTGGTTTATATACACAATGGAATACTACTTGGCAATGAGGAAGAATGAAATCTGGCCATTGGTAGCAACGTGGATGGAACTAGAGAGTATTATGCTAAGTGAAATAAGGCAGAGAAAGATATCATATGTTTTCATTCATATGTGGATCTTGAGAAACTTAAAAGAAGTCCATGGGGAAGGCAAAGGGGGAAAAAGTTACAGAGAGGGAGGGAGGCAAACCATAAGAGACTCTTAAATACTGAGAACAAACAGGGTTGATGGGGGGTGAGGGAGAGGGGAAAAGGGGTGATGGGCATTGAGGAGGGCACCTGTTGGGATGAGCACTGGGTGTTATATGGAAACCAGTTTGACAATAAATTATATTTAATATAAAAATGTGATTTTATTTTATGATTTTATTTTTTAAAGTTAATTTATTTATTTAGAGCAAGGGAGGGGGACAGAGAGAGGGGGGAGAGAGAGAATCCCAAGCAGGCTCCACACTGTCAGCACAGAGCCCAGTCCAGGGCTCAAACTCACAAATCATGACCTGAGCTGAAATCAAGAGTCTGGCACTTAACTGTCTGAGCCACCCAGGTGCCCCAAAATGTGATTTTATTTTTATTTATTTTTTTATTATTAAAAAAAAATTTTTTTTGACATTTATTTATTTTTGAGACAGAGAGAGAGAGAGCATGAACAGGGGAGGGTCAGAGACAGAGGGAGACACAGAATCTGAAACAGGCTCCAGGCTCTGAGCTGTCAGCGCAGAGCCCGACGCGGGGCTCGAACTCACGGGCTGCGAGATCACGACCTGAGCCGAAGTCGGACGCTTAACCGACTGAGCCACCCAGGTGCCCCAAAAATGTGATTTTAAAGAGGAACTGAAACTCGTGTGTGTGTGTGTGTGTGTGTGTGTGTGCGCAACATGCCCCACTTTTTAAACATCCACAGCTGATTTCACATGAAAGAAAAAACAAAAACGTGCATGGGCCGAACAAACACGTGGGTCCTGAATTGAGTTCTTGGGCAGCAGTTGTGTCTTTTCATTGGATGCTCAGCTCCAAGACAGGCCAGGTGACTGCTGCCGATCGAGGGGACGGCTGCACCCTGGGTTCTGCTGTGCCCATCCGCTCTCTCCGAGAGGCCATGCTGCAAAAGACACACAGGGTCCCATGGCTGAGAATCTCTTCCTAATTGTTAGTGTGAACATCTTTTTATTTTTATTATTTTATCATTTTTTTGTAAAGAGGTAGACCAGACCATAGGAAGAAACTGAGGTCAGAGCGAAGGCCCAGACGAGAGCCACACCAGTTCCTGGTCTCCTGGCTCTCGGGGCCAGGGCTCCTAACACTGCGTCCCCAGTGCCTGCCCTGCCAGCAGGTACGGCTGCCGCTGGCTTCAGCCTCCCTGCCGGAGGCCCCCTCCTGTCCTTCATCCTTCCAATTCTTGCCTCCTTCCGAATCTAGTTCAAGTCCCACATGTCTCTCCACGAAGTGTTTCCTGACTGCTCCAACTGAATGTCCCTGCTCTAAATTTCTTTCGCATTTACTTTCTTCACAAACTGTGATGGACATTTCCTTCTTAAAATCGAACTTTCCCCATGTCTCTCCAACTAGACTTGTAGCCCCTTGGGGTCCAACACCAGCCATTGCCAGGATAGGGCACACAGTAGGTACTCAATCAATATCTATTGATTGGTGGAGTGGTGAAGACATCCTAAACACATTTATAGGAGAGTGAATGACAGGAGTGAGTTGAATTTGGTCCCACCTCTTACTAGCTGGTGTGGGGCAAATTATGTATCTTTTATGTATCCTGATTGTCATCTGTAAGTGGAGATGATATGATATTTACTGTTAGCATATTCGTGAGGATTATGTGACAAAATGTGCACAAATCACTTAGCCTAATGCTAGACAGCTAGTAAGTACTCAATTAGCTGGGACATATGTATTTTTAAGCAGAAGGTGAGATACCCATTTTGTTTTAAATTCTCTGTTTATTGTCCCCCTATTTCTTCCTTCTCTAATTTTCTCATATCATCATTATTATTTTTTAACTTTAATTTTTATTTTTTTAAATTTACATCCAAATTAGTTAGCATATAGTGCAACAATGATTTCAGGAGTAGATTCCTTAGTGCCCCTTACCCATTTAGCCCATCCCTCCTCCCACACCCCCTCCAGTAACCCTCAGTTTGTTCTCCATAGTTATGAGTCTCTTCTGTTCTGTCTCCCACCCTGTTTTTATATTATTTTTGTTTCCCTTCCCTTATGTTCATCTGTTTTGTCTCTTAAAGTCCTCATTATGAATGAAGTCATATGATTTTTATCTTTGTCTGACTAATTTCACTTAGCATAATACCCTCCGGTTCCCTCCACATAGTTGCAAATGGCAAGATTTCATTCTTTTGGATTGCCGAGTAATACTCCATTGTATATATATACCACATCTTCTTTATCCATTCATCCATGGATGGACATTTGGGCTCTTTCCATACTTTGGCTGTTGTTGATAGTGCTGCTATAAACATGGGGGTGCATGTGTCCCTTCAAAACAGCACACCTGTGTCCCTTGGATAGATGCCTAGTAGTGCAATTGCTGGGTTGTAGGGTAGTTCTATTTTTAGTTTTTTGAGGAACCTCCATACTGTTTTCCAGAGTGGCTGCACCAGCTTGCATTCCCATCATATCATTATTAAAAAAAAAAAAAAGTTACTGTTTAGAACAGTTTTAAATTTACTGTGAAGACAGTATTCCTTTGGTTCCCCTATTATTATTAGTTAAATTTTTTTTTCATGTTTATTTATTTTTGAGAGAGAGAGAGAGAGAGTGTGTGTGTGTGTGTGAGCAGGGAAGGAGGAGAGAGAGGGAGACACAGAATCTGAAGCAGGCTCCAGGCTCTGAGCTCTCAGCACAGAGCCCGACGCGGGGCTCAAATTCATAAACTATGAGATCATGACCTGAGCTGAAGTCAGAGGCTTAACCGACTGAGCTGCCCAGGTGCCCCTGTCTCCCCTATTATTAACATCTTACATATTATGCTGCATTTGCCACAATTAATGGAATGATGTTGATGCATTATTAGTAACTAAAGACCACAGTTTATTCAGATTTCCTTAGTTTTTACCCGATGTGCATTTTCCGTTCCAGGATCCCATTCAGGATATCACACTACGTTTCGTTGTCGTGTCTCCTTTGGCTCCTCTTAGCTGTGTTTCTAGGACTTTCTTTGTTTTGGAGTGCTCTAGAGTGTCCCTCTCTTGGGATTTTTCTCATGTTTTTCTCACGACTAGACTGCGGCGGCTCTGGGTCTTGGGGAGGAAAACCACAGAGCTAAAGAGTCATTTTTCCTGTTGCTGTTGACTTTGGTCACCTGGCAGAGGTAGTGTTCGTCACATTTCTCCATTGCAGTTACTCATTTAACCTCCATTCTGGACTGTACTCTTTGGGAGGAAGGCACTATGTGTGGTCCACTAAGCTCTGCGCGGTTTTCTCGAAGGTGGACTATCGACATCACTTATTTAGAATTGTGCACAGACGATTTGTCTCTTTGCTCACATTAATTCATTTTTTTCAATTATTTCTTCATATCCGTGTTGACTTGTGCTTTGGTTTATAACTAATACTTCTTTATTTTGTTGGTCAAATTGTTCCAGCCTTGGCCATTGGGAACTCTTTGAGTTGGTTCCTTTGTCTTTTTGATACAGTTCTGTGTGTGTGTGTGTGTGTGTGCGTGCGCGTTAAGCATGTTCTTACTTTCTGGCATTACAAGAAGCTCCAGGCTCATCCGGTATATTTCTCGCCTCAGTTCTAGAATCAGCCGTTTTCCCAAGGAGCCCTTGTTCCTTTTCTTGGAGAAAGCGATTTAAAGCTACCATCTGGGCAGTAAATGGGCTCTTTGCTACTGGTCTGTCATTGTAGGCCCTCTCAGCGGGGGGCAAGGAAACCCCGATGTGTGTACGCTAACCCATCTCTCTCTCTCTCTCTCTCTCTCTCTCTCTCATCTATTTACCTATACATTTCTATATGTAACCATCTGTGTCTCTATTAAGCTAGACATGATTCGTGCTAGGGTCGCTAGTTCTCATCCATGATCACCTCTCCCTGCTTCTCTGGAAGCTTCCTGCTCCACCAGTGAGAAACCCGACTCCCACAGTCCCCGTCCATTTACCTAGTTGTTCGGTTCTGATGCACATGTGTGTCAGTATTAGCACTGTGCGCCTGTGCGGAAATCTCGAACAACTCGGGCACAGTGTTCACGTGCAGTTCTTTTAGCTTTGGTTTTGCAGACGTCACTCATTTCCAAAGTGATGTAAGTCAGCGCCCTTTCCTCCTCTCCCTTTAGTGAGCTTGTTTCACACATTTGAATGCCGTTAGAACGCCTGGTCACAGACTGAGTTCCATCCTGGGATTCCCTTGACCTCTTGAATGATTTTTGCCAAAGTGCACACAGTAAGATTCACTCTGTGCTGTATGGTTCCTTGGGTTTTGGTGAATGAATAGTGTCATGTGTCCACACTTACAGTGTCACACAGAATAGCTCCACTGCCCTGAAAAAGTTCCCCGGGCTTCACCCATTCAGGCTTCCCCCTCTGCCCCACTCTGCCGGCACCCACTGATATGTTTACGGTCTCTCTAGTGTTGACTTTTCTAGAAGGTCGTATAATTGGAATCATATACTATGTAGGTTCTTTCAGATCGGCCTCTCTAACTCAGCAATATGTAGCTTTATCCCTGTCTTTTTCTGACTTGATAGCTTATTTCTTTTCATCACCAAATAATATTCCATCTTATAGATACACCAGTTTGTTTATACCTTCACCTGGTGGAAGACATCTTGTTTTTTTCCTATCATATTTGTTTAATTAAAGGGAAAGTCTTTTCTCTTTCTAAGGGGATTTTTGTTTTACTTTTCTATTACAGAAGTAGCATGTGAAAGGCAGAGTACTATAGTGATTAAGAACATGGTTCCAAATCACATGGCACCATATAACTAGCTGTGAGTCCTTGGGTGAGAGCACAACTTCTCTGAGCCCCCGTTTCTCCTTCTGCAAAGGGAGATTAGTGGCGGCCTCTCCCTGTCCTTTGGTCATGAGGATTGAGTGAGGAAGCTCTCATAGAGCATGTCCCTGAACGTGAGCTCAGCGTGGACGCCCATGACTTCCACCCAGCCCGAGAGATTTGTTTTTGAAATTGCAGTTTACTGAGATATAATTCCCACACTATGCGATTCTATAAACTGGGGTTTTGATGCTGGTGATCCCTCGACCTCCCCAGAAGGTATCAAAGAAGGTTTTCACACAGAGGCATTATGACTCTAAGGTACATCCTCATGTTTGAGTTGTTAGAATGGGAAACAAACCTCATTATAGAAAACTTGACCGAGCCTGCTCGGGTGATCTGGGGCTGTGGTGAAGGAGCCCCTTGGAAAAGGGGTGAGTGGGACATGTCTCCTCCACCATCCCATGCTTTCTTTCCTTCCTCCCGGGGTCAGAAGAGTCTGCAATTTGCCCGGGGTCATGGTGGAGGACATACATTTTTGAACAACACAAACATTTCTGAAGAAAAGGAAGAATCCTCCAAGGAGATGCTGGGAGAACTATAAGGGTGGGATCCTGGGGTTTCCACAGTTGAAAGTGTCGCACGCGCCAGGGGTTGGGTGGGCATTACTCTGGGAGGCAAGCATTGCGACTTTCGTTCAAGCCCCTGCAGAGTGGGCCCAGTGACATCCAGGCCCTCCTGTGTGTTCCGCCAGCAGATGGCAGTGTGGTTCTTCAGAGAGAGCAACGATGGCCAGCCTTGGAGGAAGTGCATTGGATTATAGATACTAAGAAAGACCTGAGGAGGACCCTCGTGTTCTCACACAGCTGCCACTCAATGTCCTTTCAGAATTCATTGTACCCAGCCCACGTCTATGCGCAGGAATGCAGGTAGAGTTCACTTAACAAAGATGGACTGAAACGCCAGCTCCGATGGGACCCTTAGCTGGGTGTCATGGGAACAGAAAGATGCCTGCCACGGGGCCCCTCACAGACCATGTACTTTAATGGAGACACATGTCCTAACGTGACTACAGCACAGGGGACTTTATAATGTAAGTAGGACAGGCGGGAGGTTTCTATAGAACCTCTCTAAGGCCTCCCTGGTGCTTGGTCCCATCCGGACATCCTGTTCCTATCTCAGGCTTCCTGGGCAGTGCGAGCCCATCTCGTTAAGGTAGCGACCTCTGCTGGCCTCTGCTAAGGTGGCTTACCATACTCGATGCTACAAAATCACCACAGTTTTGCTTTCTGGGCTTTTTTTTTTTTTTTTTTAAGACTTAACTTTTTTACAGCAGTTTTAGGTTCCCAGCAAAATTCAGAGGATGGTACAGATATCCTGTATACCCCTGCCCTGACACATACACAGCCTCCCCCACTATTAACAACCCCCCCCCCCAAGAGTGGTACATTTGTTACAGTTGATGAACCTATATTGATGCATTATAAAACCAAAATCAATCATTTATTCCATATCACTCTTAGTGTTGTGCATTCTGGGGGTTTGGACAAACGTGTAATAACATGTATATTCATCATTATGGTTGCGTACAGAACTTTTCACTGCTCTAAAAGTCCTTTGTGCCCCAGCGGTTCTTCTCCCACCCCTCTGTCCCTGGCAACCCCTGGCTTTTTACTGTCTCCATATTTTGCCTTCTCCAGAATGTCACAGAGCTGGAATCACACGGTGATTCTCTGCTACGAAGGAAATTAAATTTGCCATGATCATGGGTCAAGGAACAGCACATACAGATGCAAATGTAGATGCTCTAGCTGTTCTTTGGCAGAGAGGTGACCAACTGTGAGGTACCAGGGGGTAAAAACACCCACACAGAAAGTGTACATAAAGTGAAAGGAAAGTCATTACCTTCTACCCCCACCCCCCACCCCAGTGGGCGAGTGCAGAATTAGAGGGATATGTATATGAAGTGGACCTGATGCTAATTGGCAGAAATGCTTTCATTGCCTTATGAAGCAAGGTTCATTAACTAAAACATAATGTTCAGTGTGACTTTAAAATTAAATACCTGGGACATAATGTCTCATGAGGCAGATATGCAGTGGAGTTATTTATATGCTTACACTTCAACATGTTAGCTTATTGTATTATTGAAAACCAAATCCACTCTGGGAGATTCAAAGTGCTTCTATTTGACTTCTTTTCAGAGAACTTCATACTAAGTTCGATACATTCCCTTATGAGGTCATCTAATCCCTTTCTCTTTCTTGTTAGCATCAGTTAGTATCACCCAACCCTGTCGTTGAGCATCTATGGGAAGAAATAATAGAACATGTCTCTACTATTGAAGAATCTGTGATCTGGAGGTAGGGCTTATTGGGCCGATGTATGGCCCCATTACATATATAGTAGAAAATGTACTCGCTGGGTTCTCATCTGTAAGAATCAGAAATTGACTCCATATTTAGGGGAAAAAAGCAGAGGAAGAAGAGGTTTATGGAGGGTTGTTGGTTGCCAACTGTTGGGAACAGTTGGCATCAGAAGGATGCACTTCTGTGCTGAATCTGACCTTCAAACATTCTCCCTGAATTAGCACCGCTTGGCCAGCGCTCATGGTACCAGGAACAAGTATCTGACCTGTGAAGCCTGGATTGCCGGCCTGCCTCAGGGGGCGGTGGAGAAACAAGCTACCCCTTGACTTCTGTTAATAGAGGAGGGAGTGTGTGGTGGCAGGTGTTGGACTTACCTTCTGCCAAGGCCTTGAAAGGTGGGAAATGTTCCCAAACAGGAGATGGAGGAACAAGTGGAACGGTGGGTGTTGAAGGCTGGATAGCCAGCAACAAAACAGAGCTGCCCCTTGTTGACCCGGTAGCAAAAACAACCAACTATGGAGAAATGCTGATATATATTTTGCTTTATGCCATATAGAAGGTGTTTTAAAAAGTTACGTTTGTAAGGAATCCTATGTCACATGCACTAGGATACGAACTACACCAAGGAGCTCTTGGTGCCTCCTTTTACAAACTAGTGATGTGAAACATGGCCTCAGATTGATTTGATGTGAGGGATGATTGCCTTGTAATCGATTGCTCTGAAGGAGATTTAGCTGCATAAGTAACCGCACCACCGGTGGGGAAGGCACATCTGAGTTTTGCCTTGAAGGCCCCTCCCCTTCAGTAAGTAGATCCTGATGGAAGATTCCATCACAGGCTCCATAATCTCACCAGACAACTATTCTTTAAGAACTGGGCACTCTGAGATTCCCTTTTTTGTTTTGTATTTTATTTCACGTTTATGCTATTGCCTTCATGGCTCCTTCAGGGCAGTGACTGAGCCTGAATTGTTGTTTTTAAGGATGGATTCAAACGCCATCACAGCTGGTAGTGTTTGCAGCAGCACAGGTGATTTTCTTATTGTCAGTTAGTGTAGCAAGTTTTTTTTTCTTTTTCCTTTAAATTAACTGAGTGCCTGCCATGAGGTCTCGCAGGCTCTTCAAGGTCCCGCTTCAGCTCTCAGGGCCTCCTGGGACACAGCCCATGGCCCATCCTCCTCTTTCCTGAATTCCCCGGGGACTCGAGGTGAGGACACTCAGACCTGAATTTGCGTGGTCTAGCTCTGTTCTCCGGTCCTGTCCTGTAAGTGGGCTCCCCACCTTCTCCTCGGGTCTAGACTTCTGTGCTGCCTGACTGAACCTCATCTGGTCTGGTTTACAGAGCAGTCGACACTATGGAGTCCCGTCACTGTGTGGACACAGTGTGTGTGGCCTACACGCCTCCCCTCCCTCTCTCCATTCTCCTCTCAAGAAAAGTAAAGACTTTCAGTTCTGCAGCTTTTCCGGGCACCGCTGAGCGTCTGTGGACTTAGCTCTCTCCTTCCACACTCAGCCGTCAGAGGGACCTTTAACCAGGACGCTCAGAGTCCTGAAGAGACTCTGCCCAGTAAATCACAGTGCCCAGAACCCTGGAGTTCGTTCACACCAGCAGGGCCCAGACCCGGGGATTTCCTGGCGTAGCCAAATTTCAAGGCCGTGTAATTTAGAGATGGGATTTGCGGCACAGGGGTAAAGACGAGTGTATCAACAATAAAACCAGAAAACCAACCAAACTTCGAGGACAAGATTTTGTCACAAAATAGGTGGAAGAACATTATTTCAGAATAAAGGAGGGTCATTGAACTTAAATGCATTTAATCTGATGAAGGAGTCATGGGATGGCCTTCACTTTTGTCATTTTGAGGGGAACGTATTCTTGCCAATGCCCTCATTACACACCGCGCCGTGGGTGGTGCTGAATGGAAGAAACCTGGCCCCAAACAGCGCCCTCTAGGCCTGATGGAGAGACAGGACAAACATGGGTGGGCTCATCTCTGCTGCTGGGGCACGGGCTCCTCTGGGTGGGGGGTTAGTGACTGGAAGTGAGCGCAAGGGGCTTTGGAGCTACTCGTCATGTTGTGTTTCTTCATCTGGGTGTGGGTTTCTTTGCATGCCCAGGGTGTGAATATCCAGAGAACCATACACTTACGAGACATGGATGTATTATATTTGGATTAAGTGTTGCAAACACACACTTCGTCATTGTCCATGCTGGGCCACTAGTCCTTTGAAATCCACGGATCAAGTTCAACCTCTAGATTTGGTAGAGACCAACCGAGCCCCCGAGAGGGGAAGCACCTGTTCTGGGTGACCAAGCAAGTCAGTGGTCAAACTGGGACTGGGGCCCCTGAGGCTTAGCTTGGAGGCCCGTCCCTGCCTCAGGCATGTTAGTCCTTTAGTGACCTCTTCCCTTTTAGGAAGCGTGCTGGCAACTTTAGGGGCCCTGCTCCGGGATACTTGTTAGGTGACATGTGGAAAGGATGTTGCTGGTATCCTGTCCTCACCTGAGGCTCCTGAGTTCCCTCTGCTGACGAGCAACTTCTGCCCCATGAGTCTTCTGCTCACCACAGCTTCATTTGATTACTTCTCTGGAGGAGAGTTCTCTCCTCCCTTTCAAGGCAAGCTCTTCTCCCACTTGGACCCTTGGGCTCTCCAATCTGATTTATCTCATTACTTCCTCTTGTATTTGCATTTTAATCTCCCCCCCCCCCCCACCCCACCTAGGGCCTTTTCCTTTTGACTACAAATCTACTCAATATTTTTTCCTCCCGAAAAAACAATCCCTTCCCCGGTTTCAATTAATGAGTCAACAGCTATTTACAAAGAACTGTCCCTGCTCAGGGCGGGGCCGGTCTCACTGCCTCTCTAGAGATAGTCAGCATCTTCAGACTTTGTGAAAACATTGACTCCATATTCATTTTCTCCAGTTCCTCATGTCCTATTTCCCTCCCACCCATGGTTGTCCGGCCCCGTCCTCAGCGCCATTTTACTTTATTTTTATCTCGTTTATTTCAATTATTTCATGGCATGTAATGCAGCCAGGGTCCTTTCAGCAGGATGTACACTTCCTAGGTTGCCTGGGATGGCCCCATCTTCCACTGGTTCTGCCAGTGTGATTACTAATAGTGTTAGTCACTGAGAGAAGTGTTTGGTTTGGATTGGGAGCTGTATGGTTGTACCTCCTCTTAGCAGCCATAGACAGTGGCCTCTTCTTTTTTCTCATTTGTGTGAATTCTTGTGTCCATTTTGGCAAAGGGTGGGTAAGAATTCTGACTTTGATGACAAAAAGACCTGAGTTAATCTCTTTATTTATTTTTTTAAACAGACCTGGGTTGAATCCTAGAACCTCATGCACAAGCTCTGGGCTTCTGTTTCTTCTTTTTTTAACTTTTTTAACATTTATTTATTTTTTTTTTTGAGAGAGAAAGAGACAGAGTGTGAGCGGGGGAGGGGCAGAGAGAGAGAGCAAGAGAACAGAATCCAAAGCAGGTTCCAGGCTCTGAACTGTCAGCACAGAGCCCGACTTGAGGCTCGAACCCATGAACCATAAGATCATGACCTGAGCCAAAGTCAGATGCTTAAACGACTGAGCCACCCAGATGCCCCTGGGCTTCTGTTTCTTTGTAAATGGAAGGTGAAGGCAATGGTACCTCTCTCACAGCGTGGCTGCTGTGTTCAGGGAGGGAAGCATTTAAAGTGCTTGGTATTCCTTTTTAAAAATTTTTAAACTAACTTATTTTTTCTTTTTCTTTTTGAGAGAGAGACAGAGTACGAATAGGGGAGGGTCAGAGAGAGGGAGACACAGAATCCGAAACAGGCTCCAGGCTCTACGCTGTCAGCACAGAGCCCAACGTGGGGCTCCACTCGTGAACCGCGAGATCATGACCTGAGCTGAAGTCAGATGCTTAACCAACTGAGCCACCCAGGCACCCCTAATTTATTTTTGGGGGAGAGGGTGCAAGCGGGGGGAGGGACAGAGAGAGAGAGGGGCAGAGGATCAGAAGCGGGCTCTGCACTGACAGGCTGACAGCAGTGAGCCAGATGTGAGGCACGAACCATGAGATCATGACCTGAGCCAAAGTCAGATGCTCATCTGACTGAGCCACCCTAGGTGCTCCTAACGTGTCTGGCATTCCTGAAAAAGTTAAAAGTAACTACTCTACCGTCCAGGAATTGTACTACTAGCATTTACCTAACAAGTACAAAAAACAGTAATTTGAAGAGATACATTCACTACTGTGTTTATTGCAGCATTATTTGCAATAGCCAAATTATGGGCATAGCCCAAGTGTCCATTGACTAATGAACCGGTAAAGAACATGTGGTATATATATATACAATGGGATACTACTCACCTATAAAAAAGAATGAAATCCTGCCATCTGCAATGACATGGATGGAGCTAGAGAGTATAGTGCTAAGAGAAATAAGTCAGAGAAAGACAAATACCATATGATCTCACTCATGTGGAATTTAAGAAAGAAAACAAATGAGCAAAGGGAAAAGAAAGCAAGGAAGAGACAAACCAAGAAACAGACTCACAAATATAGAGAACAAACTGATGGTTACCAAAGGGGAGGTGGAGGGGGGGGTTAGTTGAAATGGGTGAAGGGGATTAGGAGTATACTCATCATGATGAGCACTGAGTAAGGTATAGGACCGTTGAATCACTATTGCACACCCGAAACAAATGTAACACTGTACATTAACTATACTGGAGTTAAAATTAAAAACTTAATTAAAAAAAAAGTGCTCGGCTTGGCTGCAGCACAGAGTGGTCAGTGAGGAGTGCTCCCTTCTGAGACCCTCCTCCCCCTTTGCCCCTGGACCACCCCCCCTCCCCCCCCCCCCACCCGCCATTGTCTCCACCTTGCTTTCCAGTGCTTTCTCGGCAGGCACCTTCTTAGGCTCTTCATGCTTTTCTGCCCTAACCTGCTGGAATTCTGTGATTCAGCCCAGTCTTGTGATGAGGGGTGTGAGCTGTGGCCACGATGGTCTGGTTCAACTCCCCAGCGCTGCCACTTGCCAGCTGTGTGTGTGTGTGGCAAGTTGTTTAACTTCTTGGTGCCTCAGTGACCACACCTGTAAAATGGGGATGCCCACTTCCTGGGGTGGGTGTGAGGATCTCTAGGGCTAAGATGTGCATCGTTGCTCAGCACGGAGCCTGTAAACATCCGGTAAATGTTACTATTCTCAGCTCCCCAGGTGTCTGTCCTCTCTGATGCCCTCTGTGTGGAATTTCATTCGTTCTACCTCCCAGGGCCCTCACAACCCTCTCTTTCCCTTCTCACACTACTGCCCCAGTTGTTTCAGAACTTTGATCATTTTGTTGTGACCTCTCATACTGGTATCTCTGCCATAAGTCTCTTCTGTTTCCAATACACTTTCCATGTGAATTACAGCTGAATATTTTCTGAAGCCCATTTGTGATTGCACCACTCCCCTGCTCTAAAACCTCCTATGACTCCCTACTATCCACAGACTAGATCTCAAATGCCAGTCCTGTGGTTCAAACACCGCCATCCCCCATCTGGACCCCACCCACCTAACCAACTTCATTCCCCTGCTGCACCCTTCCTGCACCAGATGAGGCACTGAATGGATTTGTTCTTTCTCCCTTGTGTCCTCCCTGGGGTCACTCACCTCAGGGCTTTTGCCCTTGCTATCCATCTGGAACTCCCATCCTCTCCCACATCCCCAACTTCTACCATTCGTCAAAGCCCAGGGGAAACGTCACCTTCTCCTTCTAGCCCGCCCTGATTTTTTCCTACACCCCCAATTGGAAGGATTCTCTAGAACTTCGTCTACACCTCTCCAGAGGCTGCTCCACTCTCTACTCTGCATTTTGTCTGAACGTAATTTGTTCACAACAGGTTACCTGCCACCGTTCCTGTGTCTGCTTGTCTCCGGCCGGCTGTCAGTAGCCTCGGCAGTCTCCCTCAGCCTGAACGGGACGGGAGCGGCCGAGTCGCACCGTGTGCAGGCTCCGAGGTGGGCGCTGCGAAAACCAGCCAAGTCTCCTTCTCTGCGGCCACGAACATAAAGCTGACTTGGGGGCGAGAGTGGGCGTATGTGCACACACATGTGAAGATGACCTAGGAACATTCTCCGAGCAGCACAGCACACAAAATGGGGCAGATTAAGGCGGTGCCACCGGAGAACTGGCAACTTCTCTGAGGCTGCAGAGCAGGAAGGGCTCAGCCTTGTGAGTGACGAGGGGGGGGGGGCAGGCTCCCAAGAAGCAGCGATTTGCACAGAGGCTCGAAGGCTGGGAAGCATGCGGATTGAATAGCAGTAGACAGGGACCTGGGGCAAGGGGCAAGTTGTATCTGTTTCGTCACCGGTCTGAGGGACAATTCCTGTCCCAGTCGCGGGAACTCTGAGTCTCTGGTTCCTGTCTTTCGCACAATCTAGTGACTGAGATCACAGGCTGTGATGGCAGAGCCACGTACTTGGGTTTAAATCCTGGATCGCCTAATTGCTGATCGAGTGGCTTTGGGAAAGTCACCTGAGCTTCAGTTTTCTCATGCTGACAGGACAGCAGGAGGGAGAGTGACACAGCGAGACTGAGTGCCTGGATGTTCATATGTGCTCAGTCCCGCTTAGGGTGCAACTCCAGAGCCTCAAGCTGTTTCCCTTCTTTGAGGAATGTCGCATGCTCGCCTCGCCAGGGGCCGGGCCCACAGCGCTCGATGATGGCCCAAGTCACCTCCCAAAGCAAGCTATGTCTGGGTTAATTAAAAACATGGGATATCACTCTATTTAATCAATTATGCTCCTATACTTCTAGAAAGTGTTACGGGATATATTTAAAAAAATGAAGCCAAGACTTTCTTACAAATGTAAAGTGAACATGTGTCAAAGATTTCACTTAACTCATGAATGAGGGAATCCATGCTCTTCCAGTCTCTGCCTTTGTCTCACTGATCATTCCTGATCTTTCTAATTCTCTCCCATGGCTCTTACCGCCTACCGTACAGGTTGAAGAATTATGCGTGTGCGTGGGGTGGGGGTAGGGAGAAGAATAACCTTGGTTAAGAGGGTACTTTTGCACTTTATAGTGTGTGGCTTTTTAAAGTTTATTGTATTATTTATTTTGAGAAAGGGAGAGCACAAGCAGGGGAGGGGCAGAGAGAGAGAGAGAGACAGGGAGAGAGAATCCCAAGCAGGCTCTGTGCTGTCAGCACGGAGACTGATGCAGGGCTTGGATTCATGAACCGTGAGATCGTGACCTGAGCTGAAATCAAGAGTTGAATGCTTAACTGACTGAGTCACCCAGGTGCTCGAGTTAGTGTGTTTTGTTGTTGATTTCCTAATAAATGATAAGCCCCAATCGGTCCTAGGAGGGAGGAGTTCATTGAGAGTGAATGCTACGGAGAAAAGATAGACAACACAGAAAGGAAGAAAAAGCGAGAGAACTTGCCATGGAAATCCAGATGAGCACTACCAACCTAAAGGGAGGCTAACAGCTTCATTCATCAGCATTTATTGAACACTTACTGTATGCTGTGATGCAAGGTGCTCTATCAGGCTGTGAGAGCATAATGCATATTATATACCTAATTGTGACCGTGACCCCATTCTCACAGGATCTGTAGTCTTATTAAAGAGAGAGATAAAGCCACCTTGAGCCAGCCTGTTGAGCACTTTGATTTAGTGGTCAGAGAAGACTGACCAGGATAGTGAAGCAGCTTGGAAATTTGTCTTGGAGAAATTTTAGCAGAAAGGTGAGGGGCTTCATTGTCTAAAAAGGTGGTATGTGGAAGGAGGGAGACTTATTCCATGTGGCTCTGAGAAGCAGAGTGAGGACTTATTCATTCATTCATTCATTTGAAAAGTATTGAGTGCTACTCTGTGCCAGGCTCTGTTCTAGACACTGGGGTTTTATATATATATCTAATATATATATATATATATATATATATTCTCTCTCTTTTATATATATATATACATTATATATACATACATACATATATATATAAACATATATATACTTATATGTAAACACACACACACACAATGGAATACTACTTGGTGATGAAAAAGAATGAAATCCTGTCACTTACAACAATATGGATGGAACTAGAGGGTATTTGCTTAGCAAAATAAGCCAGTCAGAGAAAGATAGATATCACGTGATTTCACTCATAGGTGGAATTTGAAAAAGACAACAGGTAACAGAAGGGAAGGGAAGGAAAAATAAGATAAAAACAGAGAGGGAGGCAAACCATAAGAGATGCTTATATACAGAGAACAAACTGAGGGTTGCTGGAGGGTAGAGGTAGGTGGGGAATGGGCTGAAAGTGTGATGGGCATTATGGAGGGCACTTGTTGGGATGAGCACTGGGTTCTACTCCTGAAGCCAAGACTACACTGTATGTTAACTAAGAATTAAACAAAGAAAAAAAGACAAAAATCCCTGTCATTAAGGACCTAATTTTTCCTCCAATAGTAGGAAGTTACAGGGAAGACAGGCTCAGTATCAGGATAAATTTCTACAGGCAGGGCTGTCAAAGATGGACTTTTTCCTTGACAGGATAAAGAGGTTTAGTGGATTGACCATCTCTTGGTGATGACGTAGGTAAAAAAAGTCAAGTTCACAAGTAACAGAGCCAAATCCTTGTTTTACTGATCCTCTTTTGACTGCTTAGTTCTGGCCCTTTTGGAAGACCTGGACGTGTCTTCTTCAGTGTGGGTGAGAATGTTCTGGCATAGGATAGCCTGGTGCTCAGTAGTGTCCATTCCTGGAGCTGGGATTGGAAGGGGCAATGCCGTGTACTCTCTCCCATCAGCTTTTGAGATTGTGCACATAACATGGTCAGAAATACCAAATCTTTACTGTATTCTTTCTGTCTGCTCACTTCTGTGCCAGGTGACTGACAGATGCATGCACGACTCTGTCCCTGCGGTTGGCAAACTCAAAACAGAGCTGGGAGAGCAGAGAATCTTCTGAGAGGTGAGTGGGCCATCCCATAGCTGTGGTTCAAAGAAGCAGCAGCCAACTTTATTAAAGATGTAGGACAAGCTTTATTTTCTGCAGGTGTCCTTTTTAAAATGGAAATATGTCTGGGAAGGGATAACACTGTTATAATGTAGTACTTTCATCATGGTGGCAAAACATACCAGAATCACAAATATTTGTGGGGCTTCTATCAACCAGGCATAGCTCCGGGTACTATGAGTACAAGGATCAGAGCGGCCCCAATTCCTTAGCAGTACAAAGTTCTATAGGAAAACAAAGAGCTGCTTACATACATAAGTAACTTTTCTGGATACAGTAGCAGATACATACCCGTTACTCTCGTCAGTGATTTTCACACATTTACATGCATGGGATTGCAAACCATTTTTGTAGGTTTGTTTATGATGATCTTGGCAACAAGAAGACCCAGCCTTGCTGATGGAAATAGTAGCTCAAACATGAGAAACCTATTTCCCTGCATTGCTGAGACAGCCTTGGGAGGACTGGGATTAAGTTTGGGGCTCTCGGGGACCATCTGCATGTCAGTTACATTCGACGCATGGAGTGCACTCTGCAAACACCACCAGCAGGCAGTAGATGGTCATTGTTGAAGCCCTTGCCTTCAAACAACTTACAACCTAGGGAGTGTGTGCGTGGGGGCATTGGTCTAAAAGGCAAACTGTGTTCTAAAAGCTTTGGAAGATTTAGAGAAGAAAGCTATCATGGCCTCTTCAGGGGCAGTAATCAGGAAGAGCTCAACAGAAGAGGTATTTTTAGAAATATGGACCCTGATGGCTGGTGGAATGTCAACCAAGGGAGAGGACAAGGGGACTTCTGTAGAGTCGCTCTTGGGTTTGTGGACATAGCAGGTTTGACAATCAGTGAGCCCGCCAGGACCAGACTATTTAGTTTCATTAGGAAGATAGGATTGATGATAAAGGTTCAGGACGTCAGGTAGAATGTCTTTGATATTTAAGGAGTCTTTCTAAATAAACAGTAGTCCCAAATTTAGTTGTATCATCCGCATAAAGATGATTAAATGCACAAGTTGATGGGGTTCTCACTTAAAAAGCTTCCTTGGGGCACCTGGGTGGTGCAGTCGGTTAAGCGTCTCTTGATTTCGGTTCAGGTCATGATCTTGAGGTTTGTGAGATGGAGCCCCTCACTGGGCTCTGTGTTGATGGCATGAAGCCTGCTTGGGATTCTCCTTCTCTCCCTCTCTCTCCCTCTCAAAAAAAAAAAAAAAAAAAAAAAAAAAAGGAAAAAAGCTTCCTCACTTGTCAGACAGTCCCCTATTATGTATTAAGCTCAAGGCTATAGTGAGGAATCATTGTCATTAAAAACACCCTAGAGGGTAAGCAAAGAGAGGGATTGGTTCATATACAAAAGTAATGTGATGGACCTATAACTTAAAGTCACATGCTCAGAATTCCTGCAAGAGTGAGGTGGCATGCGACTGAGGTCCTCACTCAGTCATGGTCTTCCGGGACAGGAATGCGGTTTGGAGCTGGCTGCACAGTGACACTGTAGTTACCAGAGGCCCAGGGAACTGCATACTCAGGTGGCCTCTGATCTCATCTCATGCTGAAACCGAGTGAGTTAGTGACTGCCAGCAGGTGCACCACACTTTCTAGGAGCGGGCCACGGAGGATGCTCTTTCTCCCCTCGTTTCCATTAGTACCTCTGAAGGCCGGAAAGTTAATATGGCAGGTTGGGTTGTCAAGGATCTACTTGGAGATGACTTCAAATGGATTGCTTCTCTAAGACTAGATGGTCAATTTAGGACTGAGAGTGGGACACAGCAAAAGCTCACTAATGAAAACATTGTTAATATTAATCTGCTGGTTACTATTTCTTCCCCCTTAATTTGCTGCCCTCTCCTCCTTTTGTATCAGTAATTTTCCCACTGGTTTTGAAACCCAAATCCAATTAGGTCAGCCCTCTGCTTAAAATTCTCCTTTGACTTCTGAGACTCATAGAATAAGGACCCTGGAATGTAGAGCTAAGGGCCTGTATGACTTGACATGGTCCTTCCTCTCTAGGTCTCTCTCTTTCCCCGCTCTCTAACTCTCTTTGCTCTAACCCTACAGCCTGACTTTCAGCCCTTATAACTCCCAGACTCCTTCCCACAGGCCCTTTGCACATGCCACTAGCTCTGCCTGGAATGCTCACCTCCACTGTCAGCTCCCACTCACAAGTCAGTTCTCAGCTAGTGCTTCACTATCTCGCAGAAGTGATCCCTGTCCTTCCTGAACAGCTCAGAGCCTCCTGTAAACCCTCTTACCACCTCAACAGTACATGCTGTTCTATGTAGCGCTTACTGCATCTGTAAGCCATTTATTGTGTCATGATTTGACCGACAGCCTGTCTTCACCCACTAGACTGTGAGGTCCACCATGTAAGCGGCCATATTTGTTCTCGCGATTTAATCTCTAGGCATCTAGCACAGTACCTCACACATGGTAACAGAGTTTCACAAATAATCTTCCATTCATTCTAGTGGTCTACTGTACAATGTGAGAGAGGGACAAAAAGCCCTAAAGATACTGGTGGTAGAATTGCTGGAAAAGGCAAAGTGGCAGAGACCACAGGATTTGCAGAAGCAAATGGATAAAATACAGAGGTTCGTAAACCAGTTTCTCAGTCTCTGACAAAGAGAGGCACTTGGCACGCCACACTGTGATTCATGTCTGCTACCTGCTAACTCCCTGAGGTAGCCAGCACTTCCTGAGAGACATCAAAACAGTGGCGGGGGGTTGATCAGAACTCTGGCAAATTCAATGGAGAATTTTTATTTCATTTAGCAAATGCCTACTTGGACGTAAGGCTTTTAGGGGGCAGCTCTAACCTGCTAGGAACAGCAGGAAGAGCCTCACCTGTGCGGAAGTGATTCGGTCACAGGGCAGAATGTGCTTTGATGACTGTAGGAAAGATCTGTAGCCTAGATTTATGTATGTCACCTGAGACATATCTAAAGAATACCATCTTTCAGAAAGAAAATCAAATTCTGGAGAGGAAGAACTGTTTTTTAAGGGAAGTTTGCGCTGACACGATCCCTTGAGAGCATCGGTTTACGTCTTTGTATCCAGAATTTACTGAACTGTGGGATGAATATACAATACATCATTTGCCTCAGGCAGTGTACTGAAAATATTTCATGACTTTAAATATGTGCTATGATTAGGTATGTGTTTTAGTAGTCAAGTGAATAAGGGTTTAAAGCAATGAAAAGAAAGTATTTCCTTTCAGTTCAGCATGTTTTCGTCTGGGAGCTTTAAAAACCTGTCACAAGGAACATTCTTGAAGGCTAAGGTTCTCCTGGTGATATGGGAAAGAGATCCTGAGTCTTGATCTTTAGTACCTCCTTTTTTCCCCTAGAAAATTGTAGAAGAAAATTCCCTAAAAATATTCATAGAAGTCCATGGCTGTTTTGTAAATTTGTTTTGGTATTACATAATATTACTCCAAAAGCGAGTTGTAAAATAAATTAATGAATAAATATTGAAAAAGAGCTTTAATGTTGAAGTGGCTTTAAAATAAAATGAATAAGTAAAGAAATAACACTCAACAAATATTATTGTGCATTTGCTGTTTAATATCCAAAGTGAGATGGCATTTAAGTACTCTTGGCACCGTAAAGATCAAGATAAGATTGGTTTGAGTCCCTAAGTCCATGTGCTGTGACAATGTGCATTCCTCTAGCCTTAAAGGAATGTACTGTTTAAGAGGGGAGCTGAGCCAAGTTCAGGAATAATTATAGGAAAGAAGTAAAGTATACAGACGAGAAAGGGAGAGACACCCTTCCATCTGGAAGCATCAGACAATGCCTCTCAGAATTGTGAAGATATGTTTAGATGAAGGCATAGAATCCAATACAGACTGAGGGAATAGTGTGAGCAGGGATATAATGTCAAGAAAGTGTAGGGCAGGTAAAATTGTCCTGTGGTCTGACCAGGGTATGAGGTACCTGAAGGGAATAGTGATGAGGAAAGGCAAGAGTAGGCACTTGGGACTTTGGAAGTCAAGAGTTTGCCAATGGAGAAATTATCCAGATGTGCTGCCTAAAGTTCTCATCCCCTGGCACTAATGATATCTGTGTTCAAAGATTTGTTTGAAGACATATTTTCAATTCTTTTGAGTATATACTCAGAAGTAGGCAAACTCCATTCTTAATCCTGACCTGATGGACAGCCCCATTCCATTTTATTGTTTGATCCCAGATCCAAATTCTTCCTGAAGAGCTCAAAAGCACTGTTTCCCCGTTTTGCCTGAATGTACCCTTTAAACAAGCCTTATATTCTATTTGTTGAAAGGCAGTGATGGATAGGATAGAGGACGTGTTGTTGGAAGCCAGAGGACCTGTGACCTAGGACCAGAGCTATCAGTTGGTTAGCTAACTGCTCGTCCATCGGTTTAGGTAAAATTCGCTTTACTCAGCTCTACCCTTCGTTCCTCTCAAGGTTGTGATTGGCATCAGGACAACTGGTATTTGGAGAGTATTTTCCAGATGTCACTGATTGCTCCCTATAGGTATGTACTCGGTCCTTAAAATTTCAATCCAGAAAGGACTTTTAGAAAGAGTGCTCAAAAAATGCTGTTATCTTGCAGATCTAACTGAGGCCTCCAGAGGGCGCTATTGGGGGCGGCTGAATTGGGGAGTAAACTCCAGATCTTCTGAGGCAAGTCGGGGCCTTTTTAGACCTCCCCACATCCAGACCTCCCTCTGAGGCTCAGTCAAATCCTTTGTCTTTTCTCTTCTGGCTGAGAAAAACAACAGCGAAAAACTGTACCGCTGAGTTATTCACAGAGTCAGTTGAGCTTAGATTTATCTCCAAAGTCTGGCTGCTGTGTGACCTTTCCTGAATTTCATTCTCCGGGTGTCGGAGGGAAGCCAGTCCTTCCCCAGGCCCCTGCCTAGTATCCTTGGGAATTCTCTTATTTGTATTCCTGTCACTGCCACTTTTAATGCACCAAAGCTTACGTTTAACGCAATAACCAGCCTGACGTTTATGAAATAAAAGATTGATATCAGCTTCATGAAACTCAGGCAAAAGCAATATCTTTTCTATATCTTGCTATGCCTTTAACTCCAGGAACTTTTATACTCGGTGGCCACTGAAAAATGAAATAACAATAATAATAATGACAATAATAAAAAAAAAAAAGCGATATCTTCCAAGAACCACAGTTTTGAGTAATGTTTTCTTTAATTTCTTTATTGATTTAATGACAAGAGAAGACTAAACTTATTACTTTCTCCAGTGTCCAAGTACATTTTCACTTTTAAAAGAAAGATCATAGTATGTAGCTTAAAGGTTGACGTTTTGTTTGTCACCTGGCTTATTTATGCATTGGTGGCTTGGGCAGCTGATGCATGACCATGGCCACCCTGTTTCCTCACGAGGAAGGTAAGAATCAGAAGGGAGAAAGCTTTGCTTTTCTTATGAACTAAAACATTCTGGAAAATAAGTCAGCTTTATACCTGTTCTTCCAGAAAGTCATTCCATTTTATGGGGTGGACTATTTATTTGCACACAGAAGACACAAGCACCTGAAATAAGTATAGGGTTTGACATCTATGACCCAACATAATTTGGCTTCAGTCAGACTTTCCAGTCTTATCTCCCATTACTTAACTTTTCACACCTGATGACTTGGTCAAACTGGACATTTGCCATTTCCCATGTGATTATTTTCAGTTTTGCTTTTATCCAGTCAGACAATCTTTGTCTTTTAAAAATTTTTTTTTAAATGTTTATTTTTAAGAGAGAGAGAGAGAAACAGAGTGCTAGTAGGGGAGGGGCAAAGAGAGAGGAAGACCCAGAATCTGAAGCAGGCTCTAGGCTCTGAGCTATCAACCCAGAGCCTGATACGGGGCTTGAACTCACAGACTGTGAGATAATGACCTGAGCTGAAGTTGAACGGCGAACCAACTAAGCTACCCAGGAACCCCAATCTTTGTCTTTTAATTGGAGTGTTTATTTACCTTTAACTGGGATCGAGTCTCCCATCTTGCTTTTTGTTTTCCATTTGGGCCATCTGTTCTTCGTTCCTTTTTCCTCCTTTCCTGCATTCTTTGAGATTAACTGAGATTTTTTTTAGTTATGTTATCTCCTCTAATGGCTATTTAAAAAAAATTTTTTTTAATGTTTGTTTATTTTTGAGAGAGACAGAGTGCAAGCAGGGGAGGGGTAGAGAGAGAAGGAGACACAGAATCCAAAGCAGGCTCCAGGCTCTGAGCTGTCAGCACAGAGCCTGACACGGGGATCAAACTCACAAGCTGTCAGATCACCTGCGCCCAAGTCAGAAGCTTAACCGACTGAACCACCCAGGTGCCCCTCTAATGGCTATTTTAAAACCCTTTCTGCTAATCCCATCATCCCTTTCATTTCTGTATCTGTTCCTATTGACTGATTTCTCTCTTGGATTTGGGTCACATTTTCATGCTTTTTCACATAACTAGAAAGTTCTGATTGTATGCCGGATGCCACAGTGTGATTATCTGTATTTCTTCATTTTCCTTGTAAGAAGAGTTAAGTTTTGTCCTGGTGGGTAGTTAATTTACTTGTGCCTCAAGACTTTCAAATTTGTTTTATGTACGTAGTGAAAAAGAAGGAAAGATTAAAGGTTAGAAAAACATGTGGGTCCAAATCATCTAGGACTTTGTAGACCCCAGTAAAGAGTCTGGATTTTATTAAAAGTAAACAAGAAATCATTAAAAAAAAAATTTGAGCTAAAGAATGATAAAATCTATCTTCTTAAAAAGACTATTTTCTTAGACCAGCTAAATAAATACTTACCAAAGACCTATAAGAGCCAGGACATGTGATAGACAATGGAAACCAGACCATGAATGAATATGAATATGTGGGACATTCCTGCCCTTGAAGAGCTCACAGCACAATGGGGGCTGTTATGTGTAAGACTCACGATGGAGGCAAACATGGGGAAGTACTGGGAGACAGACCTGGTGCCTCAGTGATGGTATCCTAGAGGAAGTTACTCTCAGTTGGCTCTTTAGAAATGACGGGACTTGTCCATGTAAAAAGAGGAGAGGTGTCAGAGGCAGGAAGAATACCTTAATTAAAGGTATGGCGATGCGAAAGAGCTGTGTTTGGAGAAGCACAGAGTTCAGTTTCGCTTAGTGTGAAGTGTGGAGCTTTGTTTCTTTGTTTACCCTCTTTCTCCCGTCTCCAATGTGCTTCCCACCCCCAACCTGAGTTCCACGTGTGCATATACTTCCAGCCATTCTTAAGGTTTTATTCAAATGCTACCTCCTCCATGAGGCGTTTCATGATGCCTACAGAGAAATGATTAGTGTCTCTGCTGGTAGTGTGGACATGTCCCATTTGCCTGTGTTTCAACTATAGAGTTTGGCAGCAGTTGGCCTATAGCGCTCACTAAATATTTATTGATTAACAAATGCAGCAAATCTCCCAGGACGCTGATCTCTAGGTTTATTGGTCAATCCCATGATCTTTGTCCAGATTCGTATATCTTTTCACCACATTGGGGTCAGCTTTTCAAATGGTTGCCCCAAATCACGAGTGCATAACTTTTATTTGCATCACACTATATTCACTGACTCCTTTCAATTCAAACAATGGGCTATCTACTTTATCTTGTTCTATCAAGTGTCTGGTACTTTGAATCTTAAACCTGGAAGAACTCTTAAAAATCACCTAGTTCATTGGGTTTTTAACTTGGCTGCACATTAAAATCACATGGAGGGAGGGTTCCTGGGTGGCTCAATCTGTTAAGCTTCTGACGCTTGGTTTTGGCTCAGGTCATGATCTCACGGTTCATGGGTTCAGGCCCTGAGTTATGCTTTGTGCTGACAGCATGGAGCCTGCTTGGGATTCATATTCTCTCTCTCTCTCGATTTCTCTCTCACCATTTCTCTCTGTCACTCCTCTAAGCGCTGCACTCACACTCTTTTTCTCTTTCAAAATAAATAAATAAACATTAAAAAAAAAAAAAAACCACACGGGGAACTTTAAAAAACATCTATGCCTGGGATCCACTCTCCAGAGATTCTGATTTAATTGGCCTGGATAGAGGCCTGGACATCTGATTAAAAAAAAAAAAAAGCTCTCCTCAAATGTTCTAATGTGTAACCACACATGTGTAAGGCACATTGCTCACATTACATATGACAAAACTCATGATCTGTTGCAAGGGAAGAAACTCAAGTCCAGAGAGGTAAAGTGACTTGTCTGAAGGTCACACAAGCAACGTAATATATAGCAATCTAGAACCAAATCTGCATCCGGAACCAAAGTCTCCTTCCTGTGCTTTTTACTTATTTATTATTTTTATCTATCATTGATATATCATCTATCTTTAATATTTTTATTCACATATTTAATATATTTTATCTATTTTTTAATACAATTTATTGTCAGGTTGGCTAACATACAGTGTATACAGTGTGCTCTTGGTTTTGGGGGTAGATTCCCGTGATTTATTCCTTACATACAACACCCAGTGCTCATCCCAACAAGTGCCCTTCTCAGTGCCCATTACCCACTTTCCCCTCTCCCCCAACCCCCATCAACCCTCAGTTTGTTCTCTGTATTTAAGAGTCTATTATGGTTTGCCTCCCTCCCTCTCTGTAGTGATTTTCCCCCCTTCCCTCCCCTCACATTCTTCTGTTAAGTTTCTCAACATCCACATATGAATGAAAACATATGATATCTGTCTTTCTCTGACTGACTTATTTCACTTAGCATAATACCCTCCAGTGCCATCCACATTGCTGCATATGGCATGATTTTATTCTTTCTCATTGCCAAGTAGTATTCCGTTGTAAATGTAAACCATCTCTTCTTTATCAATTCATCAGTTTATGGACATTTATGTTCTTTCCATAATTTGGCTATTGTTGAAAGTGCTGCTATAAACATTGGGAGTAATGTTCCCCTATGCATCAGCATTCCTGTATCCCTTGGGTAAATTCCTAGCAGTGCTATTGCTGGGTCGTAGGGTAGTTCTACTTTTAATTTTTTTGAGGAATCTCCACACTGTTTTCCAGAGTGGCTGTACCAGTTTGCATTCCCACCAACAGTGTAAGAGGGTTCCCATTTCTCCACATCTTCTCCAGCATCTATAGTCTTCTGATTTGTTCATTTTAGCCACTCTGGTGTGAGGTGGTATCTCAGTGTGGCTTTGATTTGTGTTTCCCTAATGATGAGTGACATTGAGCATCGTTTTATGTGTCTGTTGGCCATCTGGATGTCTTCTTTAGAAAAGTGTCTATTCATGTCTTCTGCCCATTTCTTCACTGGATTATTTGTTTTTCGGGTGTAGAGTTTGGTGAGTTCTTTATAGATTTTGGATAGTAGCCCTTTATCTGATAGGTCACTTGCAAATATCTTTTCCCATTCTGTCGGTTGTCTTTTAGTTTTGTTGATTGTTTCCTTTGCAATGCAGAAGATTTTTATGTTGATGAGGTCCCAATAGTTCATTTTTGCTTTGAATTCCCTTGCCTTTGGAGATGTGTCGATTAAGAAATTGCTGTGGCTGAGGTCAGAGGTTGTTGCCTGCTTTCCCCTCTTGGGTTTTGATGGTTTCCTGTCTCACATTTAGGTCTTTTGTCCATTTTGAGTTTATTTTTGTGAATGGTGTAAGAAAGTGGCCTAGGTTCATTCTTCTACATGTTGCTGTCCAGTTCTCCCAGCATCATTTGCTAAAGAGACTGTCTTTTTTCCATTGGATACTCTTTCCTGCTTTGTCAAAGATTAGTTGGCCATAACATTTGTGGGTCCAATTCTGAGTTGTCTATTCTATTTTATTGGCCTATGTGTCCGTTTTTGTGTCAATACCATACTGTCTTGATGATTACAACTTTGTAGTAGTGGCTAAAGTCTGGGATTGTGATGCCTCCCACTTTGGTTTTCTTCTTCAGTATTACTGTGGCTATTCGGGGTCTTTTGTGGTTCCATACAAATTTTAGGATTGTTTGTTTGAGCTTTGAGAAGAATGCTGGTTTTGGTAGAGATTTTGGGTTTTCCACGTCGAGTGTCATGTCGTCTGCAAAGAGTGAAAATTTGAGTTCTTCTTTGCCAGTTTTGATGCCTTTTATTTTATTCTGTTGTCTGATTGCTGATGCTAGGATTTCCAACACTGTTAAACAACAGTGGGGAGGGTGGACATCCCTGTCGTGTTCCTGATCTCAGGGAGAAAGCTCTCAGTTTTTCCCCATTGAGGATGATATTAGCTGTGGGCTTTTCATATATGGCTTTTATGATGTTTGAGTATGTTCCTTCTATCATGAGTTTCTTGAGGGTTTTTATTAAGAAAGGATGCTGTATTTTGTCAAATGCTTTTTCTGCATCTATTGACAGGATCATATGGTTCTTATCCTTTCTTTTATTAATGTGATGTATCACATTGATTGATTTGCGAATATTGAACCAGCCCTGCAGCCCAGAAATGAATCCCACTTGATCATGGTGAATAATTCTTTTTATATGTTGTTGAATTTGATTTGCTAGTATCTTGTTGAGAATTTTTGCATCCATATTCATCAGGGATATTGGCCTGTAGTTCTTCTTTTTTTGTGGGGTCTCTGTCTGGTTTGGGAATCAAAGTAATGCTGGCTTCATACGATGAGTCCAGAAGTTTTCCTTCCATTTCTATTTTTTGGAACAGCTTGAGAAGGATAGGTATTAACTTTGCTTTAATTGTCTGGTAGAATTCCCCAGGGAAGCCATCTGGTCCAGGACTCTTAGTTGTTGGGAAATTTTTGATGACTTATTCAGTTTCTTTACTAGTTATGGGTCTGTTCAAGTTTTCTATTTATTCCTGTTTGAGTTTTGATAGTGTGTGGGTGTTTAGGAATTTGTTCATTTCTTCCAGGTTGTCTAGTTTGTTGGCATATAATTTTTCATAGTATGCCCTGATAATTGCTTGTATTTCTGAGGGATTGGTTGTAATAAACCCATTTTCATCCATGATTTTATCTATTTGGATCCTTTCTCTTTTCTTTTTGAGAAGCCTGGCTAGAGGTTTATCAATTTTGTTTATTTTTTCAAAAAACCAACTCTTGGTTTCATTAATCTGTTCTACTGTTTTTGTTGTTGTTGTTTTGTTTTTTGGATTCTATATTTATTTCTGCTCTGATCTTTATTATTTCTCTTCTTCTGCTGGGTTTAGGATTTCTTTGCTATTCTGTTTCTAGTTCCTTTTGGTGTGCTGTTAGATTTTGTATTTGGGATTTTTCTTGTTTCTTGCGATAGGCCTGGATTGCAATGTATTTTCCTTTGCTGCATCCCAAAGGGTTTGGGTTATTGTGTTTTCATTTTCATTTGTTTACATATGTTTTTAAATTTCTTCTCTAATTGCCTGGTTGACCCATTCATTCTTTGGTAGGATGTTCTTTTTTTTTTTTTTTAATTTTTTTTAACATTTATTTATTTTTGAGACAGAGAACATGAACAGGGGAGGGTCAGAGAAAGAGGGAGACACAGACTCTGAAACAGGCTCCAGGCTCTGAGCTGTCAGCACAGAGCCCAACGTGGGGCTCGAACCCATGGACCGCGAGATCATGACCTGAGCCGAAGTCGGACGCTTAACTGACTAAGCCACCCAGGCGCCCTGGTAGATGTTCTTTATCCTCCATGCTTTTGGAGGTTTTCCAGACTTTCTCTTGTGGTTGATTTCAAGTTTCATAACATTGTGATCTGAAAGTGTGCATGGTATGATCTCAATTCTTGTATATTTTTGAGGACTGTTTTGTGACCCAGTATGTGATATATCTTGGTGAATGTTCCATGTGCACTCGAGGAGAAAGTATATTCTGCTGCTTTAGTATGTAGAGTTCTAAATATATCTGTCAAGTCCATCTGGTCCAGTGTATCATTCAGGGCCATTGTTTCTTTATTGATTTTCTGTGTAGATGATCTGTCCATTGTTGTAAGTGGAGTATTAACGTCCCCTGCAATACCACATTCTTATCAATAAGATTGCTTATATTTGTAATTAATTGTTTTATATATTTGGGTGCTTCTGAATTCAGTGCATAGACATTTATAATTTTTAGCTCTTCCTGATGGATAGACCCTATTGTTCTTATATAATGCCCTTATTCGTCTCTTGTTACAGCCTTTAATTTAAAGTCTAGTTTGTCTGATATTAGTATGCTACTCCAGCTTTCTTTTTGACTTCTGGTAGCATGATAGATGGTTCTCCATCCACTCACTTTCATTTATTTATTTATTTATTTATTTATTTATTTATTTAACGTTTATTTATTTTTGAGACAGAGAGAGACAGAGCATGAACAGGGGAGGGGCAGAGAGAGAGGGAGACACAGAATCTGAAACAGGCTCCAGGCTCTAAGCTGTCAGCACAGAGCCTGACATGGGGCTTGAACTCACGGACCGTGAGATCATGACCTGAGCTGAAGTCAGATGCTTAACCGACCAAGCCACCCAGGGGCCCCCCACTCACTTTCAATCTAAAGGTGTCCTCAGGTCTAAAATGGGTCTCTTGTAGACAGAAAATAGATGGGTCTTGTTTTTTTTATCTATTCTGATACCCTATGTCTTTTGATTGGAGCATTAAGCCCATTTATATTCAGTGTTATTATTGAAAGATAGGAGTTTAGAGTCATTGTGTTATCCATAGGTTTCATGGTTGTAGTGATGTCTCTTGTCCTATGATATGGAAATTGTTCCATTTGATTGAGTCACTTAGTTCTCTAATTCTCCCCTTGTGATCCTGGATTTTTTTTACCTCTCTTTTTCTCACTTCCTCTTTTTCCATAATTTTATCTTCTAATTCACCTATTCTCCCCTCTGCCTCTTCAATCCACACTGTGGTCACCTCTATTTTATTTTGCACCTCATTTATAGCATTTTTTAATTCATCATGACTATTTTTTAGTTCTTTGATCTCTGCAATAAGATTCTCTGCTGTCTTCTAAGCTTTTTTCAAGCCCAGGGATTTAATCTTATGACTATTATTCTAAATTCTTTTTCAGTTATATTGCTTATATCTGCTTTGATCAATTCTTCAGCTGTCACTTCTTCCTGGAATTTCTTTTGAGGAGAATTCTTCCGTTTCATCATTTTGGCTAGTTTTCCATCCCTTATGTGTTTTTTTTTTTTTTTTTTTTTTTTTTTAAATTTTTTTTTTAAACGTTTTTTATTTATTTTTGGGACAGAGAGAGACAGAGCATGAACGGGGGAGGGGCAGAGAGAGAGGGAGACACAGAATCGGAAACAGGCTCCAGGCTCCGAGCCATCAGCCCAGAGCCTGACGCGGGGCTCGAACTCACGGACCGCGAGATCGTGACCTGGCTGAAGTCGGACGCTTAACCGACTGCGCCACCCAGGCGCCCCCATCCCTTATGTGTTTTTAAAGCTTGTTATGTGCCCTGCACCTGTGAGCACTACTATATTAAAGAGGGGTCATACATTGTCCAGGGCCAGGCCCTTCAGGAGGTGTGTTTTGGAGAGTGTTACTTGCCCTCTGTTGTTGTGACTTGTAGTGATGTTTTGGACCCTCCCCCAGGTGTGCTTTGATTTGTTCGTTGAAGTAGCCTTGGAAAGGAAAACAGACAGACAAACAGAAAACAAAAACACACAAACACACAAAACAAAACAACCCCCCCCCCCGAAAAAAAGAAAAACAGAAAAACAGAATAACCAGTTACAAGTAAACAACAAGGTGGAGGTAGGGCTGATGGGAGAGGCCTTATCCCATACAAAGAGAGAAATGACAGGAGCAGGGAAAAAGAAAGAAAAAAAAAATTCACCAGAGAAACTACACAGCCTAATCCAGAGAGAGAGAGAAAGGAACATAAAGAAGGAGGTGGGGAAAAAGAAAAAGAAAATAAAGTTATCCAGATAGAGAAACTATATGGCTTAATTGAGAGAGGCAGAATGGAGAATAAAGAAGGAGGTGTGGGACATGTATCAAGAGAATGGATTAAATATATCTGCTTAAACAAACCAACAACCAGAGTAACTAGACTAGAGGAGGGAACAGATAAGAAGGAGAAAAGGAAGGAAGAATATATCTATATAACAAGAATTGTCCAAGAATTAATCTAGGCAATGCAGCAACGCTAGTCTGGAGGAGGGGCCATCTGGTTCCTCAGCATCTATCCCTTTCCAGTAGATATGCAGTTACCACCGAGGGGCGTGGTTTGGTGTGGGCAGGTCTCGCCTCCACTGTGGGCCCACTGTCTGATCCCTGAGGCCCCACCTTGGTCGTGGTGGGGAGAAAAATGGTGACACCCCCCACCCCAGTGTATCCTCCACAGACCCGGTGTCCCTAACCACTCTGTTTAAGCCATCCTCACTGTGCTGTGGGCATAAACGAGGTGGTTTGGCTCACCCCACTGACTCCCCTGCTTCCTTGGTGCTTGGCTGGGATTCAAACTTCTGCTCTGGGTGCCCCAGTACTGGGGAAGTGCAGCTCCCCTCCCAATATACGGTCTCTGGCTGGTGGGCGCCTCAGGCTTTGTCCTGTTCCACAGCACTCCACGGAGGGGATCTCTTTCTCCTACTGTGGCCTGCACCCCTGACCTACCATTGAGCCTGAGGCTGGCTCCCCTCCTCCCCAGGTGCACCATCCGGGCAGCCAGTACCAGTCCTGAGAAAGTCCCGCAGTTAGAGATTGGATCTGTCTTCGTTCTGGTCGAGGTTTTTCTTTTGTCTAGATACAGTCCTACACTTCCCCAGTGGCTCTTTCTCTTCCCTTAGTCTCTCTGTGGAAGGGGATCCCTCCCCTCCATTCGTTTTATCTCTCCCAGTTCTCAATCATGCACCTATGGCCTGTCAGGTTGTCCCGGTGGGTCCCTGGACCCACCTCCTGGTTCCTCCTGGACTCCTGGGGTTCAAAATCCTTTGGCTTCAACACTTCTTTGTTTGGGAGTCGAGGGAAGTTCGGATCCCCCTACTTCTCCATCATGTTGGCCCCTCCTCTAAATAATTATATCCAGAACTGCTCATCTCCTGTTTGTTAGGAATAAACAAACTGAAACTTAAAAGAGATAGGGCTGCAAACAAAGCTTGGTTTTCAAAGAACGTCCTCACCTTCCGACTCTTTTCCTTATGGCTCACGCCTGCTCTCTCCTCTCCAAGTCTGGGCTGGAAACACATGGGCAAAAGCTCAGTGCCCTGAGTGAGAAATGTGTAGGGGGAGAGAAATGTGTAGGTAGCTCCTGAGCAATCATTACTCTCTCACAGGCTCTGACCCAGTGAGCCTCAGGTATAGGTGGGTGGTTGCAAAACAGCTTGGATACAGGGTTTCAGCTCCACCAAGCTGGGAGGATGGTGAGTGATGGACCACTGGGGGGTCAACAAGGATCACACTGAACTTTCATGATCGCCTGACCACAGCTCTTCAGACCACAGCCTCCTTGGCCACCATCAGCACCGTAATATGCACGCAGAAGCTCTCTTTGTTTTCACTGCTTCTCACACCTTCTGTTCAGGTGGAAAAGTTGCCAGTGTGATATTTATCCTACAAGTTTTCAAATCTAAAAACCTCAAAGGCAATTCTTCCCTTTGGACTTTCTGTCTTCTGTCTCTAGTTTTTCATTTGAGTAGGTCACAAATAAAGAGCAGAAGTGGGGAGAGAGAGCAGGAATCATCTTTATTTGAAGAGACCACTGGCCAATATAGACTGATATATTGAACAAATATGTGTTTATAACACGTATATACTCTCTGCATAAATATATTATTTCTCTCTGTCTCTCTCTCTCTCTCTCTCTCTCTCTCTCTCTCTCTCTCTCGTGCATTTGCTTTTATTCAGTTTGACAGTATTAAACTTTATTTGAGCCCCGTGCTCCTGGAAAACAGTGGCAGTTAAGAAGTCTCCCAACCTTTTGTGTTCCAACAAACAGTTTATCACAAAGAACTACCCTTCCCCACATGACTTAGATAAGACTCAAAGTCCACTCTTTCTCATGGCTGTCATAAGACATGGGGGTGGCTCCCTTATTTACCTGTGACAAGGCCAAACGCAGCCCTTCTCCCTTTTGTCTGAACCTGCTGACAAGGCTGGACACAGCCTCTCCCACTTCCTGTTCTTGGTCTCATGACTGATTAGCTGAGATTAGAACTATTTGTCCCCATGAAACTAACTAACCACAGAGAAAAACATTTCCTGGTCTGATAACTGACTGAGACTTGTCCTTCTTGCAAAACAACCCCAACTGTAAACCTCCCCACTTGGAACTTATTTATTCTCCTTTCTGTTCCCATAGAAGTTTAAGGCAAAACCACCCTGTGGAGACATCCCGATCTTTGGATCTGGGGTGCTCTTCTTATTGCAATAGCCTGAGTACAGTCAATCTTCTCATTCATCTGGTGTTTGCCTTTTGCCCCAGCTTTACTGAGATACAATGGACTGGTTTTTGCTGTTGACAAGCTGCCCAGGTTTTATGGAACCTCTACTGGACATGTGGGAGGCAGAGATAACTATGACCCTCTTTCTCCTCTAAGAGCTCAACATAGAATGGAGAAAAGATACACAAAGCTGAGTAATCCTAGGACCTGGCAGCCTGTAATAAGCACTCAGATAGGTGAAGAGCACCAAAGTAACTGTGGAGATGGAAGGCTGGAGTTTTCAGTCCTGTCTGCCTCCCTCTCTTAGGGCTATGTCCCTGGTTGTCAATAAAAGATTTCCTGGCCTCCTGGATGAAAATGCTGCTAGGAAATACGGAATTTAAAATGGGTATGGAAGAACAAAGCAATCTTCCCAATGTGTGGTCCCCTGAAAGTGGTACTGAGGGGTGAGGGCCTGGCATCACCTCTCCCCAAGTCACCTCAAATAAGCACACAGTTGAAGTAGACCCAATGTCCTTGATATGCAAATACAATAGCTTCAAAAAAGTCTTCTGGCCCCCCCTTCCAAACAACCAGACAGCTTCTGTCAATTTTTTTTTAACGTTTATTTATTTTTGAGACAGAGAGAGACAGAGCATGAACGGGGGAGGGTCAGAGAGAGAGGGAGACACAGACTCTGAAACAGGCTCCAGGCTCTGAGCTGTTATCACAGAGACCCACGTGGGGCTCGAACCCATGGACCACGAGATCATGACCTGAGCCGAAGTCGGAGCTTAACCAACTGAGCCACCCAGGTGTCCCCAGACAGCTTCTTTCTGTAGAGAAAACCAGTGGCAGACACTGTCTGCTTTCAAGAGTCTGAAAATTACAGAGTAGCCAGAATGAGACCAGCAGACATGGGGCAGAAAATGTGGTATCCAGCCAGCCTCAGGAAAGTGATAAAGAGACCAACTTGCTGAACTGATTGCTACACGAAGGTTGTTTACACAAACCCAATCTGGTCCTGTCCCGTAAAAAGTGGATTGAAGGGAATGATCAATTAGTAGTTCATCATGATGTTAGCCTTGCCTTAGTGTATAGCGGCTCAGATTGCAGCAAGTGGGTTGCTTTCCCTCCCTCTCAAAATGGAGGGTGGGGGAAGGGGAAGTAAATTGCCAAACAAAACCAGATTGCAGAGGGGGCAGTCTATTACAGCTCCGGGGAATCATAAAGGGCATCATCTCTATCATAAATCATAAATGTGCATAAACTTAAATGCACATTACAGTAGCTGAAGCCTAGCCTAAATCGGTGCATTTTTGTTTCAATAGCATTTGATTATTCTTGTGATGTGATTACTATGATCATAACTATTGCAATTTGCCAGTGTATTGAGATAACTTGTCCAAAGAGATGCAGCTTGAAATCAAGAATAACAGAGGTGATTCACTGTGAGCACCTGCTGGGAAGGCAACTGGTCAGGCAGAATTCCATTCAGGAAGCTCAGGGTGTTAGGGAGAGCCTGGCCGCCTACAACTGGGGAGAAAGATGTGGTGGAAAGAGAGCTGACCTTGATCCTCAGCCTTGCAGCAGGACCTCAGAGAAGTCACTTTAATGTCACCCCACTATGAAGTTCCATAAACATGCTACAATGCAAATTAAAGCTGCCAGATCTTTGAGTACCCTGTCACCTCTGTGGTGGATGCCCTCTTCTCTTTACTTCAAAAGTCTGTCACTTGGTAAATCGTCTTTCTTCAAGTTTCTGCTAGCATATCACTTCATTAGATCTTCCCCTGCTCTTTCCACGTAGAGCAGATGACAGGACAACCATCAATGTTTATTACTATCATGTATATATGATAGTGTGTGGGTGGCGAGGCTCATGTATCACCGAGTATTGTAAGTATTAAAAATGGGAGATGTGTCTGGCTCAACGTTATATCCACTGCATAATGATGGCACTTGGAGGACATTTAGTAAATATTGGTTAAGTTTCTTCTTCAGTGAGAAATGAGAACTGAGAAAATTCTCACAGAATTGTAGCAAGGATCAGCAAGGAAATTATAAGTATCAAAATACCTGGTCACAGACTATACACAAACCAAACATTTGCATATCAAACTGGACAAGAAGAATCTGTGTGAGAAATCACACGACTGCTCACCAGCAGACCCAGCTGGTGTCTGCCAATGTGTCTCCAAGAATCCAAGTCTCCTGCCTCAGCAGCTCAGTGGAACAAGAAAATCCCATTTTATCACGAGTCCAAAAAGGAAAGATGTTGCCATTTTCTTTTAAGCAGAGTATGGAGTTATGATTTCACTCGTGGAATTTAAGAAATGAAACAGATGAACATATGGGAAGGTGGGGGGAAAGAGGAGAGAGGGAGACAAATCACAAGACTCTCTTAAGGACAGGGAACAAACTGAGGGTTGATGGAGGGAGGTGGGTGAGAGATGGGCTAGATGGGTAATGGGTACTAAGGAGGGCACTTGTTGGGATGCGCACTGGGTGTTGTATGTAAGTGATGAATCACTGGATTCTACTCCTGAAACCAATATTGCACTGTAGGTTAACTAACTAAAATTTAAATGGCAAAAAAAGTAGAGGATGGAGAGATGTAGTGAATGGCCAAGTAGAGTGACACTTTGGAACACAGTCTACCTGCCAACAGTTGTATTTGCAAACACGGATTCTGCTGTACTCTCAGACTCTAGGTGGCAGGTTGGCCTCTGACATCCAGAGTCCTCTCCTTAGAAGGTCCAGGGGAAGAGGAGGGTTGCTTGTGGTACTTGCTCCTTCGATAGGATGTAGGGAAACAAGGCATCAGCAAGACCAGAAGAAGGGGTATGGCTCATGGAGGGAGCCAGGGAGGGGAAGCCACTTGGCTGAGGCTCCCTGGGGCCACCCTCTGTTACCGTTGGTCAGGGTGGCCAGCCTTAATCTCCATCCTGCCTCACATGGACACAGATGGGAGCCAGAGGGGAGTATACACCACCTAGAAACAAGGGGGAAAATCTTTAGGACACACAAAGCACCCGAGTCTCCATCTTAGCCCCAGGACTTGTTCTCCCAGAGTTTGCTGGAGGCTTCATTATCGGGAGGCAAATATTTACCCAACTGATGCATTTCTAGAACATCAGTTCCACTGTTTGTGGTGGATATATTTTATTGTACTGGGGGCAGGACTAGAAAGGGACAGTTGCTTTCTCTGGCCAGGGAGACAAGACAGAGAGATCTCAGCTGCTGGGAATGGGCAGAACAAATCATTTTCTTTGCTATTAAATCTCCTACAGGAGTGAGAACTGGGAAGGAGAATACACACTGCGTGTCAAGTGAACATACACCATTCTCCCTACCTTCTTGCTATACTAGACTGTAACCTCCCTGAGGGGAGAGGAAATGGCTGGATTACTCAGCTCTGTATTTCCATCAACATGCAGAGAATAAAAGTGAAGGAATGAATGAAGGAACGAGCTCTCTCAAACACGACCCATGAAGAGAGAAGGGTACTCAGCTCTATTTTAGAGGGGAGAGTATTGCAGGAAGGTAGAAACAGTGTGAGAAGGGATGTGACTGGGCTCCTGGTGGAGGGCCAGGCACTATCACCCAGGGGCTGATTTCTCCAGAGAAAGAGCAGCCAGTGTATCTGTTTTGATCTCAAAGGCCAGAGTGGCACAAGTGGGGTTGGGCACGTTCCCCTCTCCAGGCTCTACCCCATTGCAGGTCAGAGGAAGATCCCTTGGGGAGGAGAAAGGGAAGTTGAGGTCTGGCTGTGTCCATAAATACAGTATGTTCTGGACAAGTCCTTTTTGTTTCCTGGGACCCCTTTTCATCATCACAGGACTGGAGGAAGCAGTCCATTCTGTGCTCCTCTGACATTCCACTGGGTGCACCTGGTGGCAGTGGGGAGAAAAGGCCTGTGGGTTTGGAATAGCGACCATAATCGGTGAAGTTTTTTGATGATGCCTTTAAAAAAAATTCTGGCAAGGGGCGCCTGGGTGGCTCAGTTGGCTGAGCAGTTGAGCAGTTGAGTGTCTGACTCTTGGTGTTGGCTCAGGTCATGATCTCGTGGTTTGCGAGCTTGAGTGAGTTTGAGCCTCCCCATCGGGCTCTGTGCTGACAGTGTGGAGCTTGCTTGGGATTCTCTTTCTCCTCTCTCTGCCCCTCCCATGTGCACACTCTCTCAAAATATACAAAGAAACCAAAAAATTTTCTTAAACAATTCTGGCAAATTGCTCATTTGTGTTTGTTTTAATATGTAATAATGTGTGTCTAGGAAACCTCCTAGGCACACAGAATCTTAGAAGATGAACCATGTTTGCCTTTGATTTTTAGTCTCCGTGGGCATTACCTCTTCATTCCTGAGTGTGGGGAACCTCAGAGCCAGTGACTTCAGGGTCCCATCTAGCTCCCGAACCTCATGAGTTTTAAACAAAGTTGGAACAGATGGCTCCTCTCATGTCCCCCCAAACAAGCCCACATTCCCGTTCCTTGTTTCACAATATTCTGATCTGAATGTTGTCCTTTGATGAGAAAGTTGAGGATATAACAAACTTTTATGGAATTCTATAGTAAATTGTTGAATTCAGGGACGCATCCTTCTTTGTTTGATATATTTCTTCCTGGCTTTCCTCCTAATACCCCTGATAAATTCATCTGGAAACATCCAGGAAAAAATTACTTTCCAGATGTGTCTCTTCCCTAAAAGCATGCCATAACCCTTTTAGTGGAGGTCAGCTAAGCCAGTTGCTTCTTGATAACAAGTTGGTAAAAAGTCTGCAAGGACAATATTTATTTACTATTTTCTTCTCCTTCTCCATCTTTTCGTTCTCCTTCCCCATCATCTCCCCCTCCTCCTTTTCCCCCTACTCCTTTGGTCTCAGTAATTAGTTTTGTAATTGCCAGGCCTCTACTGGCTCCAGAAACAACTGCTGACCATTTAGAAGCATGCCTGGGTTATAGGGGATTACCAGATGTTGACAAGTGCCAGGATTATGTGGCAACAATAATGTATAATGTCTCTGGGGTCCCTGTGTGTAATTTGCCAGCTTTCCGGGGGCAGCCCTAACAAACTCCCGGAAGCTCTGCTCACTGCGAGGGGCCAAGGAGCAAGTACTCCCTTGGTTGCAGCCACTGGGAGAACACATCCCTTATCCTGCCAAGGAAATTACTTGGTCCTTAAATCAGAATGCCATCTTTGTCCCCTGGGACTGGAAGGCAGGAGCTGCCGTCCTTCCAACTTTCATAGCCACGAGGACCTGAGACCCATTTAAAGGACTCTCAAGGACATGTCTCAGGCACTGCTTGTGACAGCTGGCGTCACTAACAGGAAACTTCCAGCCCAGAACACGGGCTTATCAGCACATTCAGCACATAATTTGGGGAGGACCCACACCACACGAGAAGTGGGAATTAATCTGAAGGGGAAAAAGTATTTCTGCTTTTGCGTCTCTCTCTCTTTTTTTTTTTTAGGAAAACCAACTTTATTGAGGTTTAATTTACCTATAATGAAATGCACTCACATAAAGTGTACTATTTAATGTTTTGGTAAATATGTATACCCATGTAACCATCGCAGTCAACATACAGAACATTTTTATCATCCTCCATCATGCCTTCATGCCCTTGACATTCCCTGAATGCCCCTTACACCACTGCTTTTTGTCACTATAGATTAGTTTTACCTATTCAGGAATGTTAGATGAATGGAACAATGTGGTATGTACTTTTGTTTCTGGCTTCCTATGCTTAGCGTCTGGTTTCTGAGATTCATCCACATTCTTCTGCGTATCAGTAGTTCTTTTTGTTTCTGAGCGGTATCCTGTTCTATAAATATACCATACTTTGTTATCCATTTACCTATTGATGGGCATTTGGGTTGTTTTCAACTTTGGGTTCATACGAATAAAGTTTTTTATGAGCAGAAGTCTTTGTTGTAGACATACGTGTTCATTTCTCTTCGCTAAGCATCTAGGAATAGAACTGCTGGATCATATGATAAATAGGAATTTAAATTTTTAACAAACTGCCAAATGGTCTCTAAAGTTTGTGTACCATTTACATTCCCACGAGCAATGCATGAGAATTCTTGTTGCTCCCTATCCTCACCCACACATAGTTTGTTAGTCCTTTTGTTGTTGTTGTTGTTGTTGTTAAGATATTTAATTATTTTAAAATAATCTCTACGCCCAACATGGGGCTCAAATTCGCAATCTCGAGATCAAGAGTCACTGCTCTACGGACAGAGCCAGCTAGGTACCCCCGGTATTGTTAGTCTTAATTTTAGTCACTTTAGTGTATGTGGAGTAATGTTTATTGCTTTGTGGTTTTATTTGTATTTTCCTGAAGACTAATAACATTGAGCATCTCTTCATGTGCTTTTGGTCATTTACGTATCTTCTTTTGTGAGGTGTCTGCTGAAGTATTTGGACAATTTTTATTATTTATCTTCATGTTATTTTGTAAGTTTAAAAAAATCTAGATTTGGTCAAATGTATGTAGTATAAATATTTTATCCTGATCTGTTGTTTGCATTTTTAAATTTTTAAATTTTTTTCAAAGTTTCTTTGTTTATTTTGAGACAGAGACCATGAGTGGAGAGGGGCAGAGAGAGAGAGAGAGAGAGAGAGGGAGAGAATCCCAAGCAGGCTCTGTGCTAACAGCATGGATGTGGGGCTTGATCTCATGAAGTATGAGATCATGACCTGAGCTGAAACCAAGAGCCAGAGGCTTAACTGACTGAGTCACCCAGGTGCCCCTGTCTTTTTATTTTTAATGACCAGAAGCTTTAAATTTCGATTAAGTTCAATTTTCCTTTTTCTTAAATCCTTGCCCATCTCAGGATCACAAAGATCTTTTTTCTTTATCCTTTTTTTCCTAGAAGTTTTAGAGTTTTAAATTATCCACAGAAGTCTATGATCCATTTAAAGTTAATTTTGATATATGGTATGATGTAAGAGTCAAGGTACATTTCCCCCATATTTATATCTAGCTATTCCAGCAGTATTACTGAAAAGGCTATTATTTCCCCAAGTGAAGAACCTTGACACATTGCCAAAAATCAATTGACTATAAATGTGTGGGTCTATTTCAGAATTTTCTGTTCTAGTCCATTAATTTGTATGTTTATGCTCATACCACATGCTTTAATTACTGTCTGAAATGACATAGTCCAGCCCTTCTGTATTTATTCTTCTTTCTCAAAGTTGTTTAGACTCTACCAGTCTTTTGAAACTGGTTTCTGTTTTTTTAAATACAAACAAGACTCTTTGGGTTTTAATGGAGAATACATTACATCTGTAGATTAGTGCAGGTATATCTTCCATTTATTTAGAGTTCCTTTAATTTCAGCAGTATTTTATAATTTTTTTACAGGTTTTGCACATATTTTGATACATTTATCTCTAAGTATTCCATGATTTTTGATGATATTGTAGGTAGTATGTTTTTTATTACACTTTCCATAGACATAAAATTGATTTATATATGTTGACTTTGTATCCTACAAATGTGTTAGACTTACTTGTCAGTTATGGTAGCTTTTATATAGATTCCTTAGGATTTCTACATACATAATTATGTCATCTGTGACTAAAGACATTTTTACTTCTTTTTCTAACTGTATGCTGGTTATTTTTTCTTATGTATGTATTTTGTCTTATCTCTTTAGCTAGGACCTCTAGTACAATGTTGAAGAGTAGTGATGACGATGGGCATCCTTGTTTTGTTCCTGATCTTAGGGATGAAAGCATTCAATCTTTCATCAGTCAGTATGATTCACAGATGGTTTTTTAAGATCAGGTTGAGGACATTCTCCTCCATTCTTAGTGTGTTGAGAGTTGCTGTTATGAATGAGTGCTGAATTTGGTAAAACATCTTATGCATCTGAACAAGTAATATATGCCTTTTCTCCCTTATTCTGCTAATATGATAAATTATATTAATTTTTGAATGTTAACCTAACTGTGCATTCCTGGAAAAATGTCAAATTGTTCACAATTTATTGGCTTTTTTATACATTGCTGGGTAAAATTTCTTAATTAAAAAATAATTTTAAGAATCTATTCACAGGGGATGTTGGCCTGTAGTTTTCTTTTCTTATAATATCTTTGTTTCTGGTATCAGAACAAATTGATATCATAAAATGACTTCAGAAGTGTTCCTCTTGGGGTGCCTGGGTGGCTCAATTGGTTAAGTAGATACTTAACTTCAGTTGGTTAAGTAGATACTGACTCTTGATTTCCACTTAGGTCATGATCTCATAATTTGTGAGTTTGAGCCATGCTGACAGCGCAAAGCCTTCTTGGGAATTTTTTTTTCTCTCTCTCTTCTCTTCCATTCTCTCTCTGTCAAAATAAATAAATAAACATTAAAAAAAGAAGTATTCCTTCATTCTGTATTTTATGAAAGTTTGTTTAATATTATATTACGTTGTTCTTAAATATTTGATAAATTTTATCATGAAACTATTTGGAGCTTGAATTTCCTTTATGGAAATGTTTTAAAATAGGAATTCAATTTCCTTAATATATATAGGATTGTTAACATTTTTTTTTAAATTTATTTTTAAGAGAGACAGAGACAGAATGTGAGTGGGTTAGGGGCAGAGAAAGAGGGAGACACAGAATCTGAAGCAGGCTCGTCTCTGAGCTGTCAGCACAGAGCCTGATGCAGGGATCGAACTCACGAGCTGTGAGATTATGACCTGAGCCAAAGTCGGTCGCTCAACTGACTGAGACACCCAGGAGCCCCGGATTGCTAGCATTTTAATTTCTTGTGATGATTTAGTCTTTTTAGGGATTTTGTCTTCCTAGGAATCTGTTCATTTCATCTAAAGTGTGGAATTTAATGGCATAAAGTTTTCCACATTTCCTTTCTATCCTTTTAATATCTGTAGGATCTGTAGAAATTTCCCCTCTTTCATTCCTGACATCAGTAATTTGTGTCTTCTTTTTTTTCTTGATAAACTTGGAAGTTTATCAACTGCACTGGGCTTTTCAGTGAGCTAACTTTGATTATATTGTATTTCTCAATTAATTCCTTGGCCCTTTTCTATGCATTGGTTTCTGCTTGTCTTTATTTATTTGTTTATTTATTTATTTTCTTAATTTTATTCACTTTGGGGTTAATTTGCTTCGCTTTTCCCGCCTTCCTAAGCTGGAAACTTACAGCGTTGATTTTTATAGCTTTATTCTTTTTTTATGTATATTTTTAAAAGTTTATTTACCTATTTTGAGACAGAGAGAGAGAGTGTAAGCACAGGAAGGACAGAGAGAGAGAGGGAGAGGGAGAGGGAGAGAGAGAGAGAGAGAGAGAGAATCCCAAGCAGGCTCTGAGCTGTTAGCATGGAGCTTGATGTGGACCTTGAACCCACATGAACCGTGAGATCATGACCTGAGCTGAAATCAAGTCGGATGGTCAACCGACTGAGCTACCCAGGTGCTCCTTTATTCCTTTTTTTAACGTGAGCATTCAAAGTTATAACTTTTCCTGAAGTCACTTCTTTAATTGCATCATACATATTTTGATATGTTGTGTTTTAATTTTCATTCGGTTCAACATTTTTCTCATTTTTTTTGTGTGTTTTTTTTCTTTGACACATAGGTTAATTAGAAGCATGTTGTTAAATTTTTAAATATTTAGAGATTTTTAAGATACCTTTTGGTTAATTTCTAATTTACTTATATTTTGGTCAGAGAACATACTCCCTTTAATTTCAGCCTTTTACATTTATTGAGTCTTGTTTTATGGTTTACCGTCTGGTCTGTTGTGGTGAATGTTACATGTGAAATTGAAAACAGTGTGCATTCAGCTGTTTTCAGTGTAATGTTCTATAAATATCTATTAGGTCAGGTTGGCTATAGAACAGAATACAGGATTGGATAAGTCCGTTATTCTACTTTGGCCAGAAGCAACAATGTAAATGTAAATGAAGGAATTTACATTTGACTATACATGCTATAATTAAACCAGGGAGCAAAGCCAGCTTGAATCAAATGTAACACTAATCCAAATTTAGGGATCGTTCTTGATCCAATGCTTCCAGCTCATTCCTTGCTAAAAGGAACGGTTTCTTGGTATCAACATAATTTTTTTTTTTTTTTATTTTGGCCACTGAAAGCAAGTAAAACAAGAGGTCCAAATTACTTACCGCTGGCTCTGATACTATAGAACTGTTATATTTTAAAATGGCTGGAGAAAGGGGTGCCTGGGTGGCTCAGTTGGTTGAGCATCCGATGTTGGCTCAGGTCATGATCTCACGGTCTATGAGTTGGAGCCCCGCGTCGGGCTCTGTGCTGACAGCTCAGAGCCTGGAGCCTGCTTTGGATTCTGTGTCTCCCTCTCTCTCTGCCCCTCCCCAGCTCATGCTCTCTCTCTCAAAAATAAATAAACATTAAAAAATTTTTTAAAAATGACTGGAGAAAAAACCTACAACTTTTAGATAATATTACATTTTATATAGAGAATTTCATTTTATTCATGGCCATAATTGAGAAATCATTTATTATATGATAAAGAAATTAAAAATTATGGTCATAATTTTTATGTTATGGACATAACATAAAAGTCCCCCCTTGTATGTTAGGGACTTTTTTTTTTCCCTTGCTGCCTTCATGATTCTCTCCTTGCCTGAGTATTTTGTGAATTTGACTATAATATGCCCTGTTGATGGTCGGTTTTTGTTGAATCTAATGGGGGTCCTCTGTGCTTCCTGGATTTTGATGTCTGTGTCTTTCCCCAGGTAAGGAAAGTTTTCCACTATGATTTGCTCACATAACCCTTCTACCCTTATTTCTCTCTCTTCCTCCTCTGGGACTCCTATGGTTCTGATGTTCCTTTTCAATGAGTCACTGATTTCTCTAATTCTTAAATCGTGCTCTTTTGCCTTAATCTCCCTTTTTTCTGCTTCGTTATTGTCTGTAAGTTTGTCCTCTATATCGCTGATTCTCTGTTCTGCCTCGTCCATCCTTGCCGCTGCTGCATCCATCCATGACTGCAGCTCAGTTATAGCATTTTTAATTTCATTCTGGCTATTTTTTACTTCTTTTATCTCTGCAGAAAGGGATTCTAATCTATTTTCGACTCCAGCTAGTATTCTTATTATCGTGATTCTAAATTCTGGTTCAGACAAAAAATTATGGTCAAGGTAAGGAATTTCTTACCTCCATGTGTAGTCTAGAGTCCCATTGAAAATAACTCTATTAGGCACAAACTTCCAGTTATGAATAAGTTTTGGGATGTAGTGTAAAGCATGGTGACTATAGTCAATAATATTGTAGTGCATATTTGAAAGTTGCCAAGAGAGTAAATCTTAAAAGTTCTCATCAGAAGAAAGGAACATTTTGTAGCATTTTATGATGATGGATGACAAATTGACCTATCGTAGCAATCATTTCACAGTGTATGCAAATATTGAATCATTATGTTGTACTCCTGAAACTAATATAATGTTATAGGTCAATTGTACCTCAATAAAAAAATAACTCTATTAAAATACAACTTTAGGACATGTCAAATCTGATCTGTGATCAATTTTATTGACTAAGTAAAATATATTCTGCATTAAATGATAATAGTGGTAATGGTGGCTGAGGAAAAGGAAGGAAGAAGAAAAGTAAGAGAGAGGGAATGAAAAACTACTCAGTCTTTTTTTTTTTTATTTAAGCAATTTTTTGCTTATGTTTAACTACTCCAAATTATACATGCTTATTTAAGGAAAAATAACAATATTTGGTAAGTTTATAGCATACACAAAATTAAAATATATGACAATGATAGCATAAAGGTCAGGAAGAAGTAACTGGAAACATACTATTAAAAAGATCCTTAATAAGTATAGTTCAACTATATTTCCACCTACTCCTTTTATTCTGAATCCTGTGTTGTGTGCATCTTCCCACAAAAAACTTGGATTAAAAATGATAGGCCATTTTGAAGACTGAGAACGTTAGATGTGGATAAACATAAATCCTGCAAAATCTTATATCATCTTAAGTATTTGAAGAGGAAACAGAATTTTTATTGTTGTTTGCATTGACATTTTAAATGCTTTTATTCCATTTTTCCAAAGACTCAATATTCAGTCTTTCTTGAAGAGGGAGGAGAAAGCAGTGGCCATGGCCAGCTGCAGGCAGATGTCCCATTTAAGTTCTGGGATAATGGCTTACATAAATTGGACAAAATTAAAATTTTTATTAAAAAATTATATATACATACATACGTACATATACATGTATATCGATACATATACTATATGTATACATGTACATAACATATACCTACATATATGTGTATATATATATATCTAGTATATGCATCTGTATACATGTATATATGTATATATAATACATACATACATACATACCTACAGATACTTAAACATGTATATCTGTACGTGTCTGGCACTCTTAAGCACAAATCAATGAATCTTCACACACAGAAACGTCTTGTAACCACACACAGATGCAGAGCACTGCCAGCACCCCAGCTGGACCTTGTGAGAACCTTCCAGGTATCATTCCTTGAAGAGAAAGCACCATCCTGACTTCTAATTACATAACTTTGTTTTGTCTATTTTATATTAAAGAAACATATAGTTTGTACTCTTTTGTGTTTGGCCTTTTCTACTTAATGTTATGTTTCTGAGGAATTTGTCTATAGTATATATGATTTCAGAGAGTTCATTCTCATTCTGTATAGGTAATAGAATATTAAAATTAAAATATAATTAAATTAAAAATAAAAAATATAATGTTTTATTTTAAAATATGTTTTAAATTATGGGTTTAAAAATTCATATTATACAAATACTATGTATATATTAAATATTTTTTGGGAAAAGTTTGAGAGAATACATCAAAGTATTAGCCCTTAATTCTACATTTAATTATTGTTATTATTTGCCTTTAATTATTTTTAATTGACTTTCTTCTATCTGCGCTTTCCAAATTTCTCTAGTTAACAGCTATTTGTTCAAAACAAATAAACAAAAACTCCTCATAAAATTAAAGACTTAAGCTTTGCCAAATTAATCTGGCCACAGATTATTGGTGCTTGCTAATATTTGACGACTCACCAAGCCAAGCCCGTACGTAGCACAGAGAAAAACCAACTTTTTGAGTTGTTGGAAGCCAGTGAACAAAGGACTTATATGCTGGCCCTTGTAACCAAAGCTTTACTGCTCATTTTGAGTTCAGTTTGCTGAAGAAAAGTGGATCATTAGTCAAATTTTCCTGTCTAGTTATTATAAAAGGAAAATCTGCTCTTAAGATGTCATAATGTAGCATATGGGGAAAAAGCAAAGGCACACTAAACAAACAGCAGATTAAAATTGAGCTTCTGTTACAATGCCAGCAGTCGCTTTTGCTGCCTGAGTGCCATGATCATGGAGTTGCTTCTCTTCAAGAAATGGTACAAAATATTTACATGACTTAATTCCCTAAGCCCTCTTTTTTAAAAATGAGGAATCAGAATATATTTCTTTTCCTTCTATCTCCCTTAATATATACCATTTTACCAGCTTCTCTTTATTCCTAGAGTGTTTATTAACTTTACTCTGAAGCCTTAGTATGGAGGCTATGTCTACACATTGGACAGAAGCCATGACATACACTACTTCTTATGAACCTTTTCTTCTTATGAGCACACAGGCCCTTTAAAATCTATTCCAACAATCTCCAGCTGTCTTCCAAAAGCACTCGTGTTGATAGTGTTGCCAAGTCTTCTTTGGGAGAAAATTTTCTACAGTCTAATATATTTGAGAAATCCCAGGTTACAACAATCTGAACAGGTTTCTTTCTTGTAGTGTTTCTAGAACCTTAAGTGAGTTGTGATGCTCTAAGTGGCTGAGGATTTATTATGAAGCATTTCCTAATGTATGTGACCAAGGAGACACTGTGTGTGTGTGTGTGTGTGTGTGTGTGTGTGTGTGTGTGTGTGTTTATGTGAAACGTATGTTAGCATAGCATGGATTCTAAGAACATCTTTTTTAAAAAATTTTTTTAATGTTTATTTATTTTTGAGAGAGAGAGAGAAAGAGAGAGAGAGAGAGAGCACGAGCGGGGGAGGAGCAGAGAGGGAGACACAGAATCTGAAACAGGCTCCAGGCTCCGAGCCGTCAGCACAGAGCCCGACGCGGGGCCTGAACTCACAAACCATGAGATCATGACCTGAGCCGAAGCTGGACGCTCAACTGACTGAGCCACCCAGGTGCCCCTAAGCACATCTTTTTTACATGTTGATTTGTGTCACAAAACTCCAAAGCCTACAAGACTTGGACAAAAACTACAATTGAGTAGGGTCTGTGACACAAGGGGAAGGTGGGTCTTTCTGAATTGGGCAGACATTTCTCAACTCCAGCTGATTGTTGCAATGCTGGAGTGCAGCTCCAGGAGTTGTGAAGCTTCTGATTTGTCAGGTGAAGAGAGAAACCTAGGTTTTTATATAAAATGTCTTAAGGTTTAGGTGGTTGGAAAATGATTTGAGTGTTTCTTAAAACACGGTGTGGCTCACACAAACGGGCTTGCCAACTAGATTGACCCTATAGGCCGATGATTTACAAATTGTGAAGAGGCAATGCATCCATCACTTTACCACCTGGTGCTTTGTGCTATCGGATATATTTCAGTTTTCATGGGTGATATTTAAATTGTGCATTGTATTACATAGGCTTTCATGTATGTAATGATAATAATACTCATTCATTCATTGAATAATACCTGTTATGGTGTTAAGCACTCAAATCTAAGGTATTTAACTGAGTCTGGGCCATAGGAAGTCATGTATCAACTACATTTTCAGGTGAGGAAATAGAGAAATTAAAGAAATTAGGTGTATCATTCATGGTCAAAAGAAAGTGGTAATAAGTGGGTGGGCTTGACAAGTCTGGATGCTTTATCACTAATTCTGTGTTCATATTTCCTGTCTTCAACTGGGGAATTTATAATAGATAGAATGTAAATTTGTTGAGAATGAAAACCCCATCTTCTACTGGACAGCTGACTATTTATTTACAGGAAAGAATCCTACAACTGAACACATAGTTGGTTCTCAAAAATCCCTCTCTAATAAATTTTTAATGTATTATTGAAGTAGTGTGGAGTAGTGAAACAAATCACTTTAATTCAAGTCAAGAAATTTGATTTTGATATATAGCTTGTCACTTACTGGGCTTTTCCCCGAAGTGCTGTAGACCTTAATCCATAAAGTAAGTGTGTTGGACTAGAAACTCAATGGGTTCTTTCTAGCCTTAAAAAATCTATAACTCTGATTGATCTATGTTGTTGTGGAGATCAACCTGGGAAACTATACTTTTGGTCTGAGTTTGCCAGTGGCGATATTTTAGGACAATTCCCAGTTGCGAGTGACAGAAACCAAAACGCCCCCGTCCCCTCAATTATCTTAAGCCAAAAAGAATTGTACTGATTGAGAACTGCAAAGTCTGGGGCTCTTGTTAGCTTCAGGTGCAGCCTGGAACAATGACCCATCTTCCTCCTTCTCTCTGCTCAGTGCTGTGCTCCTCCAAGTGTTGGTTTCATTCTTATGCTTCTGAAGGTCACCGTGTCTCCAAACATTATAGCATGTTAGCTTCACCTCCAGCTGGAAAGAGAGAACTTTGTCTCCTCCTCTTCCCTCTTGCAAAGAGACAAATATTTAGAGTCAGGGTCTCATTATGTTAGGTAAGTTTGAATTCCGATCTCCGAAGCAGTCACTATAGCTAGGAGCATAGGATGTGTTGATGAGATCAACCAGTAGTTCTATATTCTGGCTTCACAGGTGAGTCACCTAGAGTTGTTAAAGAATACTTATGTTGCTTCCATATCCTAGAATTATGACACAATATCTGGGAATGAAATGCGAGCATTAGCATTTTCTTTTTTTTTCTTTTAAATGTTTACTTATTTTGAGAGAGAGAGAGAGAGTGAGCATGAGTGGGGGAGGGGAAAAGGGAGAGAGAGAGAGAATCCCAAGCAGGCTGGATGGTTAGCATGCAGCCTGATGCTCCCATGACCCTGGAATCATGACCTGAGCTGAAATCAAGAGTCACACACTTAACCGACTGAGCACCCCCCCTGCCCCACCAGGTGTCCCTCCAAAAAACCAAAAAAATTTTTAGAAGTTTATTATTTCAAGAGAGGGAGTGCAAACATGGGAGGGGCAGATAGACGGAGAGAGAGAGGGGGAGAGAGAGAGAGAGAGAGAGAGAATCCCAAGCAGGTTTGCTGCTGTCCGTGCAGAACCTGACATGGGGCCCAACCCCACAAACCATGAGAACATAACCTGAGTCCAAATCAAGTGTCGGATGTTTAACCGACTGAGCCACCCAGGTGCACCCACCCCTTTAAAACAAAAATTTCTTTTCTTCTTGAGAAAACATTTAAGTTCTACTCTCGGCAAATTTCAATGACCTAATACAGTGTTATCAGCTATGAATGATCACCATGTTATACATTAGATCCACACACCTTATTTGTCTTCTAATGGAAAGTTGGTACCTTTTACCAATCTCTCCCTATTTCTTTCAACGCTTAGCCCCTGACAATCACTTTTCTACTCTGTTTTACCGCTCTGTTAGGTTATAGGTGATCCTATGTGGTGTTTTTCTTTCTCTGCTCTTTTGACCAATTTTGGATAAAGGACAGACTCTTCTTCCTACTTTCTGTAGGCAGATTAAAAATGAAGGCTGTGGGGTATGTCTAGACCACTTACCTATTTAATCCAAAGAGATAAAAATTAAACATGAAAGTTAAGAAAGAATCTTGCCAGAGTCCCACACTGGGTCCTTATCCTCTGATCCTTTGGTGACCACTGATCATTGCCCCTGCTCAGGATTGGAAAATTGAGACAGGCTGGCAGGGAAGGAGGTCTGTGGAAAAACACTCTCACCATAAAGTGGGTCAGCATGGTACATTACAGGGGTTCAAGTAACTCTCAGGCACTGTGGTTGCAGACCCTAAGCTTTGCCTCTAGCAAGATTAAATAATACTAACATGTTATAAGACCTAGCAGCTAGGAGACTGTAATATCCTTTTGGTTCACTTATAAATTGTTTTTTTTAATGTCATTTATTTTTGAGAGAGAGAGAGCGAGAGCGAGAGAGCTCACGTGTGCACACATGTGAACGGAGAAGAGACGGACAGACAGGAAGACAGAGGATTAGAAGTGGGCTCTGCACTGACAGCAGAGACCCCAATGTGGGACTCAAACTCACAAACTGTGAGACCATAACCTGAGCTGAAGTTGGACGCTTAACTGACTGAGCCACCCAGGAACCCCTAAATTGGGTCTTATAAGTACAGAAATCAGTATGTGCTCAAATATAACCTAATTTGGGTGCTGACACCTAATAGAGAGCCACCTGACAATATGTATGAGATATAGATCCTCATCATAAAGATAATAAAAAATTGGTAAAATAATAGTGGCTAAATGAACGTATTAAAAGTTAATGAAAATTGATAAAGTAATATGGCTAAAAGCAAATACGTATTGACACTGATCAGAATGTTTGGACTGCACCTTGCTTGTATTGGACATATAAAATGACCCCCAATGAGTCATGTCCTTTTATTCCTTCCCGTTGTGTGTGTGTGTACAACTAGTGATTTGCTTCTAGCCAATAGAATATGACAAAAATGAAGTGACTTTTGAAGATGTAATTAACATCCCAAATCAGTTGACTTTGAGTTCATCAGAAGGGAGATCATTCTGGGTGGCCTGACTTAATCAGGTGAAATCTCTTAAAAGAGAGACTGGGGCCTCTCCCAGAGATTAGAAACTCTCCTGCTTATCTTGAAGAAGCAAGCCACCATGAGGTCTACAAGTACAAGGAAATGAATTCTGCCAACAACTGAGGGAGCTTGAGGAGATCTTTCCCACTGTGGCCAGCATGTTGACTGCAATCTTGGGAGACCTTGAGTAAAGGACTCAAATAAGCCATTCCCAGATTCCTGCCCCAGAGAAACTGTGAGATAATAAGTGGGTGTGTTGTAAGCCTCTAGTTGGTGTAATTTGTTATGAACAATAGAACACTAATACACTACCCTTTCTCCTGTGAAGATTTCTTACAGTGTAATAATGGGTTGTTTTATTTTGGGTTTGGGGAGGGGGTTGGTGTAGCACTGGTGCTTTCCAGTATTTTCATATCTTTGATATCTGAGGCAGAAGACCATTTAGCATAAGCTTGGTCAACCAGGATATTGCTTGGAAATCTGATCACTACTGACATGGCTAGCTTTAAAAGCCAAAGGAAAGAAGCAAAGACACCTAGGTCATAGCGGGGTACTTATGTGATTTACATATACTATCTCACTATATCCTCCAGCAACTTAAGGATACAGTAACCAAGATGTAGAAGGGCAAAGCCACTTAATGAGGGCCATTTAGCTGTTAAGAAAAATTATTGAAAACATAACTGTGTACCGTTTTGATGTCTAACTGGTCCACTCAAGTATTATTTCATTCTTTGGGCAAATGTATCTTTGCATGATGTATTAATTTTCTTTCCTGTGTTGACAAAATTAATTTCCTTGTGGTTGTAGGACTGAAGGTCCCAGCTTCTTGATGGATGTTGATTGGAGGTTGTTCTCAGCTTTTAGAGGCCACTTGCAGTTTCTTATTACATGGGCTTTATGAACATGACTGTTTACTTCATCAGTCCAGTCAGATGGGAATGACGTCCCATCACCTTTGCCATATTCTGTTAGTTAGAAGCAAATATCAGGTCCTGCCTTTATTCAAAGGGTGATGGTTTGTCTCATTAAAGACTTGATCGAGGCCCCCTTTAGTAAGGCATTAATTCTCTGTTTGCAAGCTTGCTTCCTTTACTCTTTGCCATTCTTAAGGTTAAGTTTCTGCAGTTTTGTTGGTTCCTTGGAATTAGCAGAGAAACAGTCAGCTCTAGAAGTTAGAGAGCTCCTGCTCAAGATGTTGTGTGGGTTTACATTGCTTGATCTTCCAGCGAAACCTAGTTAACAGTAAGTTATTGATACTCCAATACACTGCTTTCTTGAAGTTCAGGGGCTCACCCCGAGGTACTCTGGACTGGTGGAGTAAAGGGGATTGGGTAGGAGAGGTGGGGAAAAGAGGGTTCTGCAAAGAGATTAGGCAGAATGGATCCAATTTGGGGGAATCAGGTGAATTCCTTCAACTTAGAGACAAAAAGTCCATATTAATTTGCATGATTGTTTCCCTGTGAATGAAAAATACTTGAAAGTAGATAAGCAGCTATTTCATCTGGGCTATTGATTAAAACAGCATTTTTATTAATATATCATTTCTATTTGAGTGCATAGCTTTTTCAGTCTGACATAGATTGAGGATTCAGCATTCAAAACTTGTCATCTGCAGGTTTCTAGGTCAAGGCTCCCCAAATCCCCGAGAAGGGCAAGGTAGTTGAATGGGAAGAATCCTGGGTTTTGTAGACAGATCCGAGGTTGTATTCCAGCCTGCTCTTGCTATCTCTGTGTTATTCACTGAGCAAATTACTTCCCCCCTTTGAGCTTCAGATCCTTAATTTGTCAAATGAGCTCAATAATGCTCAAATTACAGATCAAAAGAGTGGGTATTTGTAAAAGAGCTTACAAAGTACAAGTGCTCTATGTATGAGGCACTATCAAATGATCAAATTATAGTAGACTTTTCAATGAAGTTTGGGGTAAAGTCAAAGGATGTGGTTATTTGAGCATGCCCTATAGAAAGCCACCACACTTCCTTGGACCCTCGAGTGCTAGACAGTAAGGACGTTGACCTGTCCTAAGACAGTAGTGCTTATATTTTACATGTTTTGATTTTGAAAAAAAATTACTGCAAAGCTCTGCAAGGCTGTAAACAAAAAAATAATCCTTGGACTTCAGAGAAATTACCATAAACGTATAATAGAGAAACAGGTGCTATTTTGGGGGATAAAACTTTACTTGTTGATGGACAAAAATTATCTGCAGACACTGCAGGAAGCTACGTATAATATAGCAGTTTTTGCCCTGAAATGTTAGCAGAACTTACCCTCCTGTTTTCAGAGAATTTTTGCTTTGAACACAGAATCATGAGCAGGTGTAGAATGAAAGCCCTGCATTGGTTTGCTCCCATGGGACCAGGGTGCTCACTGATCGTCAAAGAAGGGATTCTTTAATATCCCCCTCCTTAGCTTTTGTTCTACTTTCTGATGAATTTGGCCACAGGAAAGCAGTGAATCTTGCTGTCTTTGGATATAACTGATTTCAGTATGAGTTAAAGAATTCAGCCTACAGAAAAAGGGAGACAAGGAGAGAAAAATCTTATTAGGTTCCTTTTCTTCATTCTAGGAGGGCTGAGACTGGGGTCTTCCTGCCGGCACATCCTTGGTGGCTTTGTCCAGTTGATTTTTAAATAACTCGGGTGATTGTCCTCTTATTTCTCCAGGGAACTCATTCTACCATGTAATGGAACTGACTTTTAGGAAGGTCTTCTTGAGATAATAATATTGTGTACAATTTCCTCATACATTTCCCTTAATTCAATTTTATTCCATAAAGAAATCACTAAGAATTAAAGAGAGAGAGAGAGAGAGAGAGAGAGAGAGAGAGAGAGAGAAGAGTCATGAGGAGATAGACTGGGTGGGTGTGGAGTAGTTGCTGGCTGGTAGAGGAATGAGAGCAAACAAGGGCTGTGCCAGGAAATGCTGACAGAAAGACTAGTTGGGGGGCAATGGCCCCCAGAATGGATCTGAGGAGGCAGAAGTGGCTCAGGATCAACAAAATTTCCTTCTTAATAATGAGCTCTTACTAAACGAGACTATGCCTCAAGATGTTGATTTCCGTAATCTGTATGGATTTGGTCAATTTTTAGGCTGCTAACTTTAAATCGATGTTTAATCCATTTCAAAACTCCATAGCTATTCATGCTAATCTCATAAACCCAAGTTTTTAACACCCATCCCGGGAGGTCAGGGGAATGAGGGTGAGGAAGATGGCGTTACTTTCCTCTGTGTTGTGACTTAGACGCTGTTTTCCCTACAGACCCAACCCGCCGTCTCCTCCCTCATTCACACTCTCAGTCTGCTCTGTAGTGGAAACCGGGCTTACACAGTAGTGGATCTGAAGTAAACACAAGAGGGCAGACGAGTAGCACACAAGTGGTGTGTCTGCTGTCACCAGAGCCAAAACAGAACCAGACTCATCCCCCATCCTGTCGGGGCAGTTAGAAGCACAGATTCCAAATGGAAGTCCGGATCCCAGGTGTTGAGAGGATAAAGGCCTCACATGACATTCTTAATTTGTAAAAAGACATGCACAAATTGGAGAGATATTCAAAGCACTGTTTCTTTATATCGGCCAAAGATAAGCGTGATTTAAACATTCAAGCCTTGCTCCATGTTCCATAGTTACCAGACCACAAATCCAGCTGTTTAACACACTCCAGTGACTAGCAATTGTACTTGGAATAGAATTCAAAATTTTCTATATGAGCCACAGGACCTTTCCTGATCTGGTCCATGTTTGGCTCTCCAACCTCATGTATGGCTAATGTTGCCTGTGTCCTAGTCACATTGGCCAGTGTCCATTTCCTCAACTGTGTCACCCTCTCTATGCTAATGGGCCTCCAGATGCTGCCAACCCCTCTGTTTTTCTGATTAATCCCTACTCACCTCTTATATCATTGCTTAATTGCCCCATCTCCAGAGAAAATTTCTCTGCCCACCTCCCTTCCCAGAGGCTGGGTCTCTGCCATGAACTCTCACAGGACTTGACCTCCAAAGCGGGTATAATGAAACACATAATCACATGGGTTTACATGTAAGCATGTCCACTCCACCGGAGTGTAAACTCCATGAAGACAGAGACCTAGGGCCTGCTAGTGTCTTGTGCATACTGGAAACATACTCTCTTCTGTAGGGAAAATGACTGTGTAGGTTATAGCCCATGCTGTAACAGCAAGCTGTGACCCATCTGGGAGTGGCCAAGGAATAGCCTCCATGATCCAGGGACTTGCAGGTGGTTTTTCAAAGGGATTAGAACAATTAACACTGACTGTTTAAACTGAGTAAAGGAAATATTTTCCAGTTGGAAACTAGCTTGCTGCCAGTTTAAGTCATCCAAGAAACTCTCCAAGGGTCTCACAAGTGCCTTTTGGCGGGTTCCCAGGCTTTAGCCAACATATGCTCAGAAGCATACACCCCTCTGTGCACCTCAAACATCCTTACAACATAATTACCAATCTCCTTAGTATTTTGTTTCCTCTCCTGTTGTGCTTTCCTTGATGTGTGTGTGTGTGTGTGTGTGTGTGTGTGTGTGTATACTCTCTAAATACACACACACACATATGCAGAAACTGAAAGAAGTTATGTATAACAAACATACATATGTGCTTTTTTTATGATTTGTTAACTCACTGAGAAGGGAATACATCTCTGTTTCTTCTAGCAGCCAGTTCACTGTTAAATAATGCTAACAATAATACTTAAGGATAACAACCAAAGCATATGTCTTGGGGAAATTAGGAGGCTCCTAGAGAACCTTTTTATTTTTCTTACACTGTGGATAGCTCACTGGGATATTTAAGTCCAAGTTAAATGTGGATAAGAAGAGTGAAGAGACACACAGGTATTACATAGATAAGCACAAATCACTGATATTCCAAAAGCTGTATCATTCAAAGACATAAGTGGAGGGAACTGGTGAATAGAAAGCCCAGTGGCTGTAGGAGTCACTGAAACAGAGGATTATTTTTCAGTCATTGGGGGGTAGGGGTGGGGGAGGGGAGAGAAGACTGTTCCAGAGGCATCATTAGGGAAAGGGATCATGAAGAGTTGAAAAAGTAGGAGTAAATAGTGTTATCTGAGAGAAAGACAGGGGGCCTGAGGAATGTATGAGCAGGACTATGATACCATCAGCAATGTGTTGTGTTAGGGTTGAGTTGGTGAAGAGCTTCCTATATGGCCTCTGCCAGTGTTGGGGCCACAAGAAAGTGGTGGACACAGAAGCAGGAGCTCACATTCCCAACTTTTCTGTAAGTCTTGAGTAGGAACACGAAGAGGTCAGTAGTGGATGATACTATCACGGCCCAAAGTGAATTATCAAGGGTTTAAGACCCATGAGCCCAAGAGGAGGGGATCAGGAAGTACAAATCTGACATTTGGAAACAGTCTTGCTCTGTATCCTCGTCACACATGTAGTGATCTTTGGGTCCATCCTCTCCTGATATCATTTGGTTTTGTACTGACCTCCCAATGGGGCAGCTCTGTTTTCAGGCTGGGCTGCTTATTGCAGAAATCCTGTGGTGGAACATCAAAGAAATCATAGCACACCTCTCTTGGAATCAACTACAACACTGGAGTTTTCTTTACTTTTTCTTCTTTCAATGCTACAGTTGTTTGAACAAACACTGGTTATTGATGATGCAGGTGGCCGGCTTCATTCCCTGCTGTGTGCTTTAATTAGCTTCCTTTCTGGGTCATGTCTTCGGCTTCCTGTTGGGTGTTCCTGAATGCAGGACCATGTGGGTGGTCTGGGAGGGCTTCTGCGTTTCCTTACTGGACTCTGCAAAGATTATTGTTTTTAAAAAGATGTTTGAGATCCATGGAATTATTTTGCTCTTTCTGCTCTCTGAAGTATATTCATGATCATGCCTGTTCCATTATTTGTTGATTAAAAAACGTAGGTGCATAATGTTGAGCCAGGATTGAGTGGAAGAAAAATCAGATTCTTTCCAGTTTTTTAAAAATTTAGCAGGAAGCTAACCAAGGGAAAATTGTGGTGTCTTCAATTTAGCTGTTAGGTAGGATAACAGAATGGAAGATGGACAAGAATAGATTTGAATCTGTGCTTCGCTACTACCTAACCAAATGACCTTGAACCTGTCATCTTGGCTTTAGTGATCACTTTTTTCAACTGTAAAAAGAAAAAAAATACATTAAATGGACCAAATCTAAGGCCCTTTTTGGTTCTAACATTCCAGGTGGATATGAGACACAAACTCTAGAGGCTTATAGAGAGAAGGAAGTGTTCTAGTCCAGTGGGGGATTTGATTTTACTAATATAAGGATTATTAAAAATTGGAAAGTCACAAGGTGATATCCTTCATTTTCCCTTATGGAAAGGAGTCTCACCCATGAGGTTCCTGTGTGCAAGAATATTACACAAGGCAAGTAAAAGAGAAAACAGGAGAGACAAAAAGGTACTCTACAGAGTAAGCACAAGTTATTTTATTATAATTTGCTCAACTATGTAAAATAGACAGTCATCTCCACTAGACAGATAAGAAAACAGAGCCCTAGAGGGCTGAATGAGGCTAAGTCGATTGCTCTAGATTACAAGATACACAGCAAGTGAGTTGTGTATTTCTAAATCTTTCTGATTCCGAAGTCTTTGTTCCAAACCTCTATTTAAAATAAGATAAAACACTACAAACAACAAGAACAAACTCCGCCCTCCCAAACTTGGATTTATTGCAAACATTAGTGCAAGTGATTCTATAAAGGATTCTGAGTGATGGGCAAGAGGAGAGAAATGTTTCCTCATTTTTGTAGTAGGGAAGATTCCTAAAGATTGCCTTTTAAGAGATTTTTCCAAGTATCCATCGTACATTCATTTCATTATTTTTTTTAGTTTATTTATTTATTTTGAAAGAGAGAGAGAGTGTGCGTTGGCAAGCATACACATGAAATGGGAAGGGAAGAGAATGGGAGAGACAATCCCAAGCAGGCTCCACACTGTCAACAAGGAGCCAGATGCGGGGCTAGAACTCACGAACCATGAGATCATGGCCCCAACCGAAACCAAGAGTGGATGCTTAATCAACTGAGCCACCCAGATGTCCCAGTTAATCTTATTGTTGATGAAGCAGATGACTTTCCAGTGGGATCATATCATTATCATCATCATCATCGTCGTCGTCATCATCATTATATGGGAGGTGGAGTGTATGAACACAGTTAGTTGACCCTCATCTGTGGAAATTGCCTTCCTTTGCTGCTAAACTGATATTCAACCTGGGACAAGGAGTTGTCAGTGAGGGGGAAAAAAACGTTTCCCTTCTTCCCATCTAGAATCTTTGGCTGGTCTAATAATTATATAGACATAAGGCAGATTAATAGGAGAAAATCAAATTTAATTTCATATGTAGGGGAGCCCATAAAAATATGAGACTCAAAGAACTGGCTGAAGTAGGCATCTTTTATACTTTTTAGGCAAGGAAACAAATTTGTGAAGAATTGATGAAAAAAAGGTATTTGGGCTTGAGATAGCTAATTAGTAATGAGGTAACAAGGTTTGTTTATAGAGCCCTCTCAGCCCTGAATTCCTTGTCTCTGGCAATAAGGATGCCTTCCATCCTCTTGATATAGGGAACGTACATTCACATGGGAGATTTATTTCCTGCTTTTAGGAGGACAAAGGAGGTCAGAGTGTCCTTCTTGAATCAGCTGTTTCTCAAGTAACTTTAATTCAAAGTAATCAATATGCCGATGTGGTATATTTTAAGGTGGCTATTCTGCTCTCCTTTACCAGTGGATGATGAAGATTCTGACTGCATAAGGAGGAGTTTGGAAAAGGGCATGTTCTAAAGCCTACTTGTTGTGACTGTGTAGAAGGCACAGATCCCCTTGCTCCCCAGCAAGTTTGCCAGGATGTGCCCTCCAGCTGGCCCTGACTTCTGACTCCTCCACAGGGTCTGGCTTGAATGGAGAGCACATGGAAAGCACACGGTTTGGTCTGTGCCTGCGATGCAGGGAAAATGCCACATCCCCAGAGGTAAGGAGACTTCAGGGGCCACCCCATGCTTCCTACTTAGCTTCTAGGCTTAATGTGATGCGCGGGTTCTTAGTCTTCAGGGAGCATGAGGATGCCCTGGAGGGCTTGTTAAGACAGATTGTTGGCCCCCCTCCCAGAGTTTCTCATTCAGTAGTTCTGGGATGGGGTCCCTATTTTGTATTCTGAGGTGTTCCCAGGTAATGTTGAGAAGCACTGGTATGCTAAGTAAAGGATCCCTGGCTCATTTGGTGTAGGAAGAGAGGTTTCATGTCGGGGTGTGTAAGTAAATTGGAGGCACCAGTTTCCATCCAGAGTAGCTCCAGCTGAGTAGAAAACAATCACGCTCATGTCAAGCATCAAATCTTATGATGGCCTCACTACTGCCGCCTTTCCCTTCCAGGGACCAAGTGCCTCAGCTGCACACCCCAGCATTGTCCTGAGTCCCTCACCTTATTTCTACCCCACCTCCTACCTGCCATCTAAACTAGCTGGATGACTAGTGATAATCTCCCATGATTGCCCTTAGCTGAGCAGAGCTGTCCTGACCTCCCTTTGGGCTATGGCCTATGACCCATGACCCTTTCCCTCTCCCGTGGCCTTTCCATAAATAATTCCCAATGATTCAGGGGCACCTGGGTGGCTCAGTTGGTTAAGTGTCCGTCTTCGGCTCAGGTCATGATCTCGCAGTTCATGAGTTCAAGACCTATGTCGGGCTCTGTGCTGACAGCTCAGAGACTGGAGCCTGCTTCAGATTCTGTGTCTCCCTCTCTGCCCCTCTTCTGCTCACACTGTGTCTCTCTCTCTCAAAAATAAATCGTAGAAAACATTAAAAAATAATTCCCAATGATTCCATAGAAGGCAGAGTTTAAAATGCAAACCTAGAACAGCTCTAGAAATTAAAAGTAAGTGTGGAAAAGTGACTCTGCTTTATTTATCAAACATATGAAATCCCAGAAAGACAATCCCACAGCATCTTAGCAACTCTCCTCCACGTAGTGTAGATAAAAATAATGCCTGAATCACAGGCCCTGATACTTTTCCTGAAGCTTGAATGTGAATAGAGAAAGTGCCAAATATTACATTGTCTGGAAGACATATCACAAAGCCAACTCACAAAACCTTGGTGACTATAACAAAAGGCAATTGATATGAATAGCAAGAAAGGGGAGTCATTACTACCCAAAATATCTTGACAGGTGAATACCGCTGACCTTCTGATGCAGAGTCCCAAAAATTATAAAAGGGATGCAGACTCTTGAAAGAATGTGCTGTTGTAGTCAGCCTAAAGCAGCAGCTCTCTTTAGCTTTGACTATGTCACGGGATCCATGGCTCGGTCACCATTGTTCCCTCCGGAGCAACTGATATGTAGAAAGGCCATTGCTCCCAGGAGCCTGCTGAGCAGGACTGTCCAGGGTTTTCTCCAACTGGTCCCCTATCCAAGCTATCTATCTTCCTTTCTCATGACTCTTCCATTCCCTGGGTACCATTTTCCTCCTATCTTGGTTCATTTCCTAAAAGGCAATGAATGCACCATGCTGTGTGATTCACCCATCTTCTCTGTGGTCAAATCATTGTTTAGGTCCAAAGACACAGAATTTAGTTCTTTAAGTGGAGTAAAGTAATCCTTCGTCTGAGTTCCATTGTGTAAAATTAGAGTTTCTTGGACCACTTTGCATTGCATATAGGATAAAATGCAAAATCTTTCCATGGCTTGCAATGTCCTGAATAATCTACTTTGGCTTCTTTTTCGTGCAGCATCTCATGCAATCCTCCCATGTCTCACAAGTCGCTAGCCACACTGGCTTCTTTCAATTCCTCAAAATCAGGGAAGCCTCAGGGCCTTTGTTTATCCTGTTCTTTCAACTGAAAACAAGTGTTTCCCTATTGTTCATTTGTTCAGTTTCTACTCATCCTTCTGATAGCTTACGGACAGCTAAATGAAGCCTTGCAGAGTGGTTAGTATATGCTACATCGGCTAAATGCCTGGATTTGTATCTAATTTCTACTGCTTACAATATTTTCCCTTAAGAAATTTGCTTATATCTCTAGACTTTAGCTTCCTCGTCTATATAATGGGAATAATAATGGTAAGCACCTCAGAGTGTTGTTAAAAGATAACAGATAAACACATAAACCAAGGGATTCTGGGAAAATGGCAGTGGTGGCATAATATTGTAATTTCTCCACATATACCTCTAAAATTAAACAAAGCAATTAGATAGACCCTCCTCCCCCAACTCCCCAAATCCATAGCCAACACTGGCACAAAAGATAATTGACAAAGTATCTTCATGAACCTGCCAACACTCCAAGACTAGAATTGTATCAACATCTGTGCGGGAGAAAGCAAAGGAGAGCAACAGGGCATCTGATGTATGCCATAATCTCCCAAACAAATAGATGGGCACTCACTGGAAATGTACTAGGCCAACTTGAGAATGATGGCTGGAACTGGAGGAGTTTTTAGACTCTGCTAGGCTGTGTGCAAGTGACAAGATCTGAAGGGCCTGGTAGTCAGGGACCCACAAGCCCTCAAAACTAACCAGACAAAACTCCCTTCCAAGACAGGGCCCCACCGTGAGTGGAAACTGCTGGGAATAAGACCCAACATAGCAGCACGGGATCAACAGAGACAAAAAAGAAAGTCCAGGTGAAAGAAGAGGAGAGACGGATTTTTAGACAGGGAAACCTATTGTGAACATTTCACAAAAGCAGCAGAAGAGGGGGCTCTAGAGCCATGACGTTAGGAAGGAAAAGCAACCAAATTCCTTATAAAAATGAACAACAAAAAGATTGAGATGGAGTTCCATAAAAAGATGTTAAAAAAAAAAAAAAGAAAGAAAGAAACTAAGGAGAAGAATAACATTTCTACAGACAATTGAAACATGCCAGAAAGAACATGTTTACAAAGCGGATGGGAACATATTCTCAAGTATAAAGAGAAAATGGGAGGTGGAGCTCGTCAGGGCAGAGATGGCACCTGCTGGTGGAGGCCTTCCACGGAGGGGGTCGTAGAGGGGGTTGTGGGTGTTTTCTAATCCTGTGCCTCAGGGAGAACCGGGCAGGGCCAGCTGGGGTGCCATGTCAGTCAGAGGCTTAGTGCCACGGAGTTAAATGGAGCAGTGATTGCCATCTGATGGAATCCAGAGCAGAAAGCACGATCTTGCATGGACAGTGGACCCGAGACTCTGGACTAGAGCAAAGAGTGTGGGGGCTGTGCAGAGTAGCACAGCGTGAGAAATCAAGCAGAGCAGCGACAAGCAGGAAGTGATTTGGGAAGGTGTTCATGAATGCATGTGGAGCCTTTCTAGAACTCATATAATGGTCAATGCGTAGGCGGCCCGCAGGCACGTTAAACTGGATTAAAGTTGCAGAATGTGCGACAGCCTCCATGGAAGGAGGGGAACCTAAAAAGCAGAGAAGACGTTTTGGAGCAGAGTAACTCCAGCAGCATAGCAGGGGCTTGGGACTGGAATGTGAGGGCTAACCTAAAGAGGTGAGTCCCAAGGTAGAGGTCACTGCCTCCTTAAATACCCTCTGACGACCACCCCCTATCCCTGCACCCCTCCTGCTCTAGGGCTCCCTCTGTGGCAATTACATCACCCTCTGGTGACTTTCACTGCTCCATTCCCCTAGTCCCACTGTTCTCAGGTCCTTCTTTCCCTGCTCACTCAGGCTTTGTGGTTCCATACTGATGCCAACCCTTTCCTTCATTGTACTTGGCCAGTAGCCTTGATCCTGCTAAATCTGCCTATAGGTCGATGATTGCTGGGTATCTTTTCCCAGCTCTGACTTTTCCTAGCAGGACCATCTGCTTTCTTGACATTTCCACTTACATATCTAAAAGAGTTTTCAAGTTTAACTCACCAAGACAACATTGATTTCCCTCCCTTGCCTACTCCTTCCCAGTCTTCCCCATGTTAACAAACAATGCCACATTACTAGTTACTCAAGCCACACGCTGATTCTTCTCTTTTCCTCAAACATTCCATTCCATCTAGCAATACACTGGGTGATGTCTTCCTTCAAAATACACACTGAATCAGTCTACTCCTCCTCTACCAAATACCCCTAGCACAACCCCACTATATTCCTAGCCTTGTTCCTACCTCCATTCATTTCCACACAGAAGCTGGAGGAACCATTCATAATATAAATCAGATTGTATCACTCCATTGTTTAAACCCTCCAGCATCTTCTGGTTGCGCTTAGAATAAAATCCTGAATTAAGCTTTTATGGGCCTGACTCATTTGCGTTTTGAACCTACTCCTTCCCCCTTTCCACTCTCCCAGCCTCACAGACCCTCTTTAAGTAGCTGGAAGCTGTCAAGCTTGTTGTGACCCTTTAGGGCCTTTATGGCAAAGAAGGAACGAATTATATGTGCTGAAGAGAAGCAGTGCATGATGCTGGGGAGCCTAGAGTAAGGAGGCCTGACTTTGTCTGGGGAAGCAGGGAGTGTGGGGAAATAGATTCTACTTACGTAAATGGGTTAGAAAAAAGCTTAGGGCAAAACGCCCAAGGTTAGCTAGCAAGATGTTTTAATGTTAATGGGATCACGAGTAACCTGTTAGATCACCTGCAGGAAATTACTTTCCATCTGGCATCTTGATCACAAAGTCCATTTGCACCCCACCCCTGCCAGACCCTTTGCTTCTTACACACACAAGTTAATGATTACTGTCTGATTGTCTTCTCCACATTTACGCATGTATGATGTTGTTTTCTTCATGTTCACCATGTGGGTAATATCTTGTGAGATCAAGAAATATGGAGACGAAACCCCTCTTCAGGGCTCTTGTCGCCTCTTGGGCATTAGCCCCTCTCTTGTATTTAGTTCTGCATCTGTTCTTTTGCTGGACAAGGAAGAATTCCAGATTCATAGTCTGCAACAAAGGAGGATTTCCCTGAAGGAATGATATTTTTTTCTGGGATGTGAAGGCTAAGCTGGACTATTAACCATGTGAGGAACTGTAGGGGAGAGTTCCAGATAGAAAGAAGGGCATGTGCAAAGACCCTGGGGCTGGTGAGATGGTGGTGTGTTTGAGGGGGAGATGGGCGTCCCAAAGGGTTGGATACGTTAGAGACCTGGGCAGAGACTGGGTCCTTCAGTGTCTTATAAGCCCTATCAAGGGTGATTTCCTGGGGCCCAGCCTACTCATAAGGCTGGCTATTAACTAAAATCCTGCTCTTAGCAATTCATTCTTTTTGACATAGGGATTGGTCCCAGTTAAAATGTGAAAACACCGAGGGGAAGAAATTTCAGCGGTATCTTGGTATAAGTGATGTCTCTGAGGTTGTATTAGAGGAGGAGTGGATGCTTTCTTTTATGAGAGCCCTGGGTGAAAGAAATAAGAATACTGGGGCAGGGGGCTGTTTCTCATTTCAGTCTGCAAAGGCTCTTATAGTGATGCCTCAGTGGGATCAGAAGAGGGTAATACCCCCCCAGTTGTTCCTACTGGCCTTCTTCCTCTCCCGGGGGCAAGGTGCTCATGGACTCATGGAAAGCTCCCGTGGGTCAGGAGGCAGCAGCCCCAGAGCTACCATTGTGTGGTCAGAAGAGCCAGTGGGGCTCAGGTCAGTGTGATTCAGAATGTCTGCTGAGCTTTCCACTTCCATTAATTACGGGGACAGGAAACAGATATCTCTTTGAGCTCCCGAGCATTTGAAAATAAGAATGACGTTAGACTTGGGCCAAGTTTGCCAGACTGCTGAGTAATTACAGACACATTATGATGCTGATTTCAACTTCCTCTGTCTCCCTTGGGTGGGTTGATTAGTAAATATTTTCTTTTTTCTTCTTTGGTTACTTCTGTCCTACTTGCTCTCTTGTTTTCCCTTCAGTCTCCCTTTGCCAAGTGGATTAGATAAACCAATGCTCATTGTATGTCTCTATATCCCCAGCCTGCTCCCCAGGCTTCACCCTCCGGATCTTATTTCTGGCCACAGATGTGAATCTTGCCGATTCATGCACACTCCCCATCACCTGCAGGAATAGCTAAGTTTCTCTCTTTAAGACAGACCTGATGAAGTAGGGCCCTCTTTTCCCCTCTTTTTTCCCCATATGAACTTACTTTGCACACCCCTGGCTTCATAGACCTTGAAGCCTCTGCGGCAATGACAAAGGTCCTGTCTGTGCCCTGAAACACCAGTGGAGAGAGAAGCAGTTCCAGGTGTCCTTGGCCCAGACCCTCCATTTCAGTGGGTTGGGCTAACGAGTCCGGAGGCCGACAGCTCACTTTAATGGGCAGGATGTATTTTCTAGTGATTCATCGCTTCCTCCACAAATTATGGATATGCATTCTCTACTGAGGCCAGTAACTTATTGAGAAGCCTTTTAAGCAGTAAATCCCCTCTCTTTTCCATTCTCTGGAGAGCGGTGACATTGCTCAAGTCACAGAGAAATACAGGGCTGCCCCTTGAGGGATGGTACTTTCTTAAACAAGAATTTTTTTTTTAACTTGTTACAGCCTCAGCAGGGAAACTTTTGGGGAAGCTCAGCAACCTCAGTCTGAGCAGCCTTGCTTCCCTCTGCTCTTGTGGAGCAGGGAGACCTGGCTGGGAACGTGGCACCAATTTGCATGAATCAGAATGCATGACTTTTGTTTTGCTGTTATTATTTTATTTTGGCAAAAGAGCATTTATTTATGGGCTGGCACAGGAGGAGAGAGAGAGAGTAGATATCAGAGGGAAAGGCATGCCTCTCCCCTCATCCCCTGGTCTTGTTTTGGTTTGTAGGAAAGGGTTGGAGGCCATAGCGAGGGAACTGGAAAGGGGGATCTATGGGACTCTGGGCTCAAGCAGTTTCCCTTTGGGACATAGAAGCAGTGATGTTTGGAATTGTGACTGGACCCTTCCCCACTTCTGCAGGGCATCCCTCCAGCACCACCAGTACTGGCATCTTAGGCACAGACCCTGGTGTCTTCCTGAGCAAGGGCATGGACAAGAGGGACATGGAGAAGAAGGGGTTTATGCATAAACTTGGCATAAACATGGTGGCTGTGTGGATTAATGGTAAAGAGTGACAATTGTGGCTTCAGATTGCCTAGACCAGTTGTGCATCACTGGCCTAATTTCTTAATTCCTTTATGCCTCAGTTTCTCCATAAAAAAGAAATAATAGTAGTACCTAACTCATAGGGTTGATTTAAGCACTTTGAGAGAATTAGACAGGGCCTAGCACATCATTAGCATTCAATAAACATGAGCCACTTTAAAAGTTATTAGATAAAGATCGGATTCGATGAGGGGCTCAAAATTTAGAGTGTACCCTTAATCACTTGGCATTAACAAATGATCCAGGCTCCAACTATAGAGAATCTGATAGAGTAAATCTTAGAGCTAGCCCCAGCATTTGTATTTTTTAAAAAAGAACCTTCCCAGCTGAGTCTACTAAAAATGAGTGGGTAAGGATAATTCAATTAGGACAAGTTACCTTATATCTCTGAGAGTCTGTGATTCACAGGTGAATGTGGGATGGCTAGAGAAAACTTTGTAGATCATTCATTCCCAATAGGGTTCAAAAGTTGGTTCTTTTTTTTAAATTTTTAAATGTATTTTTTTAAGTGTTTATTTTTGAGACAGTGAGAGAGAGACCGAGCGTGAATTGGGGGAGGGACAAAGAGAGAGGGAGACACAAAATCCACAGCAGGCTTCAGGCTCTGAGCTCTCAGCACAGAGCCTGATGTGGGCCTTGAACTCACAAACCAAGAGATCATGACCAGAGCCAAAGTTGGACACTTAACCAACTGAGCCACCGAGGCACCCCCCCAAAATTGTTTCTTGCAGAAGGGGGATGGTGGGAAAAAATTCTCACTCTTTGAATGCACAGATATACTGTTTAACTGTTTATGTATTGTGTTTATATCTGTGATATTAAAATTTCATTGGAGGAGGGCAGTTAGGAAAAATTGTCTAAAAGGGCTCCTTAGGGGGGTTACAATGAAAAAAAAAATACTGAGAAACACTTTTATAAAGGAGTGTGTTTGATCTTAAGATTAAAGCAAAGATACACATTTTCCATCTTCCTTTCTGCTTGACTAACTCATATTGATGCTACTCTTAAGTTTTGAATAGGAAAAACAGTTACCTGGCAGTCCAGGGATATAAGAAAAAGAATTTCAAGACATTTGAAGATACCTGTGAGCTAAGATTTAAAGTAGACGTTTCATACTTGAGAGTTGTCTGTTTTGTTTGTTGTTTTTTAAGCCTAATAATTTTTGGAGTCTTTTTGCCCAGCCTGTCTGCTGCCTGGGTGGTCTAGACCTAGGAGGCAAAGAGATCTCAAAACCAGAGAAAACAGCATTTCCTCTGGGGCCATGTATTAGAGTTTGCAGAAATAAGCTGTAAAGAGGTTGGGCATAAGTGATGAAGGAAATACTCATTAATCAAAGCCTGATTGCCTATTTCTCAAACAGCTTAGTGACAATATAGTTGGAATTTTCTATTTCTGCCAAAGTCTCTCACACTAAGCACCTTGAACGAGACTTTATGGGCTTCTCTTCCATAGATTTATTGCTTTTCCTGCAAGAACATCCACCTTTTTAAATGCTGGGCAGAAGGAACTTGGGGTGTGAAACAGGTGTGCCTGCTTGTCAGGGATCGTGTCAAAGACAAAGAATCAAATGCCAGATGTGATCTTCTCTGGAAGCCATTTGCATAAGACTATGCTTCACATCAAAATGTGAACTTTCAATTTTCACATTGCAAATATTTGTTTTAGAAAGAATGGCCCCATCCCTCCCTTCCCACTCCTACGATAAATACATACACAAGGAGACACATCACCTTTCAGTGAAGTAACAAGTAAATAATGAGTGGGAAAATACTCAAAACTTGCATGAGAGGAAATAGTTACTATCCTTGATATTAGAAAAATTATAAATGTTATTATGTACTCATAAGTCACAAAGAAATGTCAAGACCCATGAAAATGTTCCAAATGTCATTCCTCACTAATAATTTAAGAAGTATGAATTTAAAAATGAAAATGTATTCATCGACTCAGTTTCTCAAAAAATTACAAGTAGAATTACCATACAACTCAGCAATTCCACTTCTTGGGAATATACCCCAAAGAACTGAAAGCAAGGGCTTCAACAGATATATTTATACTCATGTTTGTAGTAGCATCAGTCACAATAGCCAAAAGGTGGAAGCAACCAAGTGTGCACTGATGGATGAATGGATAATTGTGGTCTATGCATACAATGAATTGTACATATTAAATGTGTGTAGTTCTTTGTATATCAGTGATATTAGATAAAGCTGTAGGAAATCCTTGAAGCGTCATTCATTAAAAAAAAAAAGCCTGATTGCAGACCTTGACCCTGGGCCTGCCCACCTGTGGACCCCAGAATTGGACCCACCAACTCGTAGACCCCATCACCAGCCCCACTCACCTGCAGACCCAGTGAGTGGGTCCAGCCATGGGCCCTCTAGCCTACCTTCTCTGTGGTTCCTACCATCTGGTCTGCTCAGAATCTCTGACTGGACTGATTGGTGAAGGGCTTTCCCTGCTGAAGCCAATTTGTAAAGACTGGAAGAGATGACTGTGTCTTCAAATATGCAGTTTAAACTTACTAATCAAAAGATACAGAGTGGCTGTATGGATATAAAAACATAAGATTCAATTATATGCTGTCTATAAGAGACACCCTTTATTTTTTTAAAAATTTTTAAAAAAATTTTTTTTAACGTTTATTTATTTTTGAGACAGAGAGAGACAGAGCATGAACGGGGGAGGGACAGAGAGAGAGGGAGACACAGAATCGGAAGCAGGCTCCAGGCTCTGAGCCATCAGCCCAGAGCCCGATGCAGGGCTCGAACCCACGGACCGCGAGATCCTGACCTGAGCTGAAGTCGGATGCTTAACTGACTGAGCCACCCAGGTGCCCCAAGAGACACCCTTTAGATTTGAGAACACTCGTAAGCTGAAAATGAAGGGATGAGAAAAGATATTCCATGCAAATGGTAACCAAAAGGAGCAAGAATGGCTCTATTTATATCATTCAAAAACTGTCAAAACAGACAAAGAAGATTGTTACATAATGATAAAATAGTCAATTCAACAGGAAGATATAAAAATGACAAATATACATGCACCCAACATGGAAACACCTGAATGTATAAAGCAAACATTGACAAATGTGAAGGGAGAAATAGATAGCAATACAATAGTAGTAGGGGGCCTCAACAATCCTCTTTATTCGTTCATTCATTCATTCATTTATTATCACTGGGTTGCAAGGATAGTTCAACAAATACAAATCAATCAACATGATACAACACATTAACACAATGAAGGATAAATAAAAAGGAGACGTGGAATCTATGATATCTCAATAGGGGCAGAAAGGCATTTGACCAAATTGAACATGCTTTATGATGAAAAACTCTCAACAGATTAGGTATAGAAGGAACTTACCTCAACACAATAATGCCATATATGTCAAGCCCACAGCTAACATCATACCTAATGACATAAAACGGAAACTTTTCCTGTAACGTGAGAATCCCCACTCTCCGCTTCTATTTAACATAGTACTAGAAGTCCTAAACAGAGCAATTAGGCAAGGAAAAGAAATAGAAGACATCTGAATTGGAAGAGAAAGAGTAAAATGATCTCTGTTTGTAGATGCGATGAAATTACATGTAGAGAATCCTAAAGATTCCACCAAAAACTGTTAGAACTAATAATCCATGTGGTAAATCTGTATACTGCAAAACATGACACTAATAAAAGAAATTAAAGTGGGCACAAATAAATGTAAAGACATCTCATATTCATGGATTGGAAGAAATCATATTGTTAAAATCCGTATCAATATCTCAATGGTATTTTTTTTTACAGAAATAGAGAATACAATCCTAGAATTCTAAATGGAACCACAAAGGAATCTAAATGGCCAAAGCAATTGTGAGCAAGAAACACAAAGATGGAGGCATTATACTCCCTGACTTCAGAGGATATTACAAAGCTACAATATTCAATACAGTATGGTACTGGCATAAAAAACAGACACCTAGACCAATGGAACAAAACAGGGAGCCTAGAAATAAACTTATACATATACATTCAACTCATCTTTGACAAAGGTATCAAGAATGTAGAATGGGGAAAGGATAGTCTTTTCAATAAATGGTGTTGGAAAGACTGGATATCTACATATAAAAGAATGAAATTTGACCCTTATATACCATACATAAAAATTAATACAAAATGGATTAAATACATAAAAGTAATATCTGAAATGCTAAAGCTCCTGAAAGAAAACAGGGAAGACCTTTTTGACTTTGGGTTTAGCAATGACTTCTTGGATATGACACCAAAAACACAGGTAAAAAAAAATCTAAGATAAACAAGAAACTGAAAAGCTTCTACAAAGCAAAGGGAAAACAATTAACAAAACGAAAAGGTGACCTATGCAATGGGCTAAAAGAAACCACATATCTGATAAAGGGTTAATATCCAAAATATATAAGGAACTCCTATAACTCAATGTCAAAAATATAAATAATCCAATTAAAAAATGGGCAAAGAGGGGCGCCTGGATGACTCAGTCGGTTAAGTGTCTGACTTCCGTTCAGGTCATGATGTTGCGGTTTGTGGGTTCAGGCCCCGTGTCAGTGTCTGTGCTGACAGCTTGAAGCCTGGAGCCTCCTTCAGATTCTGTGTCTCCCTCTCTCTCTGACTCTCCTCTGCTTGTGCTCTGTCTCTCAAAAATGAATAACTGGTTTTTTTTGTTTTTTTTTTAAAGTTTATTTATTTTTGAGAGAGAGAGAGAGAGAAAGAGAGAGAGAGAGGGAGACAGAGCATGAACGGGGGAGGGTCAGAGAGAGAGGGAGACACAGAATCTGAAACAGGCTCCAGGCTCCGAGCGGTCAGCACAGAGCCCGATGCAGGGCTCGAACTCACAGACTGCGAGATCATGACCTTAGCCGAAGTCGGGCGCTTAACTGACTGAGCCACCCAGGCGCCCCTGAATAACTGTTTTTTTTTAAAAAGTCAAAACAAAGTTTAAAAAAATGGGCAAAGAAACTGAATAGATATTTCTCCAAAGAAGACATACAAATGGTGAACAGTTTTATGAAAAAGTGCTCAACGTCACTAATCATCAGGGCAATGCAAATCAAAACCACAGTATCACCTTATATCTGTTAAAACGGCTATTATAAAAAAGACAAGAGGCAACAAATGCTGGTGAGGATGTTGAGAAAAGGGAACAGGTATGCACTGTTGGTGGGAATGAAAATTGGTGCAGCCACTGTGAAAAACAGCATGGAAGTTCCTAAAAAAATAAAATAAAACTACCGTATAATCCAGCAATCTTGCTTCTGGATATTTATTCATTTATTATTTATTAAATTTTTAAAAATGTTTTTATTCATTTTTGAGAGAGAGAGATACAGAGCACTAATGGGGGAGGGGCAGAGAGAGAGAGAGGGAGACACAGAATCCGAAGCAGGCTCCAGGCTCTGAGCTGTCAGCACAGAGCCTGACATGGGGCTCAAACCCACGAACTGTGAGAGCATGACCTGAGCCAAAGTCAGATGCTTAACCGACTGAGCCACCCAGGCTCCCCTCACTTCGGGATATTTAGCCAGAGGAATTGAAATTAGGATCTTGAAGAGATATCTGCACTTGCATATTTACTGCAGCATTATTCACAATAGCCAAGATTTGGAAGCAACCATTAGGGATGACTGGATTAACAAAATGTGGTATATACACAATGGAATATTATTCAGCCATAAAAAGAAGGAAATCCTGCCATTAGCAATGATACAGATGAACAAGGAACATACTGTACTAAGTAAAACAAGCCATGCACACAAGTAAAAATGGTACATGATACCACTTATATGAGGAATCTGAAATAGTCACACTCAGGGGCAGAGAATAAGTAGTGGTTGCCAGGGGCTCCAGGGAGGTGAAAATGGTGAAGTATTAATTAAAGAGTGCAAAGTTTCTTCTTTTTTTTTTTAATTTTTTTTAACGTTTATTTTTTTATTTTTGGGACAGAGAGAGACAGAGCATGAATGGGGGAGGTGCAGAGAGAGAGAGGGAGACACAGAATCAGAAGCAGGCTCCAGGCTCTGAGCCATCAGCCCAGAGCCTGACGCGGGGCTCGAACTCACGGACCGCAAGATCGTGACCTGAGCTGAAGTCGGATGCTTAACTGACTGAGCCACCCAGACGCCCCAAGAGTGCAAAGTTTCTGTTAGACAAGATGAATAAATCCTAGAGATCTACAATATAGCACAGCACCTATAATTAACAATAGTGTATTGTATACTTAAATATTTGCTAAGAGGATAGTTTTCATGTTAAGCATTATTTTCACAAAAACAATAAAATAAAGAGGGTGGGAGTTAAAAAACAAAATAAGCCACAAATTTCAGCTATTTAAACTGTGAAAGGTTAAAAAATTTCTCGGGTTTGCTTTTTAACATAGAAAATTGTGGCTATGAACACTGATTAATATACAGAGTTGTTGAATCATTGTATTATGCACCTGAAAGTAATATAACACTGTATGCTAATTATACTTCAATAAATAAAGAAAAAAGAGAAATTATGTAATCTTTTTCAGATTTTTTGTTATGTTTTCTACCTAGCTGGGCCCAAAGATATGACTAACTAAAAATAAATAAAAAATCAATTAATGACATTGTGTGTATAGTTTTTAAGAACATGGGCTCTGGAGTCAGACTAGATGGGACCAAACATAGGTTCTGCTGCTTTAATGGCTATGTGACTTTTGGGAAGTTATCGAACCTCTCTGAGCGTCTGTTTTCTTACTCATGTGAATAATACTAGTATTTACCCTATAAGCAATTGAGATTAAAGGAGATAATACTGATAAAAAGTTTTAGCACAAAACCTGGCACATTTTAAGACTCAAATATTGTCAAGAAGTGATGGTGATAGAAGTTATTATATATTTATGATAAATATCATTAATCTCACTCATTTCTGTTCTGATGTATTTTCAGATATCCATGATACCAAATAATATTCTGCCTATGTTATATTTCAAAAATTCAATATTCAGTGCTCACATGAGTCTTGCTTACCAGACGTCCTAGATATGTATGTGTGTACATGGATGGGCATGTAGCTATTCTCCAACACACTTGCATGTTTGTGTTAAGTGTTCAGCAGCACCACTCGTGAACATTGATGGACAGGTCATCTCCCATTTGGGACTCTCCCTCCTAGGTCTCTGTTATCGACTCAGTGTTTCTCTTTCCGATATTCGTTCCGTTCCCCCCGGATGAATCTGATTTGGTCCTTTGGTTCCAGTAACATAAAATACTTTTCAGGTTTTATTTTACTTTAAAAATAAAATTTATTCTTGGGGCGCCTGGGTGGCTCAGTCGGTTAAGTGTCTGACTTTGGCTTAGGTCATGATTTCGTGGTTCGTGAGTTCGAGCCCTGCATCAGGCTCTGTGTTGGCAGTTTAGAGCCTGGAGTCTCCTTCAGATTCTGTGTCTCCCTCACTCTCTGCCCCTCCCCCACTCACACGCTGTCTCTCTTTCAAAAATAAACATTAAAAGTTTTTAAAAAACATAAAATTTACACAAAACCTATCTCCCAAAGACATTAATTGTAGATATTTGGTATATGTTCTTCCAAAGTATTTCATGTGTGTGTGTGCATGTGTGTGTGTGTGTGTGTGTGTGTGTGTGCATGTGTCGTAATTTTGGGAGAAGGAGAAATAACAACTTTTTTCTCTTCTGTTGTTATTGTATTTTTTCCTGACCCCTGCTATGGCATTACTACATTTCTTTTAAAAAGAAAACATAAATATCCTTGAATATGATAGATAAATAATGGTACATTTCCACTATAGAATGTAAAGTCACCATTAAAATTATTTATATAAGTATTTCAAAGTATAGGAAAATAATCCCAATGTTACTTAGTGAAAAAATCTACATAAAATTATGTTACCAGAATAAGCTTCTTCTTTTGTTAAAAAGGTATTTATCTGAAGATATATTTAATCATTATATATCATTATATAGCTAAAGAACCAAACAGATATATAAGTGGTCAGAAAGAGAAGCAAGTCTGGCCAGCCATTTAGGAATGGAGAGCCTAAAGATTGCCATCACAGGTATCAAAACAGGGAGTGTTTTACATAAGGAAGTGCCAAAATGTCAAATGCCACTAAGATGTCACATAAGATCAGGGTAAAAATTAATCCAATGGTTTTGACAACAAGATAATAAAGCAAGTCTGATTCCTTTATTAATCTATTTAAATTATTGAAATAATCCTTACTCTTTGTTTAAAATTATGACAGTCAGCCATCTCCTATGAATTAGGGAACACTGTTTTTTTCTCTCCTGAGTAGGAAGACTTTTCATGATGCGGAGCCAAAGATTCCCGAGATGTAGCTTCAAATAAGCATAATGTGTTTATCAATTAATTCTACAATGGAGAAATCTGGCAGGCACCAGGCAGGTACAAGTTTACCTCTCCCAACATGGGGCTCATGAATATCAGGTCTCCTGATACGATACGCTGAGAACATGGCATCACTTCTGTGGGATTCTTGATAAAATGCGAAACTAATGATGGACAGCAGAAAACCTTAACCCAAAGGAAATTCTATAATTAATTAGGTTGTACTCTTTAAAAAAATTTTTTTTTCATGTTTATTTTGAGAGAGAGAGAACGAGAACAGGGGAGGGGCAGAGAGAAGGGGAGAGAGAGAAACCCAAGCAGGTTTTGTGCTATCAGCACAGAGCCCTAAGCGGGGCTTGATGCAAGACCCGATCCCATGAACCACGAGATCAAGACCTGAGCTGAGATCAGGAGTCGGATGCTCAACTGACGGAACCACTCAGGAGCCAGAAAATTTTGACCATCTTTCCTGAAGACAGATCCTATAGATCCCACTACTGCTAAACTGGGTGACATTGATTTACCTACCATAAACATGTAATTTGGGAAAAGTGAGCTGTTTTATTTATTTTTATTTTTTCATGTTTATTTTTGGAGAAAAAAAAAGAGAGCACAAGTATTCATGAGCGGGGAGGGGCAGAGAAAGAGGGGGACAGAAGATTTGAAACGGGCTCCACGCTGACAGCAGAAAGCCCGACACAGGGCTCAAACTCACGAATCGTGAGATCATGACCTGAGCCAAAGTTGAACGCTTAACCAACTGAGCCACTGAGGTACCCCAAAAGTGGGCTATTTTTAAAAGCTTTGATTATTATTTAATCATGTGAATTTGGATTTGGGGATGACTTTTTTCTCTTTATTTGTACATTGGGGAGAGAAATTGCTTTGAGAAATAAAACAAGTCCATAAGAAAAAATATAACAATAATGTGATTATTATTAACAATAATAGCTACTCTTCACTTGCTTAATATAAACTAGGCATTATACCAAGTACTTTGCATAAGTTAGCTTACTTAGCTCTCAAAATTCTATTGGTTATTATATCCTCAGATTTATATACGAAGATTATAAATGCAGAGTGGTTAAGTGATTAAATGATTTGCTCAAAATCACAAAACTATTAAGGTGACAAAGCTGGGATTGACCCCTCCAGCTCTTTTTGTCACATCTGAATCAGGGAAGGCTGTGGATTAGACACATTCCGTCCCCTGAGAATCAACATCATTCATTGTCTCTCTGTATCTCCTAATGTGTGCAAGTCACAAATATCAAAGTTCTGATGGTAGCCCAAAGAATGAACAAGCAAACGATAATCTTTTCCTTCCAGTAAACTTGTCTGGCTGCACTCACCCTTCCATTTTCCATCATCTCTCTGCTTAAGGAATTTATGGAGATATTTCAGACTGTATCCCATCGCCAAGAAAGATTCTAATGGCTCAGCTAGTGCTGGATAGTAAGAAATACAGTGAGAACAAAAGATAAAGTTTATAAACAATCCTGTGCTGCGGTGATGTTTCTGGATGGCAAAACCACAAAATGACATTTATGGGTCTCATGTTGAATTTCATCTTCATGTTGAATTTTACCTTTATGTAGAGGAAGGAGGAAGAGGTGACCTAGGAGTCAAGAACGGAACCCCAAGAAAGATGGCAATTTCAGCAATTTGGGTGGCCCTTCTACCTCCTAATTCATGCCAAAGCATCTGTCCGCAGCCCCACATTGACCACCCTCAAGGAGGCTGCCAAACTAAGGAAAGCTAAGGCTGCTGAATGGTCAAATAGAATAATGAAGCTTTAGAATGTTTTCTTGCCTTTTTTTTTTTTTTTTTTTTTGCTGAGTGAGCCAACGGAGACTTATTTTGCCATCATGGCAATTTTACAGCTGTAATTAGTGGATATCTTCACAGTAGTATTTTGTACCCCTAGAGCTCTCTTTGCACTTTTTGGGCACCTTTGCAGTGGGGTATGTCAAGGGAGAAGAGCGGCTCAGATGTCAGTCCCAGGAATGATTTATGCTTAAAAGTTTAATTTCCAATGCTATGTTTCTCCAATATAAATCATCCTGTTCCAGTGAGAGAACTAGTTATATACCCTTTTCAAATATGTTTTCCCAACTAATGATCCTACGTGGCTTAAAATTATACTGACAGAAAAACAACTGCAGTGGCTTTTAAACTAATGATACAATCCATGGATAATTTCCTCTAAATAGCTCAGAGATGTGAATGAATGAATCATATATCATTGCAGGAAGCAATTTCCTTCAATGGATTCTACCTGATGAAATCACAATACATTTCAGTTTGGTTAAAGCTTTCCATTGAAATAAGACTCTGAAACTGGCTCCAGAGAAAAACCTAAACCCTGAGGGGAGACAGCTGTGAATATATTTAGAACTTTCCCCTTTCTGGGAGCTCTTGTGTTACAAATGTCTCAATTCTTTGCACAGCAACTTATATCATGAAGGAATCTAATGACGTAGGTGGCTTTCAACAATTCTTCCCAAGTTTCATTCCCCTTAATGTGGGTTGGCATTTTTGATGGGTCACCATCCTGCAATGTCATAACCACATTGCTTCAGAGGTTTCTTTCTTTCTGATCTATACTATATCTCAGATGCAGGTGTTCATCAGGAAACTAAGGCATCTTCACAAACGAAATGGCAGCTCCTGGGATGTTGTAATGGGGTATAAAGAGATGCATCCCAGGACCAGACAGATTTAAAAATAATATCTTTTGCATTTTGCTTTTAGCTCTATCATGTCAATATTCTGGTGTGTGTGTGTGTGTGTGTGTGTGTGTGTGTGTGCACGCGCGCACACACGTGCACGCGCACGCAAGTGTCTGTGAGTCTGTGATAGAGATAATTTCTCCCAATCTGGGGGTAGATCTTAAATAGGACATCCTATTTATCTTTGTTTGCCAAAGTGTTACCTTTGCTTGTCTTGTTTCTAGGTCCTTTCTGGGAGAGGAATAATCAAACAACTCGAAACTCAAGGAATACAAAAGAATTACACAAAATCAAGCCCACCTTGGCTCAGATTCTAGTATGTAAGTCTTCTAATGCTCCTTTACATTTTAGCTGCAAAATTATATCTGACCTCATGCTGCTGCCATCATGATGGTTACGTTATCTCTTTAAAGAGACCACAGCCACCTTATGGACAGAGAGAGTGCTTTAGAGTCACCACTGCCCCTTGCACGGGGTTGGTTATGCTTCTAGTTGATGTCTGATGCGTTGCAGAATAGCTTTGCTCAATATAGACTTAGAACAGGTGGAAGGAGTTTTATGTGACATAGTTTCTTTTAACCATCTGACTCACAGGTTCTGGGGGTCATTTGGAGCATATAATACACTTGCCTATGGTATGGAACTAGAGCTTAGGGTGAGAAATCATAAAATCTGAGCTCTGGTCCTTTCTCTGACACCTAATTGGGTAAATGATATTTAATGACTTCATCCACTGACTGAGGATAACACCTGTTCCGATGCCCTACTGGGCTGCTGTGAGGATGCGAGATATGAGGAATGCAGACAATGTTTAGTGTCACACAAAGGCCTAAGCATCATTACGGACACTGTGTCGTGGCACTCTCTGGGACTTGGGAATAGCCATAGTGATAATTACACGATGCAGGAAAGAAGAGACACAGTAAAGGTAGGAGTCAGTAAAAAAGATTTATGGGCACTTGCTGTCCTATATATTTATGAGGAGATTAAAAAAAGGTTTGAGATAACCAGCATCCTTCCACAAACACTTGTTTAACAATTACTATATTCCAGCACTTCCACACATTCTATTAGTCATGATAATAATGATAAAAGCCACCATTTATTAAAAGCTTATGATGCTCCAGGCCCCACAGCAAGAAATGTAATAGGTGTAGTCATCACTGAGTGGATTTGAGATTATTATTCCTATTTTACAAATGCTGACATTGGGACTTAAAGAAGTTCAGGATCTGTCCTGAGGCCATCCAGCTAATGAGGGACAGAAAGAGTGAAAGTCGTGAAGGCATGGAGTCTGGGCTCAGCACCAGCCTCTGTTACATCCTGCTGCCTTCCTCATCTGGCGGCTTTATGTTCTATGCCACCAGGCTCATCCCCATGTTAAACTGGTTCTATACATCATGTGGCATTATGGACGCCAGTTCAGAGGCCTTGCTGGGGGTGCTACTGTTGTGTCAGATCAGAACAGGGTCAGACTCTGCAGCTAGTTCTCTGGAAGGTGCATGGCCTTTCCTCGGCTAACTCCCGGTAATACTGTTAAGTGCAAGATCAACATCACATTTCACCCATCCCGGGAGACTGTAAATAACAGATGGTGAGGTAACCGGGTCCAGAGCGCCAAGATTAACGAAGATGATACAGGCAGATCTTAGCAGTCCAGATAGGAGTCTGGGGATCAATGTATTTGGAAAACAAGCACTGCCCAGTCACCAGGGGGCACCCAAGTGAAACCCGGTGCCATGTTGAGAGGCTGCTGAACCAGCCCAAAGATGACTGTCTGCTGGGTAGAATGATTTGTTTTTAGAGCCAGTGAGAGGCAAGTAGGTGACCCCTTTCCATGACTGGGACAAAGCTGGGCCCCCAACAGACCCTTACATGGAGAAGAACTCGGGCCAGATATGCATTTGGCAGCCATTTCTAGACTGCATGGGTATTTCTTAGACTCCAGAGAGTTGCACACTCCAGGGTAATTCAGATTTTGGCACCAGTGCTCAGGCCTAAAGGAATCAATGGAAAGATAAATGAATGATCTCCTTCCAATGTGAGTGATGGGATGCCGTGTCACCGTGAAGCTGGCACAAAGCCTGCCCACAGACACATGGCCCAGGCCTGAGGAAGAGCAATCTTAGATCTCCCTTTCTCCTACAGTTAAAAACACACAAACTAATCCAAATTGCACTGTGCTTCATTCCACTGTATATTTCAAGGGAAGTGAAAGCCTTTGCTCTTTTATTCTGAGCTTGATATGCTTCATGGTTCTTGCAGCCATTTCTCTGATTTCTTTTTTTCTTTTTTAATTTTTATTTAATTTATTTTTTTAATTTACATCCAAGTGAGTTAGCATATAGTGCAACAAGGATTTCAGGAGTAGATTCCTTAGTGCCTCTTACCCATTTAGCCCATCCCTCCTCCCACAACCCCTCCAGCAACCCTCTGTTTGTTCTCCAAATTTAAGTCTCTTCTGTTTTTGTCCCCCTCCCTGTTTTTATATTATTTTTGCTTCCCTTCCCTTATGTTCATCTGTTTTGTATCTTAAAGTCCTCACATGAGTGAAGGCATATGATATTTGTATTTCTCTGACTAATTTCGCTTAGCATAATATCCTCTAGTTCGATCCATGTAGTTGCAAATGGCAATCATTCTTTTTGATTGCTGAGTAACACTCCATTGTGTGTGTGTGTGTGTGTGTATGTGTGTGTGTGCACACACACACATACACACACACACACACACACAACACATCTTCTTTATCCATTCATCCATCGATGGATATTTGGGCTCTTTCCCTATTTGGCTATTGTCAATAGTGCTGCTATAAACATTGGGGTGCATGTGCCCCTTCAAAACAGCGAAGCCTGCATCCTTTGGATAAATACCTAGTAGCGCAATTGCTGGGTCGTAGGGTAGTTCTATTTTTGATCTTTTAAGGATCTTCCATACTGTTTTCCAGAGTGGCTGCACCAGTTTGCATTCCCACCAGCCGTGCAAAAGAGATCCTCTTTCTCTGCATCCTTGCCAACATCTGTTGTTGCCTGAGTTGTTAATGTTAGCCATCCTGACAGATGTAAGGTGGTATCCCATTGTGGTTTTGATTTATATTTACCTGCTGATGAGTGACGTTGAGCATTTTTTTTCCATGTGTCTGTTAACCATCTGGATGTCTTCTTTGGAGAAGTGTCTATTCATGTCTTTTGCCCATTTCTTCACTGGATGATTTGTTTTTTGGGTGTTGAGTTTGAGAAGTTCTTTATAGATTTTGGATATTAACCCTTTATCTGATATGTCATTTGCAAATGTCTTCTCCCATTCTGTTGGTTGCCTTTTAGTTTTGCTGATTGTTTCCTTCGCTGTGCAGAAGATATTTATTTTGATGAGGTCCCAGTAGTTCATTTTTGCTTTTGTTTCCCTTGCCTCCGGAGACGTGTTGAGTAAGAAGTTGCTGTGGCCAAGGTCCAAGAGGTTTTTGCCTGCTTTTTTCTCTAGGATTTTGATGGCTTCCTGTCTTACATTTAGGTCTTTCATCCATTTTGAGTTTATTTCTGTGGATGGTGTAAGAAAGTGATCCAGGTTCATTCTTCTGCATGTCACTGTCTAGTTTTCCCAGCACCATTTGTTAAAGAGGCTGTCTTTATTCCAATGGATATTCTTTCCTGCTTTGTCCAAGATTAGTTGGCCATACATTTGTGGGTCCACTTCTGTGTTCTCCATTCTGTTCCATTGATCTGAGTGTCTGTTCTTGTGCCAGTACCATACTGTCTTGATGATTATAGCTTTGTGATACAGCTTGAAGTCCACCACTGCCCTGATTTCTTTGCAGCACAGATGCCATGACAGAGGGTAGTCATGATCTTTATAAAGTATTTTCCTTTTATTTGTTATTTTTTAGAGAGAGAGAGAAGTGAGAGCAGGGGAGAGGGGCGGAGGGAGAGAGAGTGAATCTTAAGCAAGAGCCATGCTCAGTGCAGAGCTTGATGTGGGGTTCAATCCCATGCTTGGGATCACACCTGAGCTGAAATCAAGAGTCAGGTACTCAACCCACTGAGCCACCCAGGCGCTCCTATAAAGTATTTCTACACAAGGGGACCTTGTGGCTAATTAATGCTGCACACAGCAGGCAGCTACTTCCCACTTCTCATCCTACTCAGAGGGCAAAGTCATAATCCTCATTTTTCCTGGCTGTTGGTTGCCTGTGAATGAAAAACCAGCTTATTTCAGAAGCGTCCCTAAACTCCAACCCAAATGAGAGTTTAAGTGAGAACCACAGCCTTTATGAGTTATTGACAATGATTTATCACTGTTATGTTCACTGATGGAAGATCGCAAGCTCTGTGCTGGGCGGATAAAGAGAGCCAGGTGCTCGCCCCAGCCCTTCTACAAACTGTTAGTTTGTCCTATTTAACCCATCTGGATCTCAGTGTACTCATCTGCACCATGTGAGGGTTAGTTTCATCCTCCTGTAATAGGCTGTGAGGCTATAAAGTATAAATGAACATTCATGTGCATATCATTAAAGCATTTAGAGTCATGGATGTGGATAACATTAGTGAGGTTTAGCTACCATCTTTTTTTTTGTTGTTGTTCCAGATGCCTAATAGGTATTTAATGTAAAAGTAATATTATTTCTACCAGAACCTACTTCTGGGCTTTCGATATACCATTGAAAGATAATGGTCATCTTTGGAATTATGACTCAAATATAATATGTTTGTATATCATCCCCTTGTTAGTTTACTACTTATTGTTATTATTGGTATCATACAGGCTGTAAAAACTGTTCTAAGTTACTCCCTCCCTTGGGTATGATGGAATACTGCCCCATCCTCCGCCTTGTTCAGTTTCTGCTGTCATGCCATGACCAGGAACATCCCCCACCCAGTCCCTCACAACTGGTTGTCATAAGGACAACCAAGCCCTCCCATAATGCATCCTTTGGCTCTTTAGTGAGAGAGAGCACAGGCTCTAGTCTGAACCAATATGTTCTTATATAAAGTGCTCTGGGCAAAAAAATAGCTCTAAAGTGCTCTTCAAACACAAGGCATTAGAATGACTGATGAATATAGCCCCTATCATTGTTATGCCTCCACGGGAAAAATTATGACACTTATATTGAAAAAGAAGCACAAGACAGCATGAAATCACCCTTTGTGCGGAATTTCAGCCATTGTAAAAAGTGTTTGAAACAACCCAGACCTGAGTGGGAGCCCTTGCCAGGATAATGGATTGCACTGTATCCTGGAAAGAAGAGCCAGGAATCCAATGTGGGATTTATGTCCTGTGTTCCTGTGAGCTGGGTTTGCTTCGCTCCCATGATCTCTCTCATCTTAAGCCACATGCCCGGGAGACAGGTTCTGTGCATGCTTTTGTCCCAAACTATGTCTTCCTCTTAGACACAGATTCCTTCACTGTTAAATGCTTACATTGTTGTCGAAGTTTCTCTGTGTGTCTCTTCACCCCGACTAGACTGTATACCTTTGAGGACACTGACTAACCATTCTGCTTTTCTCATTTCCCTCTTTGGCTCAAGAAGGATGTTTGTAGGGTGCCAGAGTAGACACTCATGAATACATACCGAATGAATTAATAAGTGAACGGACATATAGATGGGTGAATGTGCCAGTGAATCCAACTCTTATTTTATTGGTTAAATTAAAAAAAGAATTTCGTGAAATATTGAATATACAAAAAAGTATATACACTAATATGATGAATAACTGTGGACCCACCACTCTGATTCACACTATGAATGCCTCATAGGCATGTTCCCTGTTCATGTTCCCCTTTCTCCTTCTCAGGAGGTTACTAAACTCGGTGTTCATCATTTCCATCTTTACTCTTTATATCTTTACTACATTTGTATGGATCCCTAACAAAAACTACATTATTTTTTGTCTGTTTTAAAAATTTACAAAGTATTGTTGTATCTATATACTTCATAAACTTGCATTTAGAATAAAAATATGTTTGCTGATGTATATGTATGCATATGTATGCATGTTGATACACATCATTCTTTTTTTAAATGTTTGTTTATTTATTTTGAGAGAGAGAGAGAGAGAGAGAGAGAGAGAGAGAGAGAGAGAGAATGGTCAGAGATAGGAGAGAGAGAATCCCAAGCAGGCTCTGCACTGATGTGGGGCTTGATCTCACAAACCATGAGATCATGACCTGAGCTGAAATCAAGAGTTGGATGCTTAACCGACTAAGCCACCCAGGTGCCCCAATTCACATCATTCTTATTCAGGCATCTTTGATGAACAGTATTGTATTGTGTGAATATGTCATCAAAATGTATCCGTGTTCGTGTTGGTGGAATCACTGTCTTACCCATGTCTCCTTGGGCATCTGTGGATAGGATTCTGCAGTCCCCAAGGAACAGAATTGCTGGGTCACAATAGATGTGTATTCTTAAATTTACCGGGATTGCTGGATAAGGATCCAAAGTGATTGTACCAATTTATCCTTCCATGGGTCTGCATTTATAAAAATTAATGCTTGCCTCTTTGGGTGTTGACTTCTACAAGAGGGTCTTTCTGTGTCAGACTTGCCTGAGGGCCTCTGAGATATGCTGATTCCTGTCCGAGGGCTAGGGCTCTGCCCACAGAGGTTTGAGTGGTGTGCTAGAGTGCTGCCTCGGTGTCTACAGCATTGAAATTTTCTCTTCCTAACCTTCGACTGTCTACAGCCAACTTATTGCAAACAGAGATTCCACCAAAATAGAAGGTTGTCTTTAATGGCGAAGGAAGCATTCCCTTCATCTAAATGTCATCTGTGTTAACAGGACGGCATGTGGTCCCCTTTCCTATGTGCCTGGTCTCCCTGTGTCTGACGTCTTTGATATCCCATTATATTGTGTTGTGGGATCCTGGCACCGTAGGGTGACAGTGTTGCTGCTAGAATTCTGTGGTTTTGGTAACAATAGATCTCAGCGTAATACCTCCTAACGACTATTTATTAGATACCATAATGCTTCAGCATAGAGGGTATTAAATCAGACTGTGTAGTATTCGGATCATATTTCAAAATGGAAACACGTGTTAGGTGAGCATGTAAATAAGGATTTGCTGCCTGAAGTATCCCATCATGATTTGGAGTGGAGGTGGTTTTCCCCCTTCTTATACTTACTTTTCCCTTCGAATGTGATAGAGATTCATCGGGGGCCTAAATGCTTTAAGAAACATTTTTCTCTGTTTACACTTGGCCCTTTTTTTTTCAATTAGGATTTGAAGTGGCCAGTATATTTTCCATTTCACTTGTTTCTAATGTAAACTGTCTTCTTAAAAAATAAAATACATCTAGAAAGTGCACCAATAATAAGCTTACAAACTGATGCCATTTTGCAAAGTAAATGCTTTCCTGCCACAGCAGTTAGATCAAGAAGCAGAACAGGATCAGGACCTCAACCCATTCCTGCTTTCTTTCGGTCATAGGGTAGACACTATTTGTTTATTTCTCACTCCCAGGGTAAACACTATTTTGTTTATTTTTTTCCTCCATAGATGCATTCCCTAAACCAAACCACCACTTTGAAACATGTGTTCAGGGGCGCCTGGGTGGCTCTGTCGGTTAAGCGTTTGACTTCGGCTCAGGTCATGATCTGGCGGTTTGTGAGTTTGAGCCCCGCGTCGGGCTCTGTGCTGACAGCTCGTAGCCTGGAGCCTGCTTCAGATTCTGTGTCTCTCTCTCTTTTTGCCCCTCCTCTGCTCGCACTCTGTCTCTGTCTCAAAAATATATAAGCGTTAAAAGAATTAAAAAAAAATTTTTTTTAACGTTTATTTTTGAGACAGAGAGAGACAGAGCATGAACGGGGGAGGGTCAGAGAGAGGGAGACACAGAATCTGAAACAGGCTCTAGGCTCTGAGCTGTCAGCACAGAGCCTGGCGTGGGGCTGGAACTCACGGACCGTGAGACCACGACCCGAGCCGAAGTCGGCCGCTTAACTGACTGAGCCACCCAGGCGTCCCAAGAATTTTTTTTTTTAAACGTGTTCAGTAAGAGCCAGAAAGATGAAATGACTCACTCAAGGTCACATCAACAGTTCATGAAGAACAAGGCCTGGAATTCTAGCCTCTTGGCCCCAGCCAGTGTCCACTCTGGAATGATGTACTGTAACTGTTTTTTTCCCACTGAAATGCGGCAAGAAATGCAGTGACCCACTGAATGATGGACTTTCTTTGCGCGCTATGGAGTTTACCCACATTGGGTTCCCCTGTCCACTAGCATCTGTATATTTCTAGAACCTAATGCCTGTCGCACATGGGGAGCCAAACTTATATTTCGACAGATGTGTAAGTTTTAGGATCTTATGAATAGAGGGTAAGATTTGAAAAACAATGCATGAAATATTTACCACCCAGCACTCTTCTGATGGAAATAACCAACTAGAGAACATATTAGCACTCCGTGCCCTATCTCTGAGGGAGAAAGGAAGGATTATAGTCAGGTTCACACCAGTTATGCAACCCAACAGTTAACAACTGTCCGGGTGTGCACTGCAATCTGATCACATTCAACACATACTAATTTTATTTATCCAGATTGAAAACACTTTTCTTGACAATAGTCCCTGGACATTAACTGGGCTTTCAGAGTAGTGTGGTGTAGTAGAAAGAGCTTGAAATTGTGAGTCAGATAGATCAGTCTTCTTCCCAGTTTTCCTGTGGATGAACAGTGTGGCCAAGTCACCTCGACTTGCTAAGCCTTGTTCTGCATCTGTAAAATGGGGAGAATCAAGTAGCGTTTGTCGTGATGTATGTGAATCATTTGGCACAGTGTGTGGCACCCAAAGAGCTCTCAATGGATGGTAACTGACTCCTTGCTAACCTTAGCTAGGGGTCAGCAATCTCCTTTTTAGCATCTGTCGCATTGATGACAATATTATTTGGTATTTTTTTTAAGTTTATTTATTTTGAGAGAGAGAGACGCACACAGAGAGAACGAGCATGTGTGCACAAGCTGGGGAGGGGCAGAGAGAGAAGAAAAGAGAGAATCCCAAGCAGGCTCCACGCTGTCAGCAGGGAGCCCAATGGGGAGCTTGATCTCACAAATGGTAAGATTGTGACCTGAGCCGAGACCAAGAGTCTGATGCTTAACCGACTGAGCCACCCAGACGTCCCTGTTTGGTATTTGATAGATAATAATAGTTCTTTAAACGTATATGGCAAGAACCCTTTCTCATATTCAAAAGAAGACTCAGCTGAACTTTCACATAAGAAAGATATGCCTGGCTGTCTCTGGAAACATCCCCCTCTCCTCATCTCAGGGTTAGAAGGTGTCCTGTGGAAGGATTGGACTTCCTTAGCTCACAGGATTGAGAAGTTTAATTGAATTTTATCCTGATCTCAAGGGTCAGGGAGCCCCCAGCCCCCAGCCCCCATCTGTATAACTCAGGTAAGAGGATAATTACAATACAAAGTGGGAACCTTGATAAAGGGAGGGCAGGGCATTAGGGTAGCACAGAGGAGAAATAATATGGATCTGAGTCCTGAGGATAAGAGCTTCCTCTTTTATGATAATTCATGAATACACACACATATGCATGCACACACACATAATGCACATATGTGAACACACACCAACACACACAGACACACACACTGACACACACACACCGACACACACCGACACACACACACACACACACACACACACACACATCCACCCTACACAGAAAACCAGGGCCTTAGCCACCGAGGCTCGCTCATCACTCCTGCCTTATTTCTAGTGACAAATTCTGCTTGATTTCTGTCAGGAAGGGCTTCTCAGCCCAATTCGTTTTCTTTCCAACGCCTAGGTAATTATTCGAGAGACAATTATTATACATGTTGAATACTTTATTTTCTAGACAAATCTCAGACTTCAAGCATTTTTTAAGTTGGTAATTTTAAGAAAGCAACTGGAATTAGGGAAATGTTCTCACTGGTTAGTAATTCTTTAACATAGGACATATAAAATAGATTTTAAAAGAGGGAAATTTAAAAAAAAAAGGTTACTAACAGTTTTATTGGCTCAAATGAAAGTTTCAAGTTCTGTCGGAGAACAATAAAGAGACCCTAATAGGAATCGGTTTTCTGTGCTTGCACGTCCGTTTTAATAAACGGGGCAGATAACGAATTTGTGGGAAAACCTTATCTGGTTGGATTCTCGCTAGAACCCCATATGCAGCTTTAAATTGGGCTTGGACTACATTTAGCAAAGAACAGGTGCCTTGTATCCATATCAAAGTTTGAGAAGCACTGCACCCAGCAGCTTTTGTCCCAGAGTGACATTGCTCTCGCCATTCCCCTTAGCTGCACATGGCTTCCACCCACCCCTGCCTGTGAACATCTACATGCTACAAAACACGAAGGAAACAGAGAAGGCTTTTCTGCCCCTACCCTCCACCATGAAACCTTCTTTGGTCAACCATGTCCCTTTTCTGAAGCACATATGAACCATTTGGGTGGCACCGAGCAGAGGGCATCATCATGCCCGTGGCCTGCCATATCCTGTCCCCCACAGGACAGGTGTCAAATGCGATGGCTAATTTCATGAGCACGAAAGCCAGACTGCTGGGGTTCACATCCCAGCAACTCCGCTCACTAGCCAGTGACCTTGAGCAGGTTACTTAACCTCTCTGTGTCTCAGTTTCCTCACATGTAAAATAGTGATGAATAACAGCACTTGTCTTTTGGACTGTTATGAGAATCTATTAATACGTGTAAGGCACTTACAACACTGCACTTTCAACGTGGCACTCAAGAAATGGCACCTTGGCATTACTGAGGGTAGAAGGGCTGTCATTCCCCTTAAAATCCCACCCAGCACCTGATATAGCACCTGACACACAAAAATTAACATATTAAGTGATTTTGACAACAAACACTCACCACCTACAGAATTTTAGTTCTTATTTTATTTCCACGAACGACCAGTAGGACTCTCGGACCCACCCATGCTCCATCCCATTTGGGAATTGTCAGTGGGTGTTTGTCTTGGAGAAACTTCCAGTTATTTACATTGCAGGTATAACCTTCTGGAGAAGGAAAACAAAGACAACAGCAACGACAAAAAAAAAAAAAAACACCCAGGGTCTATTTAGTTCCTGCACTTGGACACCAACGTTTTAAATCTTTTATTTGTGGACACATCAGTCCAGCAGTACTTGAACAAAGCCACTCGATCCTCTGGTTCTTCAAATAACTACCATGTTATTGCCTTCCTGTCCTCTGACCAACCCTGAAGTCCTTTGAAATGCCCACAAATGGAATGAAGTGTGCATTTTAAGTTATCTTTTTTTATCCATGGGGTTTACAACTGCAGCCAGTACCTTAATCCTGACTTGGGGAATTATATCTGAAGGAGAGAATGCAATTTCATTCCCTTCCCCTCTGGGAGAGGCTATTTTTCCATTCACTGAACTGAGGACCGCAAAGATCAGGAATCATTCACTCAAGAGCCTTTAGGAGTAGAAGGGACTGTAATGGTTTTCCTACAGATCACATGAAGCTTAGAGACACTTCTACTTCCTGTCCTGAAATCCAGATGAAGTGGTTGTAGAGAGAGAGGTAAAAAGTGTTGATACTTTGCTTGAAAATTGTGAATATCCATATGGATAAAGTTCTATTACACTTACTCTTTATTATTACTACTGGCCAATAGTGTTTATTTTATGTCATTTGCTTAGAATGGTGTGTGGCACAAAATAAGAACTTCACAAGGATTGGCTAGTTTCTCTCTAAATGACACAATTACCTGGTACTGCATTCTTTTTGAATATTCCGTGTTCATAATAACATCTATTTTACTTTTCGTTTTCTCTCAAAACTATTTATGAAGAGGAAAAAAAGATATTTTCTCCATGTATTTAATATTTTTTTAACGTTTATTTATTTTTGAGACAGAGAGAGACAGAGCATGAATGGGGGAGGGGCAGAGAGAGAGGGAGACACAGAATCGGAAGCAGGCTCCAGGCTCCCAGCTGTCAGCCCAGAGCCTGACGCGGGGCTCGAACTCACAGACCGTGAGATCGTGACCTGAGCTGAAGTCAGACACTTAACCGACTAAGCCACCCAGGGGCCCCTCTCCATGTATTTAAAGAAGAAACTTAGACCCAGGTAGATAGTTGCAGAACCTGGTTTTCTGTCTTCAGGGCCGGAGCTTTCCACAAAGAAATTCACTTCCAAGGCCTGGAAGGGTAGAGAGCTGAGTGGGTTCAAGTATTAATTTTCTTTCCTGAGGATGGTGTTTTCTTTAACCGATACTCATGTCCCTAGCACACTAGGAAATAAATCATTGGAGGCACAAACCTTCTTCTCAAAAGTGCTAATGCTAATCCTACGCTCATAACAATACTAATAACGAATGTAATCAATACCTTACCATGACAAATCTAAAGATGGGAAGTCAGTTTGCTCTCGAGTCCATGTCCCGGGTGATTGGTGTGCCTGCACACTCACAACACACAAGGCTGTCCTTGGGCAGGCACGCTGGTGAGGTGCTGGCAGATACCCGCTGTGGGGGAGCTACTAATCTTCTGACATTTACTTGTGTTTTGTTTGCAAGCTTTTATATTAATTGTTTCTAAAATACTTTAGAAATCTTCAAAGCTATCATCTAGTGTTTTAGCTCCCCTTTTATTGTGGACATGACGGAAGCATTTTGGATGCCACAGATTTAAGGGACGAAAATCTTGGCGGGCTTGGGTGAAGTTTCTTTCACGAATTGCTGTGGCAATTACTACTGCTTCCGTTTCCAACACCTATGAGTTCAGTGGTTTGTGTGCATGTAGCACTGTCTACTTCAAAAGTGCCTTTCCGTTTCCAACACCTATGAGTTCAGTGGTTTGTGTGCATGTAGCACTGTCTACTTCAAAAGTGCCTTTCTGTGACCACTGACCTGCGTTCAGTTTGCACAGCAGCATTCTGCATCAGGCATCTCTCCTCCTCCGGCAGCTGTGACCGCTGAGGCCATCGGCATTAAGTGATTTGGCTGCAGAGGGGATAAGGGAGAGAGCGAGGACTCCTGGTATGCTCATCTCCCCATCCCCCTCGCCTCCCCCCGCCCCCAGACCACGAGCACCACATGACCAGGACAGTGGGACAATGTGGCATCATGCTGGTGTCAGGAGGGGCATGCCATTGCAAGTAGGAGATGCGCATCCTCACCCCAGACTGACTTCTTTCTTCTGTGGTATCTTCATCGGGTCACTCCACTCCCTGGACTTTAGGTTAGTTCCCTGAAGAGTGCAGGGGTTAGACACACCCCCTCTCCTCCTTTCTTATCACTCTGAGGCTCAGAAAAAACACCCTGAAAGTGTCAGGGGCGTGCATCCTTCTTTCTCTAGCCAGTGCACAGCAGGGATTTGGAAAAGTGGAGGGAGAATGAAAAAAAGTCAGAGTCCCCAGTGAAACTACCCCTAACGACACAGTCTCACATACCTCTGAATCCTCCTGAGGCATTTCTTAGGAATCCAGATGTGTCTGTGTTGATGAGAAGCGTGCCTACCAAACAGTAGGTCATATTTGGTGGGTGTCCACAAGAGACAGAATTATAGGACTTGGGGGGCATCTGGTCTAAAGTCTAGATGCGGAACATGAGGCTCAGAGGCCAAGATAGTTTCCTGAGTTCACACGGTGAAGCCGGCATGGAATTTGTGACCCTATCCACCACCCTTCCAGGACAACATGTGACCAGTGAAGTTACGTCTTGGTCCACTACTGGGTCTTCTCTTCAGGAGATTAGAATTAGATCTCTTTTGCTTGTCCCTATATCCTATCCCCAGCACAGCATCTATACAGCTGGGTGCTCTGGAAATAGAAGTTGAATAGTTGAATAAATGAGTGAATTGTTGAAAAGGTAGTTGACCAGAAGGATGCACAATTTAGATAATTCTTCTCATTCCATGTCCACAGTCTATTCTTCTTCCCTGTCCCAGCCTCATCATATAGACTGTGATAGTGAAATGATCCAGGAAAAAGAGTGTAGCTAGGCCTATACAAGTCTATTTCTGTTATTAAAAAACAAACTCATGGGGCACCTGGGTGGCTCAGTGGGTTAAGGGTCTGACTCTTGATTTTGGGTCAGATCATGATCCTTGGTTTGTAGATCATGAGTTCAAGAGTTTGAGCCCTATGTCAGGCTCTGCACTGATAGTGTGGAGTCTGCTTGGAAATTTCTCTCTCCCTCTCTCTCTCTCTCTCTCTCTGCCCCTCCTTCTCTCTCTCAAAATAAATAAGTAAATTAAAAAAAAAACCCTCACAAGGTCAGGGGAAAAGCCCTTATTCTCTCTCTTTTTTTTTAAATATATGAAATTTATTGCCAAATTGGTTTCCATACAACACCCAGTGCTCATCCCAAAAGATGCCCTCTTCAATACCCATCACCTCCCCTCCCCTCCCTCCCACCCCCCCCCCCCCCCCATCAACCCTCAGTTTGTTCTCAGTTTTTAAGAGTCTCTTACGCTTTGGCTCTCTCCCACTGTAACCTCTTTTTTTTTTTTTTTCCTTCCCCTCCCCCATGGGTTTCTGTTAAGTTTCTCAGGATCCACATAAGAGTGAAAACATATGGTATCTGAGAAAAGCCCTTATTCTCATACAGACAACCAACTTCCAGGGCAGTGGACTGGGCCAAGACAGACCTTGGAGAGGCCTGTCCCTATGGGCAGAAATCAAGCCCAACTTTAATATATGATTTGGTTAGGAGTCATCTGAGCTGGCATCTGCAAAGTTGTGAAATTGAAAATCTGATCTTTGGTTATTGTCCCTGCAACCAATAGCCTAATAATGCCAATTAGTCTATATATATTTCCATCATGGTCCCTGGAAGTGCCAGGTCCCAATTCATGACTCACCAATTTATGACTCAACAAAGCCTCCATCAAAGCATGGTCCCGATGCTGTATTCACAGCTGTTGGAGCAGCTGTTGGAGAATAGGAAAGACCTGATATGCGTTCTCCCACTGAGTCATTTATGGCTGTCACCTCTCTGAGGGGTATTTGCCTTTAACATTTCGGGGGTTCAGGCTCTCTTCTAACACAAAGATTTCAGAGATATTTTGCTGATGGGGACGGGAGAGGGTTCACATTGCATAAGCATTTCTTACCTTTCATGGAAAACTGCCTTGGATACACATGTACACACATGTGCACACAACACACACACTTATACACAAACATGCATCTACAAACACAGAGGAATGTTTCAGAGGAAGCAGACACCCCAACCATATAGCCTAACCAATCCTGCCTCATCTCATACTGGTCATTTCTGCCTCGTTTGTGTCACAAAGATTAGGCCTCTCAGCCCAATGCCTATAAATAAAATAATTTCTTTCCTTGAAAGATCTCAGACTTGAAACACGTTTAAGCAGGGGCGCCCGGGTGGCTCAGTCGGTTAAGAGGCTGACTTCCACTTGGGTCATGATCTCGCGGTCCGTGAGTTCAAGCCCCACGTCAGGCTCTGTGCTGACAGCTCAGAGCCTGGAGCCTGTTTCGGATTCTGTGTCTCCCTCTTTCTGACCCTCCCCCACTCATGCTCTGTCTCTCTCTGTCTCAAAAATAAATAAATGTTAAAAAAAAAAAAAAACACGTTTAAGCTGACAATATATACTAAAATAATTGATTAGGAATATATTTGCCACTGCTAAATAATTGCTTTATTTAGACCATGTAAAATGACTTTTTAAAGAGGGGAAATAAAAAGATGTTGTTAAGAATTTTACTGGATCAAATGGAAGTTTTGAGTTTTATTGCAAAAGAATAAAAGGCCCTGATTGGAATGGGTTTTATGGGCCTCGAAGTCCATTTTAAATAGGGGCAGGAAATGGATTTGAGGGAGGAGAAATCTGGTTGGATTCTCCCTAACCGCCCTTGTGCAGCACTAAGTTGGGGTTGGGCTAATGTAAAGTCAGTGCCTGCCCCCCTCCTCCTCCCCTTTCTTCCCACATCACCCAGCTTCAGTTTGTCATTGATGGTTTGCAGATCCTCATCACCATGTCAGCTCTAGTCAAAGTCACCCATGTTCCCTGCTTAGACTAATCTGACAAGTTCCTAGCCAGTTCCCACATATACGCTTATACCCCAACTCATTTTCAACACTGTGGTTGTATCAGAGGAAGAGCTCTTCTTTTTTTATTGAAGTTTTGGTGGCTTACGATGTTACATTAGTTTCAGATGTACAGCATAGTGATTCAGTAAGTGCACACATTATGCTAGGCTCACCCCAAGTGTAGCTCCCATCTGTCCCCAAACATCACTATTAACAATACTACTGACTATATTCCCTGGGCTGTAGCTTTCATCCCTGTGACTTATTTATTCCATAATTGGAAGCCTGTATCTCCCACTCCCCTTTACCCCATTATGCCCAACCCCCCCCAATTCCCTCCCCTCTTGCAACCGCAAGTTTGTTCTCTGTATTTATGGGTCTGTTTCTGCTTTTTGTTTGCTTGCTTATTTATTCATTTGTTTTTTTAGATTCTACATATAAGTGATATTTGTCTTTCAGAAGAGGGGCCCTTCTAATGCCCTTCAGTGACTGCCTGTGGTTCTTAGGATACAATTCCTTGTTATTGCTGTGGCAGTGAGTTGGACATGGCCAAGGATTGGCTAGTGGCCATGTCCACAGTACATGCCAGGGCAAAACCACTTTGAACTACCAATCTCCCTCTCGAAATGCCAATGGAAAAGCTCAATACACTTAGATCAATGGGGCTAAATATCCAAGGTCAGTGTGTGTCAAGTCAGTATTCCCAGGTTCATGTTAATCCCAATACACACTGGAGACAGGTCAGTGATGAAAGTGAAGGCAGTTGCCCTCCATGGATGACGTGCTATTCTGAGAACATTTGTTTTGTATTTTGCACATAAATGATCTAATTGTTTCTGGAATATTCCTGGATCTGTTAAAGTTATCACTTGGTTCTGCAAAAAAACACATTACTATGAATAATATAGTGAGACAGTGGTTTCAAATCAAGCAATACTGTCACATAGACGCCGTCTATTAAACAAAGAAAATTTTAGTTGTCTCTTATTGCAGTCATCTTTCATGACTTATTATTGCTACTATTATTATTGTTGTCTGATAGTGATTTTTGAAATGTGAGTATAGCACTTTGTAGTTTAAAAGAAGCTTTGTGTACATTATTAACTGTAGGTTCGATTCATACAACCATACTATATATAGGTTAGTTTGGGAGTCAACAATTGTTTTCTGTAAAGGTACAAATAATAAATATTTTGACTTTGTGGGTCAAATGGTCTCTATGTTCATTGTTACTGAACTTTGCCTTTGTAGTATGAAATCAGCCATAGAAAATGGGTAAATGAATGGGTAAGCCAATAAAACTCTATTTACAAAAACAGGTATACCCCAGATTTGGCTTGTAGTCTATAGTTTACCAAACTCTGAGTTAGATCACGTAGGATTTATCATCCTTGCTTTTGTAGCTGTGGAGTCTGAGTCTAAAGGGTTAAATGATTTCCTCAAGGCCATACAGCGAATTAGTGAAAGAACAAGGACTTGGCTCTGTGCCAGCTGACTCCCAGTCTGGTCTTCCCTCTACTGAGCTGTGATGGCCAACTTACACATAGGGTGTGAGGATGGGGTATTGCGCTGTGTAGCAGAAAGGGTACATCACTACAAGTCTGCAGATCTGGGCCCTGGCCCTAGACTGGCTTCTGTTTCAACCTGTGCCCTTAATCAAGTCATTTTAACTCCCTTAGCTTCAGTTGATTGACCTAAAGAATGAGGAGATTGGTTGAGGAATCTTTCCTCTGGCTTTAAAAACACTGTGCTCTTAAGGTCAGCGATGGGGAAGGAATATTTTATTGTGAAATATTCAAATTAGTTATTATAAAATTTCAGTATGTATTTACACAGAAGTCATTATTAGCCAGCCAACAAGTATTTACTCAAGTCTATTATGCTGTGAAAAGATGAGAGGAACATATAACAGTCTTTAAATAATTTATAGCTGTGAAGAAAAGCAATTTCTAGTACTTACAGAAAATGAGTAAACAGCGTGTAAGAAACTTCTTGGTAGAGATGATAAGTTACTCTGGATTTCTGAGGACAGACAGTAGTGAGAACAGGAGTTGATGGAGACAACCACATGCAAGGGGGGAAGATGCTCTGGATTTAGAGGATGTGAAGTGGAGGGTGGTGAAGAGAGGCACTCCAAGGCTGAATGGGGCAGGAGACCCCGTGTACAGAAGCTGCTCATGTGTGTGATCGTGGGTCAGTGGGTTTGATGAGGCTAGCTGGCGTGCATTGGGGAAACATGGGAAGTACGGACTTGAATCGCTTTGTTGTCGGTTGGAGTAGAGCACCATTTGAAAAAAAAAAATACAGCGCAAAAAAACTTCAACTTTGCCATTTGTTACAGACAGGGCTTTGCTCCAATGAGTGCACATCCAGGAGGTTTGCCTAGATGTCATCCTGTTTTGAGCCACAAAATGAGGCACCTCCCGTAGAGCAGCTGACAATTCATGATGATTCCCCCGGGTCTCTTATCTCGAGTTCCCCAGAGGAAAAACTGGGCATTCCTGCCCAGAGTTTGATGGTGTGATAAGGAGAAGGCTTCATTCATTCCATCCCTGGAGAGCCTGACTAAGTGAGGAAAGAGGTGGCTTCCTTCAGTCTCTTGTAGCTCATTTTCTGAAACAAAAAGGCAGTTTAGAAGGGGGCGCTTTGGTAATTAAAGCCAATTCTCTTCAGTCACTAAAGGTACTTGCTTGCAGTATGGGTTTGACTGGTTTAGGAACCTATGTGTTTCACTATAAGGTCCTCTACTCTGGGTGTCCTCAGATTTCCCTGCTAGGCTTCTGAGATGACTTGTTGGAGTGAGCTAGAAACATAATTGGTGCCTTATTCTGTGGGAGGTGTCATCACTAGTGACCAAAGGGAAACGTTTGGAACGCTTTGTGAGGAAAACCCAAGACAAATCTGCCACGTCTAATTTGATCAACACATTATATAACTAAAAGAATGCAAAGTTACCCTGTGCTCTCCAAAGGTGAAGCTAACATTCATTGAACGCTTTCTAAAGACCAGTTATTATCCTGGATTTATTTTTCATATGGGATATGAAAAATATGGATAATGATCCCATCCAATCCTGATAATATTCTTTTTAAAAAATATTTTATTTTAAAGTGATCTTTAACATCTAACATGGGGTCAAACTCATGACCTTGAGCTCAAGAGTAGCATGTTCTACTGACTGAGCCAGCTAGGCACTCCATTTTTTAAAAAAAAAGATTTTATTTTATTAAACAATTTTTAAACAGTTATTTATTTTTGAGAGACAGAGAGAGACGGAGAGGGAGAGAAAGAGAGAGAGAGAGGGTGGGGGCTGAGAGAGAGAATCTGAAACAGGCTCCAGGCTCTGAGCCATCAGCACAGAATGCGATGTGGGGCTCAAACCCACAAACCTTGAGATCATGACCTGAGCCAAAGTTGGATGCTTAACTGACTGAGCCACCCAGGCACCCCAATATTTTGTTTTTAAGTAATCCCTACATCCAACGTGGGGCTTATCCTGATAATATTCTTATATTTCTCTCCTCATTGTGTAGATGAGGAAGGAAGTTTAACTTGCTCAAGTTTACATACAGGAGACCAGCTGCACAGCATGAGTGTGAAAGAGGGCAGTTTGATTCCTGGAATTTCATGATTCATCACTAAGGTAATTCAAACGTGTGCTGGAAACCATCATGTTCTGACAAGTACACGACAAGTAGGTTAGTGAATGTAACCCTAAGATACGTAGACAGGCAGAGAAATATAGCCTCCAGGTCATGGATGCATTCCTGTTGCCACAGAGATAATGTCAAGAGTGAGGGATGGATTGGAGGAGAGAGATGGGCTGTATCACAGAGTTATCACTCTGAGGCTCAGGAAACAAAGGCACTACTGATTGTGTCCGGGCACACTCAGTTCCCTCTCCCTCTCCCTCACTGCTGTAATTGGGGCAACTGGGGGCAGCGTGAAAAAGCTAGAACCCCAGGGAAGCCACCTCCAAGGCCAGAGTCTCATTCAGCCTCTGCATCCCCCAAAGGCATTTCTTGAGATACCACATGGGTCTCTTCAGAGAAGCATGGTTGCCCACTGGCACATCACATGTGGTTGGAGTTCCAAAGACGGGAGACTTCTACCAGAGCCAGACAGCCCCTTCCAACTGCAAAGGCTCTGGGTGTGCTGAGATGAATTGGAAACGAGGTTCCATTAGAAGAAACAAGAAAAGGGGCACCTGGGTGGCTCAGTAGGTTAAGCCTCTGACTTCAGCTCAGGTCATGATCTCATGGTTCGTGGGTTTGAGTCCCGCATTGGGCTCTGTGCTAACAGCTCAGAGCATGGAGCCTGCTCTCTCTCAAAAATAAATAAACAGGATGTGAGGGCGATCTGGCTGCGACATCTGTCACCCCATTGATCGCCAAGGTTGATTCGGCTGATCTGGCTGGCTAGGCAGGTGTCCCCTTCCTCCCTCACCGCTCCATGTGCGTCCCTCCCGAAGCTGCGCGCTCGGTCGAAGAGGACGACCTTCCCCAATAGAGGAGGATCGTTCTTCGGTCAAGGGTATACGAGTAGCTGCGCTCCCCTGCTAGAACCTCCAAACAAGCTCTCAAGGTCCATTTGTAGGAGAACGTAGGGTAGTCAAGCTTCCAAGACTCCAGAAAAAAAAAAAAAAAAAAATAAATAAATAAATAAACATTTAAAAAAATTAAAAAAAAGAAGAAACAAGAAAAGTTGAACCTATAGACAATGCTCTAAATTAAATACCCTTTAATGTCCTAGACTTATTATTTCACTACAGAGTTAAATATTAGGTAGTTACAGCAGTGTGTTTATGGACAAGTTACTGATCTTCATAATCCTCAGTTGCCTCACATATAAAATGAGAACACGGGATCTACCTCATTTTTTTCTGGTGGGGGTCAAATGAAAAAATGCTTGCCCTGGGGCCCATTGGTATGTACTTCACACATAGCTGTCACTAGGAACCAGTAAAGTGTGGTGGTTACAGTACCTAGGACTCCTACTAGCTGTGTGACCTTAGCCAAATTACCGTGTGCCTCAGTTTTCACATCTGTAAAAGATGGTTAAAATGTGCCAGTGGTGAGCACTCAATCAGCTCAGTGATCATCATCAATATCATCACCACCGTCATCACATCAAAATGCATTTCCCCCATCAATGAGGTTCAACCCAAAGACTGAGGTCTTTGCAATAACGGTATTTTTTTGTTTAAGTTTTGAAGTCAAAGATTAGGCTGTTCCTGGATAGAAAAAGTGTCTTCTCTACATAAAAATCACAGCATCCTCCTAAGCCATTCCAATGCGGCTGCTGACTCCCTGGCCTCCAGGTTGCTGGGAGTGCCTCTTTGCCGCTCCCTTTCTCGGAGGCCCCGTTTTGTCGATGCCGACTGAAGCCACCACATAAAACTTGCAGGGACAGGGCTATCTGGGTATGGCATCTCATACATTTGTTGTATTAGCCTTTGGAAAAAGACATTTAAAAGTTCCTCAATTATTAACTTTCCCCGAAGTGATATTTGATGGCAAAAGTAGTATCTGTGTGAAGTGTTAAGTGAATTTTATGAAGAAAGCTGAATAATTTGACAGTGTTAAAATTATGCTGTCAAAGATTCCATTTTCTCAGAGCCTGTTCTATCCTGGCTTCGGTTGTAGAGACTGTCATTAGGACGGTGAGATTTAGTCTCTCTTTAATTGCAACACGATGACCAGTTTTATAGGAACTGTTGCTGTGGTGCCCACTTTTCAAAATGGTGCAAAAATCCCTGCATCACTTATACAGGCAATTATGTGCCCGATTAGGAAGAATGGTTTGTCACAAAGCGATCAGAGAACAGAATCTCTGCCGTGCTGTTTAGGTGTTTAAAAATACATAATAACCAGTGACTCATTTATTGGTAAGAAGATAGAATGCACCATCTTTGCAAGGAATGGGAGTTTGACCTCTTTTGTGCAACTTTCTGCATTTCTCATTCTCATGCATCCAATAAAGAGCATGCATTATTCGCCCTTCAAAGCTGTTTCAAGTTCTTATGGGGCTTTCCCGTATAACCTCAGAAATTTCACACATAATTCATTAGAGACAGATAACGACCTAGTGCTTGGGAACAGGAGATAGGGTCGTTCCTGACTTTTCTCCTTTAATCTGCTACTTGTATACTGTAAGGCAGTGTGGTTGATCTTCACTTACCTCGGTTCCCCAAATGTTCATTTGTGTTCAATAGCATGTGTTGAATGATTTCAAAGGGTGCTTGTTTTGTGCCAGGTCCTAGGGACAATGCTCAGGAAATATAAGATACGTCTCAGGGTATGTTACAAGAGCACTGCAGAATTAAGTCTTGTATTTATGAAAACTTAGAGGCTAAAATAAAATTCTGTACTATTAGATGTGAATAGAATATAATTAGATGCGCCAGTGAGCGGCCAGCGGAGCTGAGCTACTTAAGAGCGCAGAGTTCAGCACCAGCTTTATGAGGCCTGAATCCCAGCTCCAACACTGACTAGCTATGTGACATTGGCAGCTATGGGGGATGCTACCAAGGACAGCAAACCTGGTCTGGTGTTGAGGGAAGGCCGCCACAAGGCAGCCACGTTTCAGCTGAAATTTCAAGGTTAAGTAGGCATCTTGCTTTTGCAAATGATGCTGCATTTCTTGTTTCTCATGTTGCAAGTATATCTGTGGGCTGTTTCTTTACATCTACTCTCATGATATGTAACTAGTACCACTGACTCCTTACTATGAACAGTAGTGAAATCAGTATCAACTTCCTCTCAACTCACCTCTTTCCTGTCCACTTCCTGATTATAGCAGATTATCAGATTTTCCTTAGTCCCTATCTTTAAACACCTAAGTATTTCTATATAGTTGGGTAACAAATCATCTATGGGCCTCTGTGTTTCTGCATGTTCTGTATCAGCTTTTGTTTGGAAGAGTCTTTTCAAGGATGTTTACATCACAAATAATCTTGGGTTATATAATGTCACCCTCCAGGGCAGAGGGAAGATTTGTTTGCTGCCTAAGACAATAAATATACTGTCTCCCTCTGAGGCAAGTATAGGGCATGTTTGCAAATAGACCCCTTATAAAGACTGGGGTTTCCTTAATTCTGGGTCCCCAGCTACCGATCAGAGCCACTGCCTGCACAGGACTGCTCCAGGCTGCTCTGCATTGTCCCTGTAGGACTTGGGGGCACAAGAGTTACTGATTTGAGCTTGAGGCCCATGCTGCTTTGCCTCTGACCCAGGAGGGTTTTCTGTAAGCATCCGTGAAATGTGGCAGAATAACGTGTTAGCGTGCAAATGGTGTAAAATCTGGACTCTTCACTGATTTTGACATACACTTCTATTACAATTTACCAGCTGTGAAGATGCTTACACTATGTTCCATTTTTTTTTTCTCCTTCTTCCTATTCCAACATTGTTCTATTATTTCTGTTTTTGTCAGGGCTTATACAACATTTATATTTTGCTGTGTAACTAAAATCCCCATATTTATTTTGGCTTTGTCCCCTCACTTAATCAAACTACATTTAGAATAATTTCTCTATTCATCTCTTAATTGGTTAAAATTTGACCTTAAGAATCTTCCAGAAAGTCACCTTCTAGAAAGACCTGGGGGGATTATCTTCCCAAGTTTCTTGCATGCTTGGGGATGTTTGTTGCCTTTTCACTGAAATGGTAATTTGGGTGGGGACAAAATTTTTGGTTCTATTCTTTCTTGAAGACTTTTAGAAATTAAGTAAATTAAGTATCTATTATGGAAACCAATGTGACAATAAACTTCATATATTGAAAAAAAAGAAAAGAAAAAAAAGTATCTATTGACAGAGGAATGGTTGAAGAAAATGTGTATACATACAATGGGATATTATTCAGCCATATAAAGAAGGGAATCCTGCTGTTTGAGACAACATGGATGGACCTTGAGGGTATTATGCTAGATGAAATAAATCAGGCAGAGAAAGACAAGTACTATATGATTTCACTTCCATGCAAAATCTTAAAAAAACTGAACTCATAGAAGCAGAACAGGTAGGTTGTTGCTAGGGGTGGGAGCAGGGCTTGTGAAATGGGTGAAGGTGAAGGTGAAATTTTCACCACACAGAAAAAAACTGTAACTATGTGAGTTGATGGGTGTGTTAACTCACCTTATTGTGGTTATCATTTTGCAATGTATACATAAATCAAATCATTATGTTGTGTACCTTAAAATTACATGATGCCATATGTCTATTATATCTCAATAAAATTGGGGGGAAAAAGTGGGGGTGAGGAGATTTGCAATCAAATACTCTACCCCTGAGCTATACCCCCGGGCCTAGGGTGAGGAGATTTGAATAGACCCTTAACAAAAGAGGAAATATTGATATAAAATAAGGACATGAAAATTTGCTCAACATCATTATCATTAGGAAATGTAAATTAAATCCCCAACAAGATGCTACCTATTAGAATTGCTAAAATAAAAAAAAATATTGACTATACCAGGGCACCTGTGTGTCTCAGTCAGTTGAGCATCCTACTTTGGCTCAGTTCACGATCTCATGATTCGTGAGTTCGAGCCCCACACCAGACTCGCTGCTGTCAGCGCAGAGCCCACTTTAGATCCTCTGCCCCCCCTCTCTGTCCCTCCCCCCCACTTGCAGTCACTTAAAACTAAATAAACATTTACAAAAATATTGACTCTACCCAGTGTTGCTGAGGATGCGGGGGAATGGGAAGTTTTAGGCACTGCTGTTAGTGATGTTCACAAACTTCAGAAAGTAGTTGGGCAATTCCTTTAAAAAAATCAGACATATACTTAGCATAGGATTCATTCCATTCCTAGGAATGAAACATCAACCATATAATGACTAGTCCACTTTTATTTGTCATAGCCCCAAACTGGAAACAATCTAAGTGTCCATCAACAGATGAATGGATAAACATTCCGTTGTTACAACATACAATGGAATACATAGCAATAAAAAGGAATGCACTGTTGATACACACTAAAGCATGAATGAATCTCAAAATAATCACACCAAGGGAAAGAGGTCAGACAAAAAGAGTATACACATCATAATTCCATTTAGGTGAAATTCTAGAAAATGCAAACAAATCCATAAGAAGCAGATAAGTGGTTATTTGGGGGTAGCGTATGGGAAAGAAGGGGCCAGGGGTGGAATGACAAGGGGGTACTAGGAAGTTTTTGATTGTGTTGAGGTTTTCATGGGTATATACATGTGTTAAAACTTTTCAAACTCTATACCTTAAATATGTATAGTTTATTTCATGTTAATTGTACCTCAGTAATGCTGTTAAATAATAAAAGTATAAGATGGGAGATGGGCGGGGGGTGGGGAGGAGTCACAAAACATTCTTCATTCAGCGACACAGTTGGCCCAGAAATCAGTTTCATGTTTATTTGGCTCTTGTTTTTAAATTTCTGTTACCAGTTGGCTAGAGGTAGGAGGAGAGGATGGTTATGTGATTCACTCAGCTAACACTGTAAGAAGGTTTGCTAGATCTTTCGGCCTCACAATGATTGTGGCACAAACTGTCATTTCTATTCTTGAAATAGCATAGACTATGTCTTAAAACTCTCCGTCACTAGTTAACATACCACAATTCAGGCAATTTCTAGGTAGGAAGGCAATGAAGATGATTCGTGTTAATTCTGGAGAGGAGGAGAGAAATCACTGAGCCCAAGTTCCTCATTTTATGTATAGATTGAAACTCAGAAAAAGTTATTTTACCTTTCTGATCCTCAGGCACATAGTTCATTTGTAACCAAGTGTGGGAAAAATCTCAGATACTTTATTTCTGTGCCAGTCCAGCCCCTGGCACAATTGCTCTCATGAGTCAGATGCACGTGGGTTTAAAAGTCTGTCTCTAACACTCAAAGTTAGCTTTGTGATGCTAGTCATCATAATTTTATTTGCAGATTTATTAGCTGAAGTTCAGGGCAGTTGGATTATTTCAACAATTCATTAGATTGCCATAACAATCAAATGAGATCATCCTGCAAAACCCTTAGTACAGTGCATGGGATAGGCCCCCGATAAATGGCGACAACCATCAATATTATGATTATTACTTTATTCTTACTACTACTGTGACATTAGCTTCCCCTCTTCAGACTAGTCGACATCCATCAGTAACCTGCCCTTAAAGTTGCTTCCTTGTATTTCCTTCCCAAGCACAGTCGAAGCCTCTTTTCTCAGCTTGATTTCCATGTCTGAGCTACCATTCCCTTCCTTTATGAATTATCTCCTGTTTGTGCCTGTGGTATTAGCTCCTGTGCTTCTGCACTGCCTGGGGCACTTGTGAGTTTTGCTCATTAGATGCTAAATTACTGCCACCAAGAAGTGACAAATGACAGTGTGCAACCTTCTACCACCATAAAGCTCATACAATAAAACAACAAGGAGCTATAGAGAAACAAGGTTTGTGGGATCTTAAGGAATAGATGTCTGCTTCAGGCAGTTTCTCCCAGTGGTAGGATTCGGTGAATTAATGCTTAAGGAAGTAGGCAGCCTCAGTTAATGAAATGGGAGTATTTAGGAACACAGATCTGTCAACATTGCCTGTCATGTAAAACATTTGTTACTTCTGAATGCGACTGCATTAGCAGAAACATTTGCTCATATGGAAACATTACCCAGAGTAGCAGTTTTGTTAATAAAGATACAGGTTGTCAAATGTTTGCTTCTCATTCTTGGAACACTTCCAAGCAGGCTCCTGACGGTAGGTGCTGGCCTTCCCTGGGACTTATTCCCTGAGATGAATTGACAATTGTATTGACAATGGTATTTCAGAGCCAGGGCGGATGCTCTGAGCTGAGCCCTCAGGCTCCCTATGTGACACCTTGAGGTCTGAGTGCATTTTTTTTTTTTTTTTTGAGAAGCAGGGAATATGGAGGTAGAAATCCTAGAATGTCAGAGCCAAAGTAAAGCTATGCATCGTAGTAGGAAAATTTTCCAGTATCTGCCCTGCATCTTCCCCGGCTCTTCCTGGCCAAACGTCTCTGGAGTTTTCTCTACTTTCTCACTCCCCTTCCCTGTCTTCCTTCTGCCATTTGCCTGTGGTCCCTTCCCTGCCCTCTCATTGCTTTCAGTGCCGTGATCAGAGCAAGGAAGTTTCTGGTCATGCTCTCGTTTGACCGACCCATCAGCAGAATTTTCCACTATTGATTCAGTTGTGCTGTTCTTGGTTTCCATGGCTCCACACTACCCTGGTTTTCCTTTGATCTCTCTTGCTACTCTTTTTTGGGGACTTCTTTTCAGGCTTGTCTTCCTCTGACCTCAGAAATTAAGTGCTGGTTGTCCTTTGAGGGTTAGCTACAATCTCTGCTTTTTTCCTCACACTTTACACACTTGACCTGAGAGATCTCACGGCACCCGTGGCTTCTGCTCTGTCCTGTGTGCCAGTGACTTACGCACTCCCCTCTGGGCTGTGGACTCACTTCACGGGCTGTCCCACTGGTATCTCCGCATAGTGTCTCAAAGGCATTGAAACTCAAAATGTCCAGGTCCCAATGCTCACTTTCCCCCAAACATGGGCCTCTTGGGCTCCACTATCCATTCCATATTTGATGAGTTAGGGGCTCAGAGATGACAGGTTCTCCTCTTGCTGTCTACGTCTAGTTCCTGAGCCAGTCTTGTCTATTGTATCTTTTAACTACTGCTCAACTCTATCTGTCCATTTCCAGCCCCGGTTGTAGAACTTGGCATTTGGAGGCACTCAGTAAATATTTGATGGATAAATCATCTCCACCAATGGTTCCCACTCCAGGCTGCTATGATCTCTGGCCAGAATGGCCTCCAAAGACTCTTACTATGGGCCTCACCGATCTATGTTCCCACAAACTAACCAGTGTTCCCTATTATAAGCAAAGGGATCTATCCAAAAAAGCAAATCCTATCAAGTCATTTCCTTCTCCAGCTTAAAACATGCTAATGGTTTCTCATTGCTCCTGGTTAAGATTAAAAATTGGTAACATGAGGGACATCTGGGTGGCTCAGTCGGTTAAGTGTCTGACTTTGGCTCTGGCCACGATCTCATTGTTCATGAGTTTGAGCCCCGTGTCGGGTTCTGTGCTGACAGCTTGGAGCCTGGAGCCTGCTTTGGATTCTTTGTCTCCTCTCTGCCCCTCCCCGGCTTGTGTTCTGTCTCTGTCTCTCTCAAAAATAAATAAACAGGGGTGCCTGGGTGGCTCAGTCGGTTGAGTGTCTGACTTCGGATCAGGTCATGATCTCACGGTCCGTGAGTTCGAGCCCCACGTCGGGCTCTGTGCTGACAAGCTCGGAGCCTGGAGCCTGTTTCGGATTCTGTGTCTCCCTCTCTCTCTGCCCCTCCCCTGTTCATGTTCTGTCTCTCTCTGTCTCAAAAATAAATAAACGTTAAAAAAAATTTAAAAAAAACATTAAAAACAATTTTAAAAATTTGTAACATGAGTTATAAGGGCCAGTATAGTTTTTCCACTGCGTGTCTGTCCAGCCTCATCTCACACCATGCTCCACCTTCTGTCTTTGCTTCAAGCACAGCACCCAGCACCGCTCTGCTTTATGCCTCACTCTTGCCACCTTCCTCCTGCTGCCAGAACTTCTCCCTGATCCACCTTTCTCTCCCTTCCCCAATTCCTCCCAGCTAACTGGTGCTCATCTTCCAGATTCCGGCTCACATGTGGCTTAGGACCTCTGGGCTAATCGCCCATGGCACCATACATCTCTGAAAGTTATATTTATGTTCATATTTATATTTATATTTATAATTTATTTTGAGAGAGGCAGAGAGAGTGTGAGCAGGGGAAGGGCAGAGAGAGAGGAAGAGAGAGAGAATTCCAAGCAGGCTCCGAGCTGTCAGCACAGAGCCTGAGGGACAAGGGGCTCAAACTCACAAAACTGTGAGATCATGACCTGAGGCAAAGTCAGACGCTTAAGTCACTGAGCTACCTAGGCGCCCCAATAGTTTTCTTTTTATTTTATTTTTTTTATTAAAAAAATTTTTTTTTGTAACGTTTACTTATTTTTGAGACAGAGAGAGACAGAGCATGAATGGGGGAGGGACAGAGAGAGAGGAAGACACAGAATCGGAAGCAGGCTCCAGGCTTTGAGTGGTCAGCCCAGAGCCCGACGCGAGGCTCGAACTCACGGACCGCGAGATCGTGACCTGAGCTGAAGTCGGACGCTTAACCGACTGAGCCACCCAGGCGCCCCGATAGTTTTCTTTTTAAATAAAGCGTAATACATTGGGTAATACACTTTAATACAATAGATGTAATTACTTGATTAATATTTGTCTCCTCTCAGAGTGCAAGCTCCACAATGATAGGAACAATATCTGGCTTTGTTCTTTGCTGTATTCTTAGAACCCATCACAGCTGCTGCTCGGTACCATTTGTTAGACACGCTGAATAACTGTAAACCGGGAGGCCAGGTCTGGGTCCTGGCTCTGCTTTGGATGACCACGTGGCCTTAGGGATGAAGGATTTGCTTGGATCAAAGAAAATCTCTCCTTCGTTATTGAAATTTAGCTGTATGAGGCAAAAATGCTGGCCACCGGGGGATCCAATCCATTCATTGATCAGTCCTTTCAGTGAAGGTCTCAGTTTTAGGAGCTTGAAGCTTGGGTCCAGGAAAAAGGCAGAACTCCATTGCCTCGATCTAGTTTCTGAAATTCCCCTCAGCAGAGGTGGTAAATGCTGTAGGGTGCAGATTTTACCTGACTGAACTTTGTACTCAGAAGATACTCAGATGGGTGCAGCGGCTTGTGTTCTGAGGTTGCAGAGAGATAGAAAGTGCAAGCTGGTCACACTCTGGGCTGCTCAGAGTTGTCCTGGTTGCTTTATGGATTGAAGCACCATTAGAATCTGTTACTTCTCTCTTCTGAATCCTTCATTTTTGCGGCATTTACTTCCAGAACCCGCGGGCCCATAATTTATTATAATTGAGGGATGCTAACAATTACAATGAATTTTACATGCTTTGTCACATTTTACCTTCATGACAACTCTGATTTATAGGCATTGATTTTATTCTCATTTTTTTATATTAGACACAAATGAGAGAAGACATGTGGCCTGTATTCTGTGACCCCTCTAGTAAGCTTGGTTTCAAACCGGGCTTTTCTTACTTCGAAGCTCATGATTTTTCTCTTACATTATTAAAATTACTTGTCCTATGTTTCCATGTTGTTATGGGTTGAATTGTGCCTGTCTAAAATTCATACACTGAAACTTTAACCTTTAATGTGACCATATTTGGAGATAGGGTCTTTAAGGGGGTAAAGTTAAATGAACTCATAAGAGTAGGGCGCTAAGCCAGTTGGACTAGTGCCCTTATGAAAAGAAGAAACACCAGAGATATCTCTCTTTCCTTCCCCATGTAAGCTCAGAGTCAAGGCCATGTGAGGACACAGTGAGACAGTGGCCGTCTACAAGCCGGAAGTGCAGTCTCACAAGATACTGTTTTGTCTGAATTGTTGGTAACTTGACCTTGGACTTCTAGGTTTCCAAAGTGTGAGAAATAAATGTCTGTTGTTTAAGTTATTAAGTCTGTGGTGTTTAGTTATGGCAGCCCATGCTAAGACACATGTCAAGTCCGACTGCTGCCTGAGAGGGTTGGATGGGTATGAAGCTGGTGAGAAGGGAAGTGGACCAAAACCCCCACGTCGAAGGAGAGGCAATCCCAGAGAGAGGCTCCAGGGATTGTAGGCCATGGAATTGCCTCTCATTCCAGAGCAGAGATGGTGTTATTCACTGCTGGGTGTAGTGGTACTGGGCCCATGGGAGTCAACTGAACCCAGGAGGCAGCAGATGTGTCTAGACCACCGAGACTCTTTGCGTTCTGTATCCCCCACAATCTAAAGCATGGTGGTCCTAAAGAAAACATGGCATGTAGTTAAGTTGGAGAGAGTCATAATAAAGCAGCAAAACTAAAAGCTGCTATTTCAAACTGTAGTATTAACTGAGTCCAAACTTTTCTTGGAAACACGTAGAAAGATCTATTGACTCTTCGTCTACATTAGTAGAGAGGAGAACATGGACTGTCAGACACACAGGCTCTATAAGCAGTGGCAGGCCAGACTGTGAGAGTGTCTCCCTCATCCCTGACCCCCTTCTTCACTCTGGCTCTGCTGGCCGAGGCATGCTGTCTTTCCAGAGAGACAGCGGCCTGATCCAAAAGCTGCACAACTTTTGATGGGCGACATCTTCCATCATTTTTAGGGAATGGCAGCCAAATAAAGAAAATAAATCTTGTGAAGCCTCAGAAAATACACTTGGGTGGGCAGAAGGCTTTTCATGGCCTTGGTCTGCTTTTGGTTGTATTTGCCGTGTTCGCTAATTTCACCTCTGTCAAGAGCCATTACAGGTGAACAGCTGCTATAAACAACCGACTTCCAGGGTGGTCATTGGAAATCACCTTTCTGGGGCCACACATCAGCCTCATACCACCGAGGTTTATGGATAATTCCCTCAAAAAGACCCCTCTGGGCCCCAGGTGGTACTACAACACCCCCGGCCCCCAATTCCCTAGGTTTATACCAGAGTAATCAGCCACATTCCTGTAGTCATGGGCACTTAAGGCTTTAAAAAAAATACACTTTAGGAGCACCTGGGTGGCTCAGTCGGTTAAGGGTCCCACTCTTGATTTCAGTTCAGGTCATGATATCATGGTTCGTGAATTGGAGCCCCGAGTCGGGCCCTGCGCTGACAGTGTGGAGTCTCCTTGGGATTCTCTCTCTCTCTCCCCCTCTCTCTGCTCCTCTCCTGCTCCTATGAATATATGCATGCTCTTTATCTCTCTCAAAAATAAATAAATGAACCCAAAAAAATACACTTTATATTTTAGAACAGTTTGAATTTAGAGAAAAATTGCAAAGATAGTGCAAAGACTTCCCATTATACCTCATACCCAGTTTCCCCTGTTAATAACATCTTACATTAATATGGTACCTTTGTTGCTACTAATGAACCAATATTGATACTATTATTAAATAAATGCCATTCTTTATTCAGGTTGTCTTTTCTTTTCTTTTTAACCTAACATCCTTTTTCCCCCCTGTTTCAGGATGCCATTGAGGATGCTACATTGCATTTAGTTGTCATGTCTCATAGACTCCTGATGGCTGGGCAATTTCTCACACATAACATGCATTTGATAACCTTGACAGTTGGAGGAATATTGGTCAGGAATTTTGTAGAATGACCTCAGTTGGGATTTATCTGATGTCCTATGATTTTCTGGGTTTCTCTATTGTAAAGTCACTACCCACCCCCTCAGCTCCCTGTCTCCCTGCCATACACACTCTTCGGAAGGGAGTCACTTTGCATAGCTGACCCTTAAGGAGTGAGGAACTTGTTCAATCTGACAAAGGTAGAGTGGCTTAGTTTTTTTATAAGCTGAATTGCACTTTAATCCAGGACAACTCTCTGAGAGAAGCCTGAAATGAATCCCCTGGAAACTCAAAAACTCCCCTTGTTCTGTAAATAGCCATGGGTCTCAGAAAAGTGTTGAATAAGTATTAATGCATGTTTAGACTTACATTAGGGAGTGGGGGTGTGCACGGTTCACCTTCATAACAGTTTAAGAGTTCTCGTTCTTATGCATGCAGTTCTTTACCTTAAATGTGTTAATTTTGCTTTAGGTTCAAGATGCTTTTTTTTTTCTTCCTGAAATGCAGTCTTCATGTTGGCTTTTTTTTTTTTTTTTTGGTATACCAAATCATTTCTAGGTTATGGGGCTTATGCCTAAAATCTAAATATATCTGTAGCTCATACTTAAAAATTAAAAAAAGTATTTCAATTTCTTTCTTTTTCTTTTTTAGAAAGTGTTTTTGAAATGTTGGTGCCGTGCAAACAGGATTGGTAACGAAAATGAGCCAATTTTTGTAGCTGATGTGAGGGAAAATGAAGCGCGCGCTACGAAAAATCTCAAGTTGTCTTAGTAATCACACAAAATCTGTTCTGTTCTGTTCCCATGTTCAACTCATCCAACTTCTGAGTCTCCTCTTACCTTTATTTTAAAGAATATTTCAATGTAGTCATTTGTCAGCGTAGGCTGAGCAAAGTAGAAAATACTGCCTATTCTGCCAAAAGTCCTAAATGGGTCAGTAAGTTATTTGCTATGAAGATACAGTAAATTCTTCTCCCCACAAAACAGCTGTCTACAAGAGAGAGTGAGTCTATGGGCTGGGAGTAAGTCACAGACGCACTTCTGGGAAGCTGCCTTCCTTCTCTGCCAAGTAGGTCCCATCATCCGCTGGCTTGAGGCAAGACCCTTTTTTTTTTCCTGTTCTCTTTGGGCAATAGATGGTGACTGAACTGGCTCATTTGAATCTGCTCCTGCTTCCTGGATTGATTGTCAGTTTTTCTGATTCCCTAGTCTGGGTGAAATTCTCCTTTTACAAGCTTCCATTGTACCTTAAACCTCCTTAACATATTACGCTTAATAATTGTGAATATATAGTCGATAATGTGAACATTTGGTGATTTCTAGCTCCTCTACTGGGCTGTAAAGCTCCTGAGAGCAGGGACCATGTGTTCACATTTCGCAGGATAGCAGTGATTTATGGCACATTCCAGCTCGAGTGCTCTGTACCTGCCGCCATCAGCCCCATGTGGCTATTTAAATTAAAATTAAGTAAAATTAAATAAGATGAATAATTCATTTCCTCAGGTAGCTGGTGGTTACTGTATCGCAGATACTGTTATAAAATGTTTCCATCACTGCGGAAAGTTCTACTGGACAGTGGAGCTCTCTGTCTTGTTTGACAAGTCCTGGTGACCGATCCTTAAGGATAGGGATGGGCTCTAGATTTCTGGATTTATCTCCATCGTGTCTAGAACACAAGGAACAACAAGGAGATGGGCTGGTAGATTTATACAATGTTGAAAGTCTTTGCCTGCCAAAAAGACCCCCAGGGCAACGCTACTTACCCTGCTTTGCTGGCATCAACACCGATGTGTCCAAATGGGTGAAGCAGAGACCCTGGAATTTGCTCAGGGGCTGCAACTCACGGTCTTGCCCTCCTGGCCCCTTGCCCTGGTGGCCCTCTGGCTAATGTTTTTTAACCTGATTGTTTCCCCTTCCCAAGGGATGTTGTTGTTGTTACAGGGTAAGCTATGTAAGGGGCATATGAGTCCTTCTGCATATGTTCACTCTGTTTCATATAATAAGTCACCCACAAATGTTAAGAAACAGTTATCCTTTCTCTTTCTGGAAGGATTAAGCAAACAGGGAAAACAGAGATCAGAGGGGCTCTTGCTCTGGGCTAACAGTGAAGCTGCAGAGAAGGAAAGCTCTTTCAGGCGGCAGGTGCTGCCCCCCCCCCCCCCCCCCAATCTCCTGCAATCTTCAGGTTCTAGCAAACAACTTCCTAATAATCCCACAGTGGAAGAAACAGGAATTTCCTCTCTATGTGGACCAAGCCAAATAAATATGTGAATATGTGTATAATAGGACGTGCAAACCACATGTGCATATGATTACATATATCTCGAGAACTTTTCATCACTTACGTTCTTGAGTATTTGTCTCTGAATTCTCATGGCATTTTTTCAACATCCCTTTAATATTGATGGAGTGACCATAATTCAGGTTCTCCATCAAATTCCAAATCTGTATCATTATTATTACTATAACTAAAATTAAAGTCAGATGTATTAGTCAAACACTATACTGGGCCTTTAGAACAGGTACTGGAAATCTCTGACATCTAAAATCGGACAGTCCAACTGGTGATTAAGTCCTCCCTCCAACATCCCGTAAAAATAAGACGGCTAAATTTAAAGGGCTTGTTCTGGCCATTCATGTAGCCACGTCCTTTATCAGAATCCCACACCTACATACTCCTGTTGGGTGTCTCCCCTTGATGGCTGAGAAGCCCTTCCAATATTTTCTCCCTTATATCTGCTCTTCTTCCTGGACTCCACATCTCAATGAGTGGCACACTATTTAGCCAGTTGTTCTACCCTAAAACTTTGGAATCCTTTTTTGTCACTTACCCTATGAACCCAGTAGATAGCAAGACCAGTGAAATCTACCCTCTACATGGCTTCTGATTTACTGTTCTATTCTCACGTGTCATTGGCCTTCTTCTGCCCAGGCCCTCTTCATTTCTCATCTGGGTTATCACAACAGCCTTTTGACTTGTTTCCCTGACTCTCTCTGCATCCAATCGGCTCATCCAAATCACACCAGGGTAAGCTATATAAAGGGCAAATCAGAACTTTCCCTTTCACAGATTAAAACAACTGAGTGGCCCTCCATTCATTTCCAGATAAAAGTCAAGCTCCATAATATATATTTCTCATGGTCCTTCTCAAGTCATTCTACTGCTTTGCCATACTCCCTCATCTCTCCTTTATGTGTATATTCTCTTTGTCTAATGTGCCCTCCTCTCAATTACTATATGGAAGGCAAGGTCCAGGGGGTTAAGTGTAGGTGTGTTGAACCCAGGTAGTCTGGGTTTGAATATTCTGTCTACCACATACTTCTCTGAGCTTGCATTTCCTTATCCATAAAACAGGGATAATAATAATAATATCTACCTCATAGCAATGTTGAAGTATTAAGTATAGTACTGTTTAAAAGCCACTTAGCCGATGCCTGGAACACAAGTGCTCACATGTGTGGGCTTTGGTATTAATAGTATCACTCCTTTGTTATCTACCTTACAAGCCCCATTCATATTTCAAGACTCAGATGATATGTCTGAAAGAATATTTTCTTTTTAGAAAAAATTTTTTTTAATCTTTATTTTTGAGAGAGAGAGAGACACGCACACAAAGCACAAGCAGGGGAGGAACAGAGAGAGAAGGAGACACAGAATCTGAAGCCGGCTCCAGGCTCTAAGCTGTCAGCATAGAGCCTCACATGGGGCTTGAACTCAGGAACCATGAGATCATGACCTGAGCTGAAGTCGGACTCTCAACCTACTAAGCCACCCAGAATATATTTTGACTTACCTTCCTCATCCCACCCCATCCTCTGTCTTACAGTGTGCTCCCTCTATAACTTGGGATACCTTCATTTTAGCTCTGACTTCATTACAATCTTTCTCCTCCCCTCAGAAGACTGTGGACATCTTAAGCACAGATGCTGTGCCTTATCTTTGAATCTGAAGAGCCAGCATCTTAGCCACTGCTGGCTTTCAGTGCAGGCGAGCTCCTCATGAAAAGTCACTGAATGTCAGGGTCCACCTTTAGCAGGGATGAAGAGGCACGTCCATTGGTTGCCAGGACATTGGTAATTTTTGGCTAGGTGGATGGATGGAGTTTCTAGGTCTGTAGTTGAAAGGTATATCTCGCCAGCTGAGCACTCATTAACGTGAGATCTGGTGCTATGGTCTGAATGTTTGTGTCATCTCCCCCCTCCACAAAATCCATCTGTTGAAATCCCAACCCCCAAGGTGATAGTATTTAGAGGTGGGGCTAAATACTTTGGGGAGGTGATTAGATAATAAAACAGAGCCCTCATGAATGGGATTAGCGCACTTACAAAAGAGACCTCCAGAGACATCCCTCACTCCTGCCATGTGAAGATACAGTGAAAAGTTGATTTCCATGAACCAGGAAGCAAGTTCTCACAGACACTGAATATTCTGGTGCCATGGCCTTGGAATTCCCAGCCTTCAGAATGCTGAGAAACACATTTCTGTTGTTTATAAACTACCTAGTTTATGGTATTTTGGTACAGCTGCCCAAACACACTAAGACATCTGGTAACACTGATCCAAACAAATGTGACATAGCCAAAGCCCAAATCACACCAACAATAAGGTGGCTTAATTCTAGCTCCTTCATATGGTTCCAAATGCAAGGAATCCTGTATGAGCAACATAGAGCTAACTGATAATTTTTTTTTTTTGATGAAAAAGATCTTTAAGGTAAATGTAAAGAAATGAAAATGTGAAGGTTTTACTTTTTTTGGAATCTGCTAAATTTTCCACTTTTTCAAGAGTGACAAACATGGAAAGTTGGGACCCATTTCCACTTTTTATCTTCCCATTTTGGATTTCACAACAGTCATCATTAGTTTGGACACATTGCTCTTTCTAGGGGGATCAGTATCTCCAGAATTAAGAATATGTCGTTTTACCTGGAGGAAGTGCCTGCAATTTTGGATCCCAGTTTCTCTTGTGGAGAAGGTTGTTCTCCTGTTTTCCTCTTTTACTTCTCAAAATCCCTGAACTTGTTGATAAATTACAGAATTTTCTGGAGGGATTAAATTTTTAAAATACAGCCAACCAAAAAGTTCCATCAGAGTTTTTCAGCCAACCAAGGATCTCTTGCAAAATGTTTTCCTTTTACACACAGACAACTTTAATGGCTGTTTCTGATCATTCAGGATTACTTGACAATGCTTCTGTAATTGTCAAGAGTTTACATGAAACCTCGATTTCATGCTTTCAGTTTGAAGTTTAGCGCTCAAAATCTAGTTGTTTTTTTTTCTTCTTCTCCTTTTTTGCTTCCCTTTATTACTTTGCCACATACCCTTTCCAGAGCAGTCCTCTTTTCTGCTTGGTCTGAATTCCAGAGAAAATAGGAAACATATAGTAATTAACTCATGTAATAATATACCTGATTTTTTTCACTTCCTGATTCCCTTAACTTGTTGTATAAGGAAAACTGAACTGCTACTTACGTGAAAACATTTTATTACCACCAGGGAAGTTTTTCTTTTTTAGTCAAATTATTATTGTTAAACACTTTTAAATTGATGTATAATTGACATATATAACACTAGTTTCAGGCATATGACATAATGATTAGATATTTGAATATATTGTAAAAGGATCACTGCAATAAGCCTAGTTAGCATTCATTACCATGCATAGTTTCAATTATTTTTCAAAAAATTTTGAGAGAGAGAGAGAGAGAGAGAGCAGGTGAAGGGCAGAGAGAGAGGGAGACACAGAATCCAAAGCAGGCTCCAGGTCTGAGCTGTCAGCACAGAGCCCGATGCGGGGCTCGAACTCATGGACCACGAGATCATGACCTGAGCTGAAGTCAGATGCTTAACCGACTGAGCCATCCAGGTGCCCCTCAATTTTTTTTTTTAATCACCAGGTAAGTTTTATGGTAAAGTAAGCAAAAAATTCCAAAAGCCTCTACTCTTTAATATATAAACAAATTAAACGGTTTAATGCATTTGGGTTCTGATAAACTATTTTCTTATAAATGATGCATCCTTTTAGAAAAAAGGAAAACCCATTATAAGCTAATATCAATAAACTCCCACTACCACGCTGTTTTTTAATGTTTTATGCCTTTGTATAATTTTTTTTTTACTATATTGTACTACATTATATTTAATAAAAGCAATTTTCTAAAAATCAGGATAGAAATAATCTAGCTGTGGGTCTAATCTCACTGAAAATCACACTATAAATATAATTGTGGTACATGTTATAAAGTTACAAACTAGATTGAATTTACAGTTTCACTAACTCAAGACAGGATGCTGATTTGGAAAGACTAAGGGCCTGTAAGTTGGGATGAATATATTTGGGTGGATACAGAAAGATGAAGCTGAGAATCTCAGTCCCCTGAGTCTCTTTGAGTCTCCCTTGCTAGAAGATGTGACCTTCATCCCTGCAGCTGAAAAGTTTAGCTTTCCCTTACTTGAAGACCTTGTAATAACCTTACCAATTCCTTCTGTTAAATTAATATGGTTGAAACAGAATGTGGTTTTAATTTTCCCAACAGGACTCTGAATGATGTGCTATCCTAAAACATCATTTAATTCTCCTTGAAAATAGTTTCATGGGCTGGGAAAAAGTTGATAATAACGATTATCCATTGTCTACATAACCACTGGGTTTTATTTCCACCTTACCATCAGATTTTTAGTTGACATTTTTAAAAGAGCTTAGTGTACATGGATCAGAAGGCCAAATATTGTTAAAATGTTGATACTACCCAAAGCAATCTACATATTCAATGCAATCCCTGTCAGATAACACCAGCATTCTTCACAGAGTTAGAACAAACAATCCTAAAATTTCTATGGAACCAGAAAAGGCCCTGAATAGCCAAAGCAATCCTGAAAAAGAAACCAAAGCTGGAGGCATTACAATTCTGTACTTCAAGCTATATTATGAAGCTGTAATCACCAAGACAGTATGGTACTGGCACAAAAGCAGACACTTAGGTCAATGGAACAGAATAGAGAACCCAGAAATGGACCCACAAACATATGGCCAACTAAGCTTTGCCAAAGCAGGAAAGAATATCCAAAGGAATAAAGACAGTTTCTTCAGCAAATGGTGTTGGGAAAACTGGACAGCTACATGCAGAAGAGTGAACCTGGACCACTTTCTTATGCCATACACAGAAATAAACTTGAAATGGATGAAAGACCTAAACATAAGACAGGAAACAATCAAAATCCTAGAGGAGAAAGCAGGAAAAACCTCTTTGACCTCAGCTGCGGCAACTTCTTACTCAACATGTCTCAGAGGCAAGGGAAACAAAAGCAAAAATGAACTACTGGGACCTCATCAGGATAAAAAGCCTCTGCACGGCAAATGAAACAATCAACAAAACTAAAAGGCAACCAACAGAATGGGAGAAGATATTTGCAAATGACATATCAGATAAAGAGTTAGTATCCAAAATCTATAAAGAACTTATCAAACTCAACACCCAAAAAACAAAAAATCCAGTGAAGAAATGGGCCAAAGACATGAATAGACACTTTTCCAAAGAAGATGTACAGATGGCTGACACGTGAAAAGATACTCAACATCACTCATCATCAGGGAAATACAAATCAAAACCACAATGTGATACCACCTCACACCTGTCAGAATGGCTAACATTAACAGCTCAGGCAACAACAGATGTTGGTGAGGATGTGGAGAAAGAGGAACCCTTTTGCACTGTTGGTGGGTATGCAAACTGGTGCAGCCACTCTGGAAACCAGTATGGAGGTTCCTCAAAAAATTAAAACTAGAACTACCCTACCACCCAGAAATTGCACCACTAGGTATTTATCCAAATATATGCACCCCAATGTTTATAGCAATGCTATTGATAATAGCCAAAGTATGGAAAGAGCCCAAATGTCCATTGAGAGATGAATGGATAAGGAAGATGAGGTGTATACACACACACACACACACACACACACACACACACAATGGAGTATTACTCAGCAATCAAAAAGAATGAAATCTTGCCATTTGCAACAATGTGGATGGGACTAGAGTGTATTATGCTAAGTGAAATTAGTCAGTCAGAGAAAGACAAATATCATATGACTTCACTCATATGTAGAATTTAAGATACGAAACAGATGAAAATAAGGGAAGAGAAGCAAAAATAATACAAAAACGGGGAGGGAGACAAAACATAAAAGACTTTTAAATATAGAGAACAAACTGAGGATTGCTGGAGAGGTTTTGGGTGGGGGGATGGGCTAAATGGAGAGGGGGCATTAAGGAGAACTCTTGTTGGGATGAGCACTGGGTGTTATATGTAGGGAATGAATCACTAGATTCTATTCTTGAAATCATTATTGCACTATATGCCTACTAAATTGGATGTAAGTTTAAAAAAAGACCTTAGTGTATTAAAAACTCCCCCCCAACTCCCTAAACATGGAAACCATATTTATGTGTTATAATGACATTTAATTAAAAGTAGCTGATTGATGTTATGACACCTCACAATTTATAGTGTACATGTACATGTACATATATATTATCTCTATCTCTACATCTCTATATATCTATCTATATCTCTACCTGTATATCTCTATCTATCTCTCTCTCTATATCTATCTATCTATCTAGCAATAATTGCAACAATTGGTGAAGCCAGCTGGGTAAAACCAAGCTTTGATCCATCTACTCCTAGACTTGAAATTTTTCTGTGTCTCCTACCATCAATATTATAGTCATGTAAATGTCATCTTAAAATTAGCTTTAACTTTTTTATCTGATGAGCTGCCAAATTCTATTCTGTTTAGCAAATGTTTGTTGAGTCCTTATACAATAAGCTCTCATGACCTCATTTTTTTCTTTCTTTCTTTCTTTCTTTCTTTCTTTCTTTCTTTCTTTTCTTTTTTTTTTTCTTTCTTTCTTCTTTCTTTCTTTTTTATGTTTACTTTTTTTTGATCAGGCCATGGGGCCAGGCACAAAATCTGCTCTGAAACAAGGTCTATTTTCATTTGCTTCTTTCTGGTTCTACTGTTCACTGCTGTTCCATCACTGGAGTCTCCTTACTGGTCTCTCCGACTCCTCCTTCTCTTCCCTCTCCAGATTATGTTTACTGACAGAATTTTAAAGCAATCTCTCTGAAGATCCCACACATACATAGCGCCACTAAGGGAATATTAACATAGCTCAAGACCTTGGTAAAGAGAAAAGTAGCACATGGTGTCTCATCTGACTTCCTTTGTTGACACTCCTATATCTGAAAGATATAAAACAGTTAAGAAAGCAGAACTGGATAACACAATGGTCCCATTGTTCTTTACAGAAAGAAATTTTCTCTAGTCTTAATAGTATGATATTTAACCAAGGTGAAATATATTTACCATGCTATATGAAAAATATATATGCATTCACATAAGATATAATTGTCTCCTGTCTCAGCTGTCCATGATTTTGATAAGGTAATGCATGCTTCACTGGCCCCTGTGATGGCATCTCCAAGTATCTTTGGTAAAAAAGCTGGAAGCAACAATGTTGGTGTTGATTTTTTGTTAATGAAGAAAAAGATCCATGGCTGGGCTGACCTTTACTTATCCAGAGCCTGTTTTAGTTTAGCAAAATTCAATCTGCCTGAGATGAAAAGAAAATTGACTTTCTTGTTTTCATTGTCCTATCCTGAGGGGAAAAATAAACTAAAGAGGTGAACAGAGCTGCCTGATCATCACAAAGGGCGGGCTCTGCCTTCCTGCAGCTGGGGAGGCATCGGAAATTGAAATTTGGAACACCGTGGGCACTGCCCCTCCTCTGAAACAGGTCACTGTAATTGTATTTGTATTGTTGGTTCTGCTTTACATAATCATCACATTTCTGCCCAACCAGTTCTTATAGCAAACTCTTGTGAGGCTCTGAAATCAGTTTCATTCAACATGGGTAGGTACCCCAAGGCATGAATCAGATAAATATTATTCCAGTAGGAAAATATATTTCTTTCCGGTTATCTCTCACCTCTTCCCCCACCCCCCTTATCCCTGTCCTTTAATTCATTACACTTGTATACTCACAGAGCCACTTCAGAGCACAAGAGTGAAGGAGGATATTGTCAATTATAACTTTTTCTTTTAAGATTTTGCAAGAGATGGTGCTCAAAGATGTGAAGCAGGTGCAGTTCTGTTCCTGGAGGCACCTCTTTTGTGTCTTCCCAGAACTCCTGATCCCAAGAACAGGCCTTATGTGTAGGCAAGAAACACTTTGTGACTCTGTGTATATATAGTGGATAAGGGACTTTGGAGTAAAACGTATCTGACAGTTCTGCTCTGTCACTCACCAGGTACATGATCTCTCAAAGCCTCAATCTTTTCATGTGCAAATTCACACATACCTCAAAAGGGTGGGTGAGAATGTACTGAGATCAGCAAATGAAAAAGAAATTATAGAATGCCTGTGTTGCCGAACCCCAAGTTTGGCTGCTCAACACTTGAAAGGCCAATATTCAAGAAACACATTTTGACTGGAAAGGAGTTTGAGCTTTATTCAGGAGGTTGGCAACCTGGGGAGAAGGCAGATTCTTGTCCAAAACCCAACTCTGAGGCTTCCACCTGGCTCAGGGTTTTGAAAGGGATTTGGGGTAGTTAATAAAGGGAATACAGTAGTCTGTAACATTTCTTGTTTATGGACAGACTCGATGGGGCTAGCTACAGATACTATCTTAGTGCTCGGGGGGTTGTGAGAGGGGGTCCAGTTTCTGTTTCCTGATGTGCAGGACTCTGTTCTTTCTGTAAAGGAGGGCAAGATCTATAGGTGCACAAAGGGAGGTTAGTAAAATCATTTGGGTGGCCTAAAAAAAGAAAAAAATGGCTAAAAACTTGCTGGTTTAATCAGAAAGCCAAAGCAGCTTCAAACAGGCTTGCTGGCCTCTGTGGCCTGGGGAAGTTCTGGTCCTTCACTCCTCAAGGCCAGTGGTCTGTAAACCTTGAAGAAAGTCAGTTCTGTTACGGATCGAGGCACTTAGGTCAGTCAGCAAGTAAGGAGTGTATTATCTTGAAGCAAGTTAAACCTTAAGAGCAGCTAGAGTGCTGTTACCCCTGTAGACATCACTTGGGGTTGCTTGCTAAAAATAGAGATTCCTGAGATTCCTAGGCTCTCTCTTAACCTGATGTATCAGCATCTCTCTGCTTAATCCACGAGATATGAACTTCTCACGTGGTATGATGGGTAATTAGACTTGGAAGCTGGATGGGCTTGGATAAAGCCAAGGGTCTTGAACTCCTACTCTCCTCATTCATCCCACCTCCAACTTTTTAGTCAGATCCCTTCTGCAATCTCTTCAGCAAGCGTACTTCTGGCATCTGTTTAAATACTTCCAGAGACACCAAACTCACCACTACTTGGAGGAACCTTGTCCATATTTGGCAACTTGTAGAATGCTTCTAGTACTCAACCAAAAACTGTCTCTTTTTTTCCCCCACTGATGCTAATTCTACTTCTGGGGACACACAGGTTGGATTACTCCTCTTCCTATTTGACAGCCCTTCAAATATTTGAAAACACAGTCTATGTTCCCTTAAGTGCTCTCTTTTCTAAGTCCCAGTTCTCAAATTTCAACCTCTGCTTATCTAACTCTTGCCAAATGCATCCCATGGCTAGAGCCCCAGCTGTTGTACTTATCTTGTTCCCTCAGAGCTGACCCACCTCTGAAGTTTACATTCCCCACTTTCAACCACTCTTTCCCCTGGCAAGAGTGGACAAAGAGCTGCTCTTCTGTAAGGTGCATCAAAAAGCATCTCACATTCTTTTGATTTCCATCTCTTTAAATATAATGCCCTTCCTCTTTCCATTTCCTAGCCGGGTTAATATTATTTATTTGCACTGCTCAGGGATGGCACTAGATGGTAAGGCAGCATCATAGAAGGTATGTGTAGAGGTACCAATCTAGCCTCTAGAGAATTTTCTTTGGAGTCTCAGTATAAGATGCCTATGACAATTGGAAGAATGTGCTATATGGGAGAGTTGCCTGGTGTTTGTCTTGTACCAAGGCTAAACATTCCACTGCTAATGGGAGGCACAAAAACATCTGTCCAGGTGTGGGCGTGAGAATTGTGATTGGGTCTAGCTTTACAGCAAAACTATAACACAGGAAATTCATTTATGTGCTAAGCATAGTGAAAATTTATTCTTTTTTTTTTTCTTTAAGCTACTTAACTTTTATTTCTTCTTCTTTTGGTAAAGAATATCCCCATTTTCCTCTGGAGATCCCCAGTTCCCTACTCTCAGAGAGTGTTTTGGATGAAGCTGACCATCTTCTTTTCCAAAGGTGGGCATCTGACCTTAGGTCTGAGCCAATCAGCACACTCCAATCCCTTGGCCACAGAAAACTGGATGCTATGATAGGCATAGAACCAATGTGAACCCAATGGAAATTAATCTTAGGATTTGACTAAAGTGTGTGTGTGTGTGTGTGTGTGTGTGTGTGAGAGAGAGAGAGAGAGAGAGAGAAATGTATCTCTTTTTTTCTGGAATAAACAGATGTTGCCTTGAACTTCTGTAGCCATCTTGTCATGCATGACAAGACAAGAAGGAGGTCAACACACAGAAGGGAGGCTGCAAGGATATCATTTGTCTCTGGAGCGAAGTCACATAGGGCAATAATTACTACTCTGGGATTTTTTATTTTCATGAGAAAATGAAGTCTTATTATACTCAAGCCATTTATGGTTGGGTTGCACGCTGAATTGTTTTAAGTCAAGAGCATTTGCTTCTTCTGATGTTAATCCACCACTTTAGAAATACTGCCTCTTTGTTTTATATTGATTCTCAGTGGATCAATATAATTACATTTTAGTTCTAAGCTCTGTTAAGCTCTCTCAGATTCTTTTCTAGCTAATGTGCTAATGATAAACACTTAGAGACATGAAGAAAACTGCTCATTTAAAGAACCTAACAGTTAAATCTCATCCTAAATCAGGGCATCTTCTTGTAAATTGTTAACCACTCTCTAATGTAATGGCTTTGTAGATTCTTTTTTTTTATTTTATTTTTTTATTTTTTTTTATTTTTTTATTTTTTTATTTTTTTTATTTTTTAATATATGAAATTTACTGTCAAATTGGTTTCCATACAACACCCAGTGCTCATCCCAAAAGGTGCCCTCCTCAATACCCATCACCCACCCTGCCCTCCCTCCCACCCTGCCCTCCCTCCCACCCCCCATCAACCCTCAGTTTGTTCTCAGTTTTTAACAGTCTCTAATGCTTTGGCTCTCTCCCACTCTAACCTCTTTTTTTTTTTTCCTTCCCCTCCCCCATGGGTTTCTGTTATGTTTCTCAGGATCCACATAAGAGTGAAACCATATGGTATCTGTCTTTCTCTGTATGGCTTATTTCACTTAGCATCACACTCTCCAGTTCCATCCATGTTGCTACAAAAGGCCATATTTCATTTTTTCTCATTGCCACGTAGTATTCCATTGTGTATATAAACCACAATTTCTTTATCCATTCATCAGTTGATGGACATTTAGGCTCTTTCCATAATTTGGCTATTGTTGAGAGTGCCGCTATAAACATTGGGGTACAGGTGCCCCTATGCATCAGTACTCCTGTATCCCTTGGATAAATTCCTAGCAGTGCTATTGCTGGGTCATAGGGTAGGTCTATTTTTAATTTTCTGAGGAACCTCCACACTGCTTTCCAGAGCGGCTGCACCAATTTGCATTCCCACCAACAGTGCAAGAGGGTTCCTGTTTCTCCACATCCTCTCCAGCATCTATGGTCTCCTGATTTCTTCATTTTGGCCACTCTGACTGGCGTGAGGTGGTATCTGAGTGTGGTTTTGATTTGTATTTCCCTGATAAGGAGCGACGTTGAACATCTTTTCATGTGCCTGTTGGCCATCCGGATGTCTTCTTTAGAGAAGTGTCTATTCATGTTTTCTGCCCATTTCTTCACTGGGTTATTTGTTTTTCGGGTGTGGAGTTTGATGAGCTCTTTATAGATTTTGGATACTAGCCCTTTGTCCGATGTGTCATTTGCAAATATCTTTTCCCATTCCGTTGGTTGCCTTTTAGTTTTGTTGGTTGTTTCCTTTGCTGTAGATTCTTTTTTTCATCTGTTTGAGCAAGCACCACTCTTACGTGGCTGGTGTTTCTCCTGATCCCCCGACCATTGATTACCCACTAAAGGAGATATGGAATGATACTTACTTAGTGGAACATATAATGCTTATTTCCTTAATCCTCAGGGCTCCTCACAGAATTACAAGCTTTGTTTATCAGTTTGCTTTTTCATGTCAAACCATGTCAGAGAGGCTTTATGTTTATGAATCTCAAAGCTATGGCCATAAGCCAGATTATAAAGTGGGAATAAAATAAATGCTCACAATGATAACATCGTTTCTTCCTCTGGTGAAGTGTAGCTATAGCAAGTTCTCAGTCTTAGGGACCTATAGCCTTTTTTCAGACATTGTTGCCTATTGAAATTTGTGTCACAGAAGCCAGTGGGGGATGAAAGAATATAAAAAGAAAGAATGGGTGAGTCATGTTTTATGCTACAGAGGGGACCAGCCACAGTAGAATTGTGGAGTGTCCTGAGAATTTGGAAAACTGGTCACAAGTGGCCTCTCCGAGAGCGTTTCAGTGGTGTGACCAAGGCTTGATTGCAAAGGGGTGAGAATGTGGAGCATGTCAATGTGGTACTCAGGAAGTTTTGTTGGTGGAGGGAAAAAGGCTATAAAATATCTGGAGAGAAATGTCTTCGTTTTAAATTTCTCAATAGGAGTCGCTTGGAATTTTTTCTAGGCTAAGAGTAAAAAAGATACTTTGAAAATATGGGGGTTATGAGGATGAGAAAGAAGACACGAAGGGATCTTCGATACGGAAGATAAGGGAGAATGACAGAGGAAGGCTCCGAGACAGAATGGACCGGGGCATGTCAGTCTATGGGACGTTTGTGTTGAGTAGGCTCAAGAGACCAGGAGAGGGCTAGAAGTTGGTGAAAATGCAGGGCCTGGTGATAACTGAGATGTGGGCAGCCATCAAAGGGGTTGGCAGGACATCGAGAGCACAAGGAACAAAAGATAAATAGATAAAATGGACTTCATCAAAATTAAAAAAACTTTTGTGCAGCAAAGGACATTAACAAGAAAGCAAAAAAACTCCCTACAGAATGGCAGAAAATATTTACAGATCATGTATTTGGTAAGGGTCGAATATTCAGATTATATGAAGAACTTTCACAACTCAACAACAAAAAGACAAACAACCCAATTTAAAAATGGGCAAAAAAACTTGAATAAGTATGCTCTAAAGAGGATATACAAGTGGACAAGAAGCACATGAAAAGATGCTCAACATCATTACTCGTCATTGAAATGCAAATCAAAACCATAAGATGCCGCTTCATAACTACTAAATGGCCATAGTAACAACAACAATAATAATAAAAGAATGAAAAATAACAAGTGTTGGTGAACAGAAAGAGAAACACTCACACACTTTTAGTAGGGGTATAAAATGGTCCTGCCACTGGGAAAACAGTTTGGCATTTCTTCAACAAGTTAAACATAGAATTTTAGGATCTAGCAATTCTGTGCCTAGGTATAGACCCAAAATAATTGGAAACAGGCACTCACACAAATTCTTGGATATGAACGTTTACAGCAGCACTATTCACAACAGCCAAGAAGTGGAATCAACCCAAATGTCCATCAGTGAATAAATGGAGAAACAAAGTGTGTCATATGCCTGCATTGCAATATTACTGATCCATTAAAAGCAATGAAGTAGTGATACAGTACTACAACATGGGTGAACTTTGAAAACATTATGTTCAGTGAAAGAAGCCAGACACAAAAAGGCGCATATTATATGATTCCGTTTCTATGAGACATTCAGAAGAGGCAAAGTTACAGAGTCCTAAGGCAGATTAGCAGTTGTCCGGGATTGTGGGGAGGGAGGGAGGAATGGGTAACGGCTGCTTAATGGGTATGAGATTTCTTTTGAGGTGATGAGATGTTTTAGAACTAGATAGAGGCGATGGTTACATGACATAGTGCTAAATGTCACTGAATTGTTCACTTTAAAATGGTTGATTTTATGTTATGTGAATTTTACCTCAATGAAAAGAAGGAGGCGTGGAGGGGTCAATGCTCCTGGGTCCCTGCTGTCTCCAGCATCTACCACCTCCAGGGTCGGAAACTCTTGGTGCAGCTCCCACCTGCTGCAATAGTCTGCTGGGCTGTGGTTCCCGCTTTCGAGACTTTCCCTCTGCTTTCCATCATCCATGATGCCTACTGTTGTCTCATCCATTGAGGCCTCCTTTTTTATTATAAGAATTGTATTTTCTAAGGGTGCCCAGGTGGCTCAGTTGGTTAAGTTGGTTGAGTGTCCAAGTCTTGATCTCAGCTCAGGTCTTGATCTCAGAGTCCTGAGTTCAAGTAGCGTGTTGGGCTCTGCACTGGGTGTGAGACCTACTTAAAAAAAAAAGAATTTCATTTCTAAAATACAATTACTGGGGCGCCTGGGTGGCTCAGTCGGTTGAGCGTCTGACTTCGGCTCAGGTCATGATCTCACGGTACGTGAGTTCGAGCCCCGCGTCGGGCTCTGTGCTGACAGCTCAGAGCCTGGAGCCTGCTTCAGATTCTGTGTCTCCCTCTCTCTCCGACCCTCCCCCATTCATGCTCTGTCTCTCTCTGTCTCAAAAATAAATAAACATTAAAAAAAATAAAAATAAATAAAATACAATTACTGGAATGTTTAGGGACTTGGAATAGAAGAGACAGGCTCTAACTTATGTTTATTTTTTTTGGATTAAATAAAAAGTCTGCAATGCTGCCATCAGATGGCTCTTGGTTTTTTAGTTCAAACCCCTTTGTAAGAATGTGATTTTACTCAGGGATTGCCTCTACAATGACCTGACTGCTTTCTCAGAAAGTGTCTTGTGTATGGGTTTTAATTTTTAATTTTTTGGGGCAGAATCCCCCACTGCTAGAAAGAAGCTCTCATCTTTTCATTATTATTCAATGTCTTGATTAACCGGTTCCTTTGGAATGGGGTTCCTAAGGGATATACTTTAAAATAAACTGGAGATAATCAAACAGAGAAGAAATTGATACATAATGAATTATAAACACAAATGAGTTCCATAAAATATTTACATGTAGTGAAATGGAATTTGATGCTATCTGAACATAAAGAAACAAGTTTAGCTCACCACTACATCCAGATTTCCTTCAGTGTGCCACAATTTCGCTTTTTTGTTGAAAGGTCCCATCACTGGTAGTGGATAGGAATGCATACAAGTCTCTAGTTTGGTGTTTTCCATATACAATCTTCCAAATGTAGTGGCAAGAGTTACTTGGCACTAAGAGTCTCTTGGAGCTTACATCCACAGTATATGCAGTTTTTACCACTGGCTTGCATGTTTAGGAATGATCACAGAAATCCTATAGGATTTTCTTGGAGCTTAGATGAAGCAGTGCATGGAAGGTGCCTAGCCAGGACTGAATCAAATTTGCTGTGAGGCTGGTGTGAAGGAGCACATTATACAGCTAGTGAGGGTTCTACCCTGACTGTCTGGCGTTTGAATCTCAGTTTGTGTTACTTCTCTACGCTCTGGATCTCCTATAGCACAGGGGTTAAGAGCATTGGACAAAATTGCCTCATGTAGATTGCCAGCACCACCCTCCCTAGGTCTGTGATCATGGGCACATTACTTAACTTCCTGATGTCTGTTTCCTCTTTTGTAAAAAGGAGATAATAATAGTGCCTAATTCATAGGACTATTGTGGAAATGACAAAGAAAAATACATGTAAAATGCTTAGAATAGTGTCTGGCTCATACTAAATGTTTAATAAATATTGTAATTAGTTCCAAGTTTCAGGGTTTGCAAAATACTCTAATTATATCTCTTTAGAGTATCAAGGTTGACCATATTCCACACGATTTAAGGTGAGCACAGGAGCAACCACCCTCTTCCAGCCACCAGGCTCCATGAGATTTGATCTTGAGTTTGGATTATAAACTCTTATTTCCCCCCTTGGTCTCTTTTGAAAGATGCAGGGATCAGAACCGTCTGGAACGCGTGCTGACACTCTTCCTTCTGATCATCACTAATCAACCTCAGTATTGTCTCCAACTGAGCCCAAGCCAGACCTCAGACTTCCTCTCTACACAGAGCCTGGATGGCATCATTCACTGGAGTCAGCTCATGACAGGTAACTTATTTGCCATCTCTGTTTTAAAGACTCAGTATCATACTACCGTCACCCTACAGGAAGGAAATTGAATGGAGGAGGGGGCTAGGGCAGTCAGGAAGAGGACAAAGAATGACTGATGTTCCCTGTAACATCTGCTATGCCATTCCCTGTCATGAACACTCATTCTTCTTTACCCCAGCATGATGATTTGCAAGAATATAAGATGAACTAATTCTGGAAATTTGTCAGTGTAAAATCTCAAATAATAAAATATCCAGATTTATACAAGAGGTGCTGTAAAAATGACAACAGAATTTATCTGTGCAACTGGGTGGGGGGTGAGGGGTGAATATTGCAGAGAATTTCAGCTGGCAGTTTGCTTCATGTTTGGAGAAATACTTATACTCATGATTTCAGTTACGGGAAGGCTGATAAACTCTAATTGCAGAAATTATAGAGAAAAAAGATATATTAGTTGATGCATGATTTACTTCTACAGCACTGTAGTCTGGTTCACAATATCTGTGCATGACCTTTGATTAGGAAAATTCTTACCCAAATTAAAAATAGAAAGCTTTAAGGGGTGGAATAAAAGTATGGCATGTGTGATGGGAGAGTCTCCATTGGCTCATGATTAGTGGCACATGGTCCTGGACAGTGTCCTTCCTCTACTTCCAGTTTAGCCCTTTCTGTGTCCAGCATTGCCACGTTGGCACTATTTCACTTGACCTGATGTATAAATGGGAACATTTGTGGGAGGATGCAGAGAAAAGGTAATGCTTGTATACTGTTGGTGGAAATGTGTACAGGAGCAGCCACTATGAAAAACAGTATGATGATTCCTCAAAAAATTAAAAAAAAGAGAACTACCATATAATCTGGCAATTCCACTTCCGGGTATTTAGTTGAAAGAAACAGAAACACTAACTGGAAGAGATGTATGTACCCCATGTCCACTGCAACATTATTTATAATAGCCAAGACATGGAAGCAACCAAAGTGTTTACCAACAGATAATACATCTATATTTTATATATGCATGTGCGTGCATATGTAAATATACATATGCGTATACATATGTATATATACACATATATGTACATATATGTATATACACGCATATACATATATGTATATGTGTATATACACACATATATGTATATGTATGGGTATATGTGTATCCATATACACACATATACACACATATATATCTATCACATTTTCTTTATGTGATACATGGAATATTACTGAGCCACAAAAATAATAAAATCTTGTCATTTGCAACCATATGGATAAAAGTTGAGGCCATTAGGCTAAGTGAAATAAGTCAGACATAAAAAAACAAGTATTGTATGATTTCATTTATATGTGGAGTCTAAAACAAACAGACAAACAAACAAATAAACAAAAAACAAAAACTGATTTCTGATACAGAGAACACACTCGTGGTTACCAGAGGCGGGGGGTGGGGATGAAATGCATAGAGGTAGTAAAAAGGTACAAATTTTCAGTTGTAAAATAAACAAGCTATAGGGATTTAATGTACAGCACAGTAACTATACTTAATAATGCTGTTTTGTATATTTGAAAGTTGCTAAGAGGGGCACCTGGGTGGCTCAGTTGGTTGAGCATCTGACTCTTGATTCTGGCTCAGGTCATGATCCAGGGACATGGGATTGAGCCCTGCATTCAGCTCTGCAGTGAGTGTGGAGCCTGCTTAAGATTCCCTCTCTCTCTCTCTCTCTCTCTCTCTCTCTCTCTCTCAAGAAAAATTAAAAATTAAAAACAAGAAAGTTGCTAAAAGACATTAAAAGATCTTATCACAGGAAAAAAATTGTAACTATATGTGGTGATGGATGTTAACGAGACTTACCGTGATGATCATTTTGCAGTATATGCAAACATCAGATCATTGTGTTGTATACCTGAAATGAATATAATGTTATGTGTCAATTACATCTCAATAAAAAGTCAAACAATTCAAGGCACATTACATGGTGTCTGATTTGGGTGTTAGAGCCTGACATGGTATTTTCCTCCTAGACTGACATGACATGCCATCACCTCAAACTTTCTATGACAAAATCAAGAGGGAGTATGGGATGGTCAAGTGTTTTTTCTTGTCTACTTTCCATAATCAATTCCACTTCCAGATTATGCCTCATTTTCCTGAGAATTATGACTAACCTTTACAAAAACATCAAGATAGGTGTTATTATTTCTGTTTTACATATGGGAATATTGAAGCTCAAATGGGTCAATTGCCAACTAATGCATAAAGGGTAGAGTTGGAATTGTAACTCCAGATTGTCTGGCTTAGCCTAAAGCCCAATCACTATTGGGTCATTTGCTTCCTTATGTCTAGTGAAGTGGAAAGTGGGTTTGCTTCTTCCACCCCGGGAAAATTGTTCCCTCAACCCAGTCCTGGTGACTCCAGCTTGTACTCTCTCCTGTATTTGGGTTAAATGAGGTGGGTTGTTTCAGCCCTGTGATGCTCGAGAGAATGGATGCTTAGATGCATTGATTCATGAAAGGAAAAGGGGAGAAAAAGGAAGGGGATATTGCCAAACTGTACAAAAACGAATGAGTTTATGCAAAAGGCAAGTAATGTCTAGCTCCCCAGACATGCCCCTGGCTTTGAGAAGGACTAAGACAGGTGGCCTTGGTGTAACATTCCTTCCCAGCTTCTACGTATTCCTGTCCCTGGGCTGCAAGTCAGCATTCCTTGCTGCCTCTTCCTCATTCTCCTCACTTTGAGTCTATAGCTATGTCTTTCAGCCTGGTTTCACTGGACACCCCCCTGTCTTGCAGGGAGGACGAGTGAGGAGTGCACATGATCTAAGTCTTCTGCTGCCATCATGTTCCTGCTGGTTATGCCGCTCTCTGGGCCATTCGCTCCTGTTCTTAATACCTCTTATTGACTCCCTCTTCCTGAAGTGTTATGGTCAGAAGAAAAAGGAAATTACCCATCCCAGTTTGGGGCTTCCTCTAAATCACATACCCTATAATCTGTGAAGAGAAGATATCTTGTGATTTCATCTCAAGTTTCACCTCAGTGAGAATCTTTCTGAGAAGACCTTTGATTACCTGTCCTAAGTTCCGCATGGCCAGGTGGTTGCCATGCTGCCAGCCTATCATCTTCTCACTGCATGTCTCAGACCTCAGCGAATATAAAGGATGGCTGGCCACCATTTATTCTTCACAAGAGCCATTCACATTTTGCCATCTCAACTATGTTTACTCTCCTCTGGACTCTTGAACTGGTCCAGATGGTCCCTGTGCCTGTGGCTTTTCTCAGGGATCAATTCTGGCCAAACTTAAAGGCTTTGGTAGCTGCAAGTCCTCTCCATATTTCTATGATTTCTTGAGGGCAGAGCTGCCCATTGGCAGGGGTCCCACCATTGTTTACTCAATCTTTCCATTCTGGGTGATTTCTGAACAAGCTCCTTAACAAAGCCCACGGGGTATTCTCAGCCCAGTCCAGAATCCAATAAAAAAGTCCTGCCTACAATAAAGGTTTTTACTAGGAATCTTATTTATGTTTTTATGGTTTCTGAAGGTTTTCTTTAATTATTGCCTACACAGAGCTAAAGATCTGTCATGAATGATAAAGGATCATTTTCATTATTACCTAAATTTACTTCCCTTCTACCCAATATATTAACCTTTATTACTATAAGTTATGACTGTTAGAATCCAGAGCTAAAGAATAAGGTTTTCTTCCATTTAAGATGTAAAAGCAGGCAAGTCACTGTTTTCTATAGAGAGTAGGATGAGGAATAGGGAATATGTCATTTGGTGGATACATAAAAAATGCATTATATTCCTTTTTGAAGATAATTATCTAGGAGTCATTTGCCTAGTTCAGTTAGAAGTTTCTTTCTGAGGTGGAAATGAGGAGGAAAAAAAAGAGGAAAGAGAGAAAGATGGATTGGCTGACAGATGGACTAATTAAGTAATGAAGAAACAGAAGAGAGGAGAGGATTATAGACCAGGAAGACAGTAGCTCTCTCGAAAGCAGCAGGATGTGAAATGTCTCCTAAAAAAGAAATCATAAAACAGATGGTTTGAGTTAAATAAATGACGTTTGGTTATTGAAAAGTGCATTTCTTCCTAGTTTCCAACACATGTGAACATCTCTCTATAAGAAAAGCGGAACAACACTCATTTTGGATGCTTAATAATAAATATTAGTCTTTTACTGCTTTATGTTTTGTTTAGAGATCTCAAAGTCCTTTTCTCAACTTAGAGCTTTGCAAGTTCTCCTTCATGGGGGATAAAGGCAGAACTTTGTTTCGTCAGTTGGATAAAGTCAAAGGAGTTGCCTCTCAAAAAAAAATGTAAGAACAAGGGACTGTTTCTCAGTAATTTCTCTAATCCTTCTGCTGAAGGGCTCCTGCTCATGTGGTTCCATATCTTGTTCCATCCAACCTTCCATTCTGTGTTAATAAGGATTGTGTTGGTTATTAGTATCAAAAACCTAAGTCAAACTAATTTAACCTAAACAAGCAAGTGAGCAAACAAACCTGAGAAGCCCAACTATTGCCTTTGGCATTCTAACAACGTCATTGGATCTGTCTCTGATTCCACACAAGAAATGTTTTTATGTTGTTAAATTCAATTCTTGTGAATTTTCCAGACCGTGAATCTCCTAGTGACTCATAAGAACGTGAAAATATATAACTATGTGAGCCTTGCCTGGGCATTCTCTGCCAACCTCTTTCTCCTGCAAACTGATCTCCAGAGCTACAGCCCTACATGGTCTTTAGAATTTACAATCCCCCAGAAAGACCATCAGTGAGTCTCTAGGAAGGATTCTATTTGGCTGACTCGTGTATATTCTCACTCACTTCTCAGGTATGAAAGCTGAGCCCCTTGACTGGTTGCCATACCTGGTTTACATGAAGAAGAGGGCAGAAGGTTTCCATTAGGAAGGAACAGATCAACAGTATAACAGATACTTTAATATCTCACATTTAGGTCTTTAATCCATTTTGAGTTTATTTTTGTGTGTGGTGTTAAAAGATGGTCCAGTTTCATTCTTTTGCATGTAGCTCTCCAGTTTTCCCAGCACCATTTGTTGAAGAGATTGTCTTTTCCCCCTTGTATATTCTTGCCTCTTTTGTCATAAATTTAATTGATCATAGAGTCATGGGTCTATTTCTGGGCTCCCTATTCTGTTCCATTAGTCTATATGTCTATTTTTGTGCCAGTACCATACTGTTTTGATTACTACAGCTTTGTAGTGTATCTTGAAATGTGGAATCATGGTAGCTCCAGCTTTGTTCTTCTTTCTCAAGATTGCTTTGGCTATTCAGAGTCATTTGTAATTCCATACAAATTCTAGTATTATTTGTTCTAGCTTTGTGAAAAATGCTGTTGGTATTTTGATAGGGATTGCACTGGATCTGTAGATTTCTAGAAGAGAACTGGTAGTAATTTCACTGACATTGACTGTAGCAACATTTTTCTAGATATTTCTCCTAAGGCAAGGAAAACAAAAGCAAAAATGAACTATTGGGATTATACCAAAATAAAAAGTTTTTACACAGCAAAGGAAACCATCAACAAAACAAAAAGACAACCTACTGAATAAAAGATATTTGCAAATGATATATTAATATCCAAAATATGTAAAGAACTTATACAACTCAACACCAAAAAAGCAAATAATCCAATTAAAAAAATGGGCAGAGGACCTGAATAGACATTTTTCTAAAGAAGGCATACAGATGGCTAACAGGAATATGGAAAGATGCTCAACATCACTAATCATCAGGGGAATGCAAATCAAACCCACAAAAAGATGTCACCTTATACCTATTAGAATGGCTAAAATTAAAAAAAAAAAAAAGAAATAATATGTGTTGGAGAGGATGTGGAGAAAAAGGAACCCTCATGCACTGTTGGTGAGCTTATATAGCCACTGTGGAAAACAGTATGATGGTTCTTCAAAAAACTAAAAAGAGAAATACCATATGATCCAATAATTCTGCTATATTTCATTATTGGGTATTAATCCACAGAAAATGAAAACAGTAATTTGAAAAGATATATGTACCACTAGTTTATTACAGCATTATTTAAGTAGCCAAGATATGGAAGCAACCTAAGTGTCCACCATTAAACACATGGAGAAGAAATATGTGAGAGTTATATATATATTTTTATATCATATATATTTTATGTATATAATATATATATATATACTATATATATCACACTCATATAAAATGGAATATTACACAGTGATAGGAAGGATGACATTGTGCCATTTGAGACCACATAGATGGACCTAGAGAGTATTACGTTAAGTGAAATAAGTCAGACTGAGAAAGACAAATACTATGTTATTTCATTCATAAGTGGAATTTGAAACAACAACAACAACAACAGCAAATGAATAAACAATTAAGAAGCAGAATCAGACCTAAATACAGAGCAAAAACTAATGGGTGCCAGAAAGGAGCCGGGGGGAGGTGAGGATTGGCCAAAACGGGTGAAGGAGAGAGGGAGACACAGGCCTCCAGTTATGGAATGAATAAATAATGAGAACAAAAGACACAGCATAAGGAATAAGTCAATGATATTGTAATAGTGATGTATCGGGACAGATGTAGATACACTCGTGGTGGTGGAATATAGTGTAACGTATATACTTGTTGAATCACTGTGTTGTACGCCTGAAACTAATGTAACATTGTGTGTTAACTATACTTAAATAATAATAATAATAATAATAATAATAACAACAGATGCCAATTACACATTCTATTCCGTAGAAAGTTTCCACAGATTAGACATCTTGGTTCCCATCTCATCCTCCTAACATCCATATCTGATACAGAGCGCTAATTGGAAAATTTGCGAAGTGGATGTTTCTGTTTCCTGCATTAACTGTCTGCTCTTACGCTGTTCCCTTGTCTGAAAAGCCCACCCCTTAGCTTGCCTGTATCCTACCTGATATACTTTCACTGACTTCCTCTTAAATTCCCACGGCAGATTACATCACCCAGCTTAGTGCTTAATAGTAGGTCATCCTGTGGTCTTTTCTGAAATGTCCTGTGTGTTAGTCTCAGTTTCCTAGCCAGATGGTAAAGTCCCTTAAGGAGTGTATCTGGCTTCATGTCCCGCCCATCCCCCCTTGCTTGGCACACAGCGCATGCTCAGTAGTGTGATTGGATGTTCAGGATTGTGCACATAAAGTGCCTATTATCTAGTTTAGTCATTTGTAAAATGGAGATGATAATGCCAACCACATAGAGCTCATATGAAGAATAAGATGATATTTCTGAAGCACTCATCACATAAAAGTATGCAATAAATGTATATATGTAGATACATGTATATACACATACACACATATGTATAATTTATATGATAAATTTCCTGATGAGAGAACACGTCTGTTCTTTCTTTTATCTTGTAATGCCAGAGGTAGCATACCACAGGCATTCAATACGAGTCTGTGACCATCTGATTCTCATACTCAGATTCTCATTTTGCCATCTTTCCCATAATGTCATGTTTATTAAAACAATTGCCATCATCAGTATAGTCTTTCAGAATTTCCTTCCTCAAATGGAGGCAAGGTCATAGGGAAACATCTGAGAGCACAAAACACAAACATAAGCAAGCAGCTGAGCACATTCAAATTCTTCCCAGAAGACTTCCTTGTGTTTCTGGTCTATGAAGTCTTTGTCAACGAGCACAAAGAAAGGGTAGGGGTGGGGAAAGGGAGTGGGTGGGGAGTCCAGGTTCCTCTGGTAACTCTGATGGATAATTCTTTCTTCTCTCTGGGTGATGCTTGGAGAAATGACTGTCTTCAGTTTTGTTAAAGAAATACAATGAAAGCTAATATGTCCCATTTCACTTTTTGTTTTCAAGCTAAAGACATTGGTACACAGCTAATTAGGCTTTTAGTTATGGATAACTCTGGTTATGAATTTTCATGCTTTTATAAGCCATTGGGACATTCAAGTCTGGAAATTCATAAGAATGAATTTATCAAAATAAAAATATTTCCAACATAGACAAGGAGGGCAGAGACAGTAGCTTCTTAATGAGAAAGAATTCAAAATAAAATGAGTATCTAAGGAAAACACTAACATTGAAAACTGAAGATTGAGATGAAGGTTATTATTCACAGGTCTCTGGGCATAATATCCTTGAATGGGGGTGAGAGATCCTGGGTTGGTTTTAATGAGAACGGAAGTTGTGTATGGATGGCAACATGAGTCAGAGAATAGAAAACCAAGTCCTGCAGGACATCTGGATCTTATGAAAGGCCTCAAAAATGTGGAAGCAATGTTATTGCTCTTTTGGTGCCCATATGGGAGTGACTGTAGCACCTTGATAAACATCACTTACAGGCTGTGAATCCGACAGAACTGAGTTTGACACCTGGTTCTACCATCTCTTAGCTGCTAAGATTCAGTTTTCCCATCCATACGCGTCCGGGTAATAACGATACCCATACATAGACTTACCTGAGTCATAAGTGAAAAAGCTTATGAATAGCATTCTGCACAACTCTGGCACTGAGTCAGCGCTCACTATGCTAGTGATGATGATCCCAGATAGTGCACCTGAATCTTTCTCCTTCTTTATAACTGTAACTTACACCACCCGCTTATTTTATCATATTCTAGTCTACTTTGTGCTTCCATTTTCACATAAGAGTACTACCTTAGATCATTCTTTACAAAATACTCTCAAATGATCTCAAGGCAGTAATAAGGTAGGCAAGGCAAACACTATTATTCTCATTCTAAGGTTAAGGAAACAAAAAACTGAGGCTCAGAGAAGGTAAGTGACTTCTTAATTTTACATATTTAGTAGCTGGAGGGGCTGCAATGAGAGTTCAGATCATCAACCTCAGTGCTTGTCATTTGTCTGTTTTGTATAGGGAGGATGTGTCCATGATTAATTTTAAGAAGTCAATTGCCAAAAAAAAAAAAAAGAAAGAAAGAAAGAAAGAAAGAAAGAAAGAAAGAAACAAGTTTGGAAACCATGAGAATTAATTCTATCAAAAGTCTCCTGATGACTAGAACCCAGAGCTTCTGTGGACAAGGCTGGGGAGAGACCTGCTGGTTTTGCTGAGGTCTTGAGTATGCCTTATTTGGAGTCGAAAGCTGCGTTATCCAGTCCTGCAATTCTAGCCTTAAAATTAACAACATCTCCAAACTCCAATTTTGGAGGAAACGAAGAAATTACACAATAATGTATCATGGGAGAGGAGATTGTTTTCTGATCCTCCAGGCATTTGTTTAATGTGCTGACAGAAGAACATTTGATTATTCCCTTAGCTGTCTTATGGGGAACGGCTATAAATGCTCATATGCATCAGGAAGTTACCTGGCCTTGCTATCACTGGGAACAAATTCCATGAAATCGTGGTATGCCTGCATGTATTTTGAATCACTGAAATGCACCACACCTTTGGTGGTCACAGTGTTGGGCCTTGGTCTCAGGAAGAACCATAGGTCCAAATTCATGAGTTGCAGTCTGCCCTCAGAGTCATAGTTTACTCCCCAAATTGTGTGCCCAAATTTCTTGGCCAACATAAAGAGCAGTGTACAATTTTTCCTACAAGAGGAAAAATATACCAGAAGAAAGAAAAATCCTTAAATTTAATGGAGGAGTGGCCAAGGGAAATTGGGCAGTAAGTCTTCTTGCGATGATGAACTTGGATCCCCTTGGCTTGTCATGGCAGAAACACAGGCATGCTGAGACAGTTATTTGCTTATTATAGCTTCCTAGGACTTTATTATTCAACAAATATCAATTGAGTGCTTGCCTTGTGCCTTGCTCTGTGCTAGACACTGTACAAATTTTCTTGAAATCTTCACGACCGCCCTATGATGCACTTACTTTGGGAGGCTCAGGTCAGTCCTTCCACAAGACAATTGCTTTGAGATATCACATTTTTTAAATTGATTTATTTGTGGAATATCACTCTCCAAAATGGAAATAAATTTGGAGTCATTACAGTATTGTAAAAAAAGGACACATAGGACACAGTCTGCCTCCAGGCTGCTGTCTCTTGCTGGTAGAAGTCATCATTGGTCAATGCTGACACTGCTGTCTATTTCTACTGTTGTCTAAGAGCATCTGCTCAGATGCTTCTGTTCTGTCCTTCAGTGGTGAACCTAGCTTATGGTGTTCATTTCAAAAAAAAATTTGTCTTCATACTGGCCATAGATATTCAACTAAATGAGGCATTAGGGCCTCTAAACACATTCACCTGAAAATGTTTTTGCGTGATCTGAGACCATTTCATCATTGATTTGTTTCTCCACTAAGGCATTCAACAACAGCTCGATATGAAGTACCTACACCTGTGAGTGTGGGGTAGGCAGCAGAAATAAGGCACTGAGAGCGCCCCAGCCTTGATCTTATAGACCTTGCAGTCTAGAGGGGAAGACAGATAAATAAATAGGCATTTGCCATACAGTATGACAAATGCTTTAATGAGGTAAGTGTGAGTGAGATTCTTTTCGAGTGCCTTATCAGGACTTACGTGGGGTGCCTCAGGGAGGTCATCCAGTAGGAGTTTTTCCAGACACCCTACATTGCACTTTATGTGTGCAGGGAAGTCTGTCCCAGACACACTTGGAATGTTTTTTAAAAATACAGATTCCAAGATCCAAATGAGTCTCTGTGGTTATGGCAGAGTAATCTGCAGTTTAACAAAGTACTCCGTGTGATTCTTATGCCTAGTGAAGTGTGGGAAACACTGACTTAGGTTGATCGACTAGTTAAATGCTTGTTGCTTCTTCAGAGTTTATGAAATAATAAGAAATCCACATCAGAGTGTAACAAACAAGAGTGTTGTCATGGAGATAGTCTTGATTCAAATGTAAATCATTGGCTTTTTTTTTTTTTTAAAGCATTGTTATAAATTACTTGCAACCCACACCTTAATTGATCAACAAATAGGAGATTGTGTTTTCTAGGGGTTAAAGTTCTGACTCTGGGGCAGGGGCTTTTCCTTACCAACTGTGTAGCTTTGCACACATTATCTGTACCTTAGGCAACCTCTGTAGTTTGTATTTGGAAAATAGGATGATAATAGATTCCTACCATATAGACCTGCTGCGAGGACTAAATCAATTCATATATGTGAACTATTTAGAAGAGTCCATGCATGTCCTCTCTGTCTAACCTGGACTCAGCCACCATTCTAGATCAGTTCCTATCAGTTACTACCCCTTTCCTTGTGGATAACTGCCTTCTTGTCTTTTTTCTATTAGAAAAATTTTTTTTTAATGTTTAGTTTTAAGAGAGAGAGAGAGAGACAGAGTGCAAGAAGGGGAGGAGCATAGACAGAGGGAGACACAGAATCTGAAGCAGGCTCCAGGCTCTGAGCTGTCAGCACAGAGCCCGGCGTGGGGCTCAAACCCACAAACCCTGAGATCATGACCTGAGCCAAAGTCAGACGCTTAACCGACTGAACCACCCAGGTGCCCCTGCCCTCTTGTCTTTTCAAGGGAGACATAGCGAGTTGTGAATTTTGTCCTGAAGAAGTGCATGAGATAGAGGAACTGATCTTCATTTAGGAAAGTCCCCGGCGAGCAGTTTATTTCCTGGAGTATTTTCTCATCTTTGTTTTACACAGCGTGTAGGCAGAGTAATGGCCACCAGAGATGTCCACGCCCTAATCTCTAGAACCTGTTACCTTATGTGGCAAAAAGGGATTTTTCAGATGTGATTAAGAACCTTGAGATGAGGAGAGCATGCTGGAATACCCAGGTGGGGCCAATATAATCACATGAATCCTTAAAAGTAGAGAACCTTTACCAGATGAGTTGGATGCAAACGCAACATTACTGGCTTTGCAGATGGAGGAAGGGGCTTGGAGCCAACCAGGCAGACAGACTACAGAAGCTGGAAAAGGCAAGGAAATGGATCCTCCCCTAGAACCTCCAGAAGAGAATCAAGTTCTGCCAACACACTGATTTTAGATCAGAGAGGTCTCTGTCCGAATTCTGATTTACAGGTATAAAGATAATAAATTTGCATTCTTTAAGCCACTGAATTTGTGGTAAATTGTTACAGTAGCAATAGAAAACTAATACACACAATCTTCAGAGCCCTCTGTTTTTTCCTTAGAATGATATGTATCTGACCCTTCACTTTAATCTTTTGTACCCAGAAAATAATTCCTTCCCACGTTGGTGGGATGCTCCCGTGTCCTTTAAAATGAGGTCATTGGAAGTGAGGATTTGCATGGAATGTGGTAATCTAAAGGCTGACATTTAATTTCAGCAGATTATCCATCCTCCAATGTGCTGTGTATAAGCCAGAATTTCTCCTATTCTTCACATCACACCCCTGCCTTCCTAGTCTTTGTGATATTTACCTCTCTTCCCTTAACCTTCAGAAGTCTGTACCTATGGAATTTTCATCAGGTGATTTCTTGAAGACTTCTATTCTTGTTAAACTCCCATTTTAAAGATTTTTTCTGATAATGTGCCTGGAAATATGGCTTGGATAATTGGCAATCATATCGCATGCCCCACCACTCTAAAACTCCATAAAATTATAGTGCAACTAAATGAACCTAAAAGAAATAATGCATACGGAACATTGAAAGACCCTGACTAAGAGATTTTTGCATGTATTTTTAAAATATGCCATTACTTTAAACTTTGGTTGCTTAGTGAAGATAATGTTTAAAGCTGTGATTAAAAATATATTTAAATTAAAATGTAGTTAAAAGGTAGAACAGAGCCACTTATAAAATCTCATCTACTCAAAAACATCAGTGGAAGTTAAATGTCTTCCGCACACTTAGATATGGTTTATGGCCTCTAGACTGTGCGGGAGGAACAATAACAAAGTTTGCAGCTCAGTGAGAACACCCAAATTGATTTAAGCTTCTTTTCATCGGAGCATACATTTATGACAGGCGCCATCAGCAAGAGCTTAATTTTCTAACTTCTTTAAGCATTCACAAAGCTGTTTGCCTTCTCCTGCAGAACTTCCTGGCAGTTTGTATTGGCTGCAAGATATTTTCCTCTGGGAGAGTCTGAAGCAACTGGAGCTTGTTGACCCTGGAGGTGAAATGCTGGAGGATCATCTCAGGTGAAAGTAAGTCCCCGTGCAGTTTTCAGGGTGATGTCATCAGAAGTGTTGATGGGATATTTAAAAGAGGTGCAGGGAGCGCTGGGTGGCTCGGTCGGTTGCGCGTCTGACTTTGGCTCTGGTCATGATCTCACGGTTTGTGAGTTCTGGCTTGGGCTTGCTGCTGTTAACGGAGGAGTCTGCTTGGATCCTCTGTCCCGCTCTCACTCTGCCTCTCCCCTGCTTTCTCTCTCTCTCTCTCTCTCTCTGAAAAGGAAAAAAAAAAAGCATAAAAGAGGTGCATTCTCTACCTTTTTCCTGGGTGCTATTCTGATTACATGGAGAGTAATGATTTCAGGCCATCCTCGATGAGGGGCTGGGATGTGTCAAAGTGTACTTGGGAGACAAGACAGGGATATCGCTATGCCTTCCATGTAAGAAACGGTTGGAAGCATTAAAGCTACTTTACCTGGAAAAGAAAGATTTGGTGGGATATGACGGTCAAATTGAAACATCTGAAAGGATGGCATGTGGAGAGAGAATTTGACTTACCCCTGTGTTTCTGAAAGGGGTGGAAATAGAGCTAGTGGATAAGGCTTAATGAGGTTGATCTAAGTTTTTTATAAAGAAATGTTCCTGGGATCAGAACTCTTGAAGATGGAGATGATGAGTTCTCTGTTCCAAGAGTTGCTCAGTCATAGCCAAGAAACTTGTAACCCTATCAGGATCCCTGACTTATTTCCTCCCTATTATGCACTCTCTGCTGCTGAGGCGTTCAGGTCTCTATCCCCAGAACCTGACACCCAAAGGGTAGATGGGACAGTTAAGTGTCTCTTAGCCAGAGACGGGAACTCTATGCCACCCTTCTTCCTCCTGCTCGGGGCAGATATTCTGAATGATCAGAAGATTCTTCTTCTGCCTAATTATATCCTCGGAATCCTTCTTAACTCAAAATGCTGCCATAATTAGAATTGGCACACAGATGATCTCTATTTGTCATCTCTGCTTAAGGACAAACCTTGTGCACTCTTTACTATTCCTTCAGTTCTAAACATGGCCCTTCTATGTTCTTTTCTGTGATACTTGGGTTGGGATTCTGCAAATTATGTCTCTGCCTTGAAAGCTGGATTACTGTTACGCTAGATGCGTACTGAAAGGCTGGAGGAGGAAGAAGAGACTTTCTCTTCCCTTCCTGTTTCCTGTGTCTTCCTGCTTGCTTTCTGTGGTAGCAGCTGAATGCAGTTTGCAGTTTCTCCAACAGTCAGAAACAGCCTTGTGGTATGTTCCTCCGGGAACACTCGACTCTAGCCAGTGTGTCCTAGAGGTCTGAATTTCAACTGCATGGGGCCACTCCTCCGGCTTCTGAGTACGAATTATTCCAACCTTTGTCTTTTGCTTCCCCATCCCTAGGGGCAGTGGCTCTTCCTACGACTGGACTGCCGGCGGCTTCTGTGATGCTAGTCTCTTTTTGTCTTTTTGGTCACCTTCAACTTTTCCCCTAATTAGGAGGTCTTTCATTTCTTTGTTCAAATAACTGGTTTGGGTTTTGGCCTCTTGATTCTTTCGCCGCATCTCCCATCGGCAATAACGTCCATCTTCCTGACCTTCTCTTTTTCCCTTGTCTCACTGGTGACCCTGTGACTTTCTAATCCCTGCCTACATGTTAGCTGATAAACGAGGCTTAGTCCCAGCTACAACAGGTGGCTGTGGAAGTTGTGTGCTGAAAAGCTCTAGGGGGCACCATTCACATTTGTGATCATCATTTATCTGAACATTTAGGACAATTTTATAGCAGTTAAGGAACAGAAGCCATTTTAAAATTTACACTGAGCTAGTGATGTTGTAGCCTGTAACTGATTAAGGGCTAATTGTGTTTGATTTGATTCTAGACAGCTGTAAGGGATTTTCACCATCCAGTCCCATTCCTTCATTTTAAAGGTCAAGAAATTTAAGCCTCAGAAATGATGGAAGAACCAGCACCAGGCCTCCTGGTGACTTGGAGCTGGAATTAGAACTCAAGACATCAGACTCAGATAGCATAACCACCAGAGAAATAACAGAACACAAATTCGCCTTTAAGGCGAAAGGCCAGTCTGGAGGGAGGTCCCAGCAAAGCACGTGGCTCTGCAACCCTGTTGTCCTCCCTGGCCTCCTCTGGCTGGAAAGTGTAATAATGAGTCCAGGCTGTTGGTAGGAAAAAGATGGCTCCAGAAGGTACTGTGAGTGTTGCTGAGAGGGTGGGATGTAAGACCACGTAGATCATTAAAGTGCCCTTGTAAGAGTGTCAGAGAGATAAGAAAAAGAATGGAGAGAGATAGGCTCTTACAGGCCAGATACAGACCAAGTGTGTTCACAACTTGATGAGTTTTATGCTGAATAAATCATTAATGGCTGAATGTGATGACAGTTAATGTCCTATGATGGTATAAAACAGTACAAAGCATAATGCAGTAATAATAAAGTGACTGCAATTAAATTTCAACAAGAAATTTATGGGCAAAAGGGATCTGAAGAAAAGAAGATGCAAACTTCAGCAATGGGAAGGTTGTTGAGGAATAAGCCCACGCATTGCAAATCAAGGTGTTTGCAAGAATGAGGAAGAAGGGGAGTGTCTAGCATGTAGCCAGAAGGAAGTGATTCTACCCTCAGTGTAGAAAAGGCCTAGTGGAAGATGAGAAAACAGGGGAATTAAAATCATACCCATCCTTCTGATCCCAGTACGTGTGCAGCTGCGGTTGTCTGAATCCTGAGCTTTCTGTGGGTGAAATTTAATTATTTTTTAATAATGACTACCACTTCCTGTACCAGGTATTTTATTAGGCACTTTGTACACATTCTCTTATTTAACCCTCTTAGTAATTGATGTTCCTTATTTTGGAGACGAGGAAACTGCAGCTCCCAGGGGCTAAGTAATTGTCCATGGACAGGAGTCAGGATTTGAACTTTTTACCTGTTAGGTAAAAGGCAAGGATGTTTCTTAACATCCCACAATGCACAGGACGGCCTCCTCCCACCCCAGCAAATAAATATCTGGCCCCAAATGTCAAGAGTGTTGAGGCTGAGACACTCTGTTGTGGTTAATAGTGTGGGGTTTTTTATTGTATTTTTTCCTTAATTTATTACCATTCTCTGTCATATTCAGGAGCCAGAGAATGTGATTAGTTGCCTATAGGTTGTGAACTATATTTGCTCTTACATGTGCCAAGATGGTAGAAACCCAGGCTCTTGGGAGTAAATATCCAAACTTCTGATTATTTACGAAGAACCAGAATACCAAAACAAAGTTCTAAGAGGGATCATAAAAGTAGATAACAAGAGCAAGGGGCATAGTAGCTACCCTGACGCGGCATGAAGTCCCTCAGTCTAATGAGGGACTCAATTCCTGGATTGATGGGAGCCGATGATGGGGCTTCTCTTGCAAGTCCTGGAGAACGACCATGGCTTTCCTTTGGCTGGTAGTCTGCACAGCCTGGAGCTATTATTTACCTTTTAAGTATGTGTCCCTTCCTTCCAGCTAGGTTAGAAGCCCCTTGAAGACAAGGATTCCAGTTATCATCTCTCTAATTCCTACCCTACGTGGTAGGTTCTCAATAAATGGCTGTTGAAAAATGTGAGGCACCTGGTGTAGAATGTAACTTCTTTACGGAATTCCATTCATGTCCAAGAACTCTGGTTGTAAAAGAAAGGGGAAGAATGCTATTGAATATCTTCTCCATGTATTTTATAAAAAACACAGTCATAAAAAGAAAATTATTTATTTGGATTATAAACAATTTATCGCAAATAGTGTATTCTGTGGTGGGGCAATTTCCTTCTTTGACCAGGCTGCTAGCTAGAGAAGTCAGCTTTGATTTCTCCTTTCTCTGTCACAAATGTGAACAATTTGTTTTAAAAAAAAAACCCAAAAACAAAATTAATAATTTATCAAAAATGAGCCGAATATTTTCTTTTGTTTATTTTCCAGTTAGGCGGAAGCTCTGTCTTACTTTGAAATCAATTTTAATCTTATTTTATTTTGTGTACTTCCTGTTTCAAAACAAAACTGATTTTGTTTTATGCAAGCCAATGGGGAGTCATTATTAAAATAAGGCCTTTTTTGAGACCTTTCTTTAAAAAAAAAATCAATGTTCATAAAACCCGAGTGTCTCATTGAATTCCCTCTATGATTATTTTCCACATGGAGTCTTTAGACGATGAAATAATCCATTCAATTCTGGAACCCAGGGTTAGAGGGAAGATTCTTTTGCAAAATGACTTTGTAAAATAAGTATTATGAAAAGGGACTTGAAAAGAGGATGCATTACTTCCTCCAAATCCTTGTAATGAAAAGCCAATCATGGCTTTTCCTTGAATAACTTTTTGGTAATTTGGGGGAGATGTACACAAACCTACTTGAAAATACAACAAAACTTGGGAGTTTATCCACACTGTAGGACATATTTCTTTTTTAATTAAAATTTTTTTTTAATTTAATTTTTTATTTTTTAAATTTATATCCAAATTAGTTAGCATATAGTGCAACAATGATTTCAGGAGTAGATTCCTTAGTGCCCCTTACCAATTTAGCCCATCCCCCCCTCCCACGACCCCTCCAGTAACCCTCAGTTTGTTCTCCATATTTATGAGTCTCTTCTGTTTTGTCCCCCTCCCTGTTTTATATTATTTTTTTCCCTTCCCTTATGTTCATCTGTTTTGTCTCTTAAAGTCCTCATATGAGTGAAGTCATATGATTTTTGTCTTTCTCTAACTGACTAATTTCACTTAGCATAATACCCTCCAGTTCCATCCACGTAGTTGCAAATGGCAAGATTTCATTCTTTTGGATTGCCGAGTAATACTCCATTGTACATATATACCACATCTTCTTTATCCATTCATTCATCGATGGACATTTGGGCTCTTTCCATACTTAGGCTATTGTCGATAGTGCTGCTATAAACATGGGAGAGCATGTGTCCCTTCGAAACAGCACACCTGTATCCCATGGATAAATGCCTAGTAGTGCAATTGCTGGGTCATAGGGTAGTTCTATTTTTAGTTTTTTGAGAAACCTCTATACTGTTTTCCAGAGTGGCTGCACCAGCTTGCATTCCCACCAGCAATGCAAAAGAGATCCTCTTTCTCCACATCCTTGCCAACATCTGTTGTTGTCTGAGTTATTAATGTTAGCCATTCTGACAGAATGGGAGAAGATATTTGCAAATGACATATAAGATAAAGGGTTAGTATCCAAAATCTATAAACAACTTATCAAACTCAACACCCAAAAAAACAAATCATCCAGTGAAGAAATGGGCAAAAGACATGAATAGACACTTCTCCAAAGAAGACATCCAGATGGCCAACCGACACATGAAAAAATGCTCAACATCATTCATCATCAGGGAAACACAAATCAAAACCACAATGAGATACCACCTTACACCGGTCATATTTGTTTCTAAATAAAGTTGCAAGATACTGAAATTTTGCCTGTGCCCAATGAACTTTTAGGACCTTCAAAGTGTTTCACATACCATATAGCAATAGGCCAATATACTGCATTTGTCATTCCATCAAGTGCCACCAAATACTTACTAAGTCCCTGCTGTATGCTGACATTATGCTCCATGTCGTTTGCCTCCACAGTCGTGTTTATTCTTACAAGGCTCCATTTGAAACCAAATGAAGTGTGTCCCTTCCCCAACCTGCTCAAGTCTGAAATCTAATGGAAAATATGACCCGTGGATACTAAGTAAAATGTAATGTCTGTCCCTAACACTAACAAATAAATGAATATTCTGTAACCAAGTAAGATGAATATCCTGGCTCTGTCTGAAGTGAATTGATTCAGTTTGTTTCTGAATGTGTTTTCTGCTGGCCACCATAAATTTATCATAACATAGTAGATTTTACGCATCGCTATTTGGAGTTTATTTTCTGAAAAATTGTCAAAATTTATTAAAATTATGTTTTGTGAAAGTCAACGTATATGATCCAGGATTTGCTTTTATTTGGAGTTTATCTCTCCTCCTTGGGCCCAAAGCACCTGGGCTGAAAAATACTATTAGTTTTCTTGTATTGTATGTGTGAGGGTGAGTGTGAGTGTGTGAGAGACAGAGAGCGTGTGTATATATGGAAGCATACGGTAGGTAGGATCAAAGGTGTGGAATAAAGTAGCTCTGTGTTTGAATGCATCACTCCCAGAGGGTGATATTCAGCAAGTTACTGAGTCCCTCTGGACTTCACTTTTCACAGAATGGGATTAAAAGAAGCTATGTGATAGGGTTATTGTGAGGCTTAAAAAGAATACATTTTAAGCACCTCTTACAAAATAGTTCCTCATTAAATAGTAGGTAATTTTAGCCTTCAGTTTGGAATGTTCTCCAACTTCAGCTTTTTGGCAGGTTTTGTATTGTTTTGTTTTTGTTTTTTCATTTGGGAGAGGGTGGAGGAGGGGTTCTTATGAACACATGGTCACAGAACATGGTGAATATATGTTGAGTTGAGTCCCTAGGCTCAATTTCTGTGTCAGGAACCCTTCAATATTCCCCATCTCAGAAATGGGTCCATCTGGAAATGGATCTCCACGTGGAAAAGGGGTCTCCATGTGGCAAATAATCTTAGATGGAATTTAATGAGACACTCTGGTTTTATTAACATTGATTTTTTTTTTTAAAGGAAGGTTTCAAAAAAAGTCTTAATAATGACTGCTCAGCGGTTCGCATAAAACAAAATCAGTTTTGTTTTCAAATTACCGGTGAATATAGAAAACACGTTCCCACTCAGGACTACTCCTTTCCAGAATACTCTCAAATCCAATGTTCCATACTGATATTTTATTTTTCATTACTTTTCCTGGGGAGAAGACATTCCAATCATTTACATTATATCCATACAATTTCAGCATTTATAATTCATTTCCCATAATTCATCAATGAATAACTATTTAAACATGTTAACTTATAGGGGCACCTGGGTGGCCCAGTCAGTTAAGTGTCTGACTCTTGACTTTGGATCAGGTCATAATCTCGTTGTTGGTGGGTTTGAGACTTGCATTGGGCACCTATGCTGATGTTGGAGAGCCTGCTTGGGATTCTCTCTCTCTCCCTCTCTCTCTGTCCCAGTGCTGCTTAAGCTCTCTCTCTAACTTAACTAAATACATTTAAAAAATGTTAACTTAAATAGCCAGACTAGCAAAACTGTAAAACCAGTTGCCTACCCTAATTTAAAAATTATATAAGCATTTATTCTATGATGTTAAAACATTAACTGTCTTAAAAATTTTAAGAAAAAAATACTGTCCAGTTTTGACTCAGTATGAGATTTGAAGCTATATTGATTTGTCGTCATTAATTAAGATAAAGACATTTTGTAACAAGCTGTGTTTTTTTAGAAAATATTTTAATGTTTATTTACTTCTGAGAGAGAGAGAGAGAGAGAGAGAGAGAGTGAGTGAGTGGGGGGGGAGGGGCAGGGAGAGAGAGGGAGACACAGAATCTGAAGCAGACTCCAGGTTCTGAGCTGTCAGCACGGAGCCTGACACGGGGCTCAATCTCACAGACCATGAGATGGTGGCCTGAGTCGAAGCAGGTGGCTTAACCAACTGAGCCACCCAGGCGCTTCTAAGCTGTTTGTCTTTTATTTATTTATTTATTTATTTATTTATTTTTAACGTTTATTTATTTTTGAGACAGAGAGAGACAGAGCATGAATGGGGGAGGGTCAGAGAGAGCGGGAGACACAGAATCGGAAGCAGGCTCCAGGCTCTGAGCTCTGAGCCATCAGCCCAGAGCCTGACGCGGGGCTCGAACTCACGGACTGCGAGATCGTGACCTGAGCCGAAGTCGGCCGCTTAACCGACTGAGCCACCCAGGCGCCCCTAAGCTGTTTGTCTTTTAAACCCAAGTCTGACACCCCCTCATCCTGTGTCTGGCATCATAGAGCCTCAGGCAAGACCAGCAGCCAGCCAGTGGGGCACATGGGGACTTGGTGGAGAATATCCCACTCCTCATTCCATTATTTTGCCTTTCACCTGGCCAAGTTCTCAGAATATCATTGTTTGAATTATATAATTTTACTAAAGGAAATTGTCTTTTGCCTTGAAAAGTTACCAATCTAATGATTCTAATTGTGTGTCCCAAAAGAGGCCCCCTGGCTTCTAGAGGATTCATAGAAAGGGACCAGATGGATAATGGGCACGAGGAAGTGACACAAATGGAGAAATTAGAACACACGCATATTCTCCCATAAGCTGAACATCTGCTCATAGTAACACATGATAAACTGACGTGTCATTTTTAAAGACAGATTTCTTACATAGCAACTCATGTCATGGTGCCATTTTTGAACTTTTTTGGAAGAAGATAACTTTATTATAGGGGTTTTTTTTGTTTGTTTGAAGATTTAAGGCACATTGCAAAACTGGATTTAGGTTCGTGCTAAGAAGGAAAACAGCTACTACCTTCTAGCCAATCACTGAGAATCATGAATATCATCTATAAGGAATGACTTTTAAGCAGAAAGGTAAATAAACCAGAACTCAAGCCATAATCTGAATGAGGCTATTATTACTTTAAGGTATTCTTTAAAACCCCAGGTCTGGTGGAGAGAGCCAGGAATGAGCAGTAGTGCTTTCCGGCTTGACTGCTTTACCCACAGCTCCCCCAGAAAGCTATCCTCAGGAAGGGTACTGCCTGACTCAAATGTGGGTCCCAGTGTCAATGACTTTGGTCCAAACAGCATTTACTTTAAAATAGGACAGAAGAGCTGGGCTAGAATTAACCAGCACTTACTAACTCCTAGGCTCATGCCTGTCCCAACATTTATGTCTAAAACAGTACAGAGGGGTAGTTGATACCTTGAGCTTTGAGGGCAGAAGGACACAGTTGCCAATACGAGCTCTGAGCCTTACTGGTGGTGTGACCTTGGACGAGGAACTTAATCTTTTTGAGCCTCAGTTCCTTCATCTGTCAAGTGTGAACACAAATAGGAGCTGGCTTGCAGGGCAGTTGTAAAAACAATATCCACAGGGCATGGAAGGTGGTCATAAAGAAGTTGCTGACAAATACGTGTTATTACTAGTGCCAGGACCCCATTTCAAGGACACGTGGGTGGCTTTTTGGGGTTAGCTACACTAATGGAACCTTGCAAAGCTTAATTGAGGTCATGATGCCCTGTATAAAAGTGTGGAGACAGCCTGCCTAGATTCATCCTCCTCTGTCACTTAAGTAGCTGTGTGTTTATGCAAGTCACTTAACCTTTCTGTGCTTTCGTTTCTACAACCTCAAAATGTTATTATGGGATTGTACTCAGGGTTGAGTGAGTTTATATTTGTAAACTGTTTAGTATAACATCTGGCATTCATTAAGTCTTATGTGAGTATAGTTGTTTATTTATTTATTTTTATTATGGAATCCAGGCCACTGATATATTCAGGTAAATTCCAGAATGGACATTCTGAAAATGGCTTCTGTAAGAGAGAGGAAAAGGAAAGCCCTTCATGACTGTATAATCCCTCTTAGTCTAATCAATCCTCTTTAGGCTCTGTGAGAATTCACATTATGTATCAGGAGAGTATAACTCAGAGACATCTTTCCTGGGAAGTTTCCTTCTCGATTCATCTAGGAGCTCTTAGCACCTTTGTGAGTGTAGCCTATAAGCCTGTAGGATCATCGCACATACTGGTCTTCAGGTCCCTCTTTCGTGTCCATCAGCCTTAGATAAGACGTTTACCCCTTTGCCGACAAACCTGTCCCTGCACTGGAGCAAATCAAAAACACTTTTAGAGCAAAAGAATGCAGGACATCATCAAATGGCCCATTTTAAGAGAAGAGGAAATGCCAGAGAGTTTGTAACAGGGCTTAGCCCAGAGAAGCTGGGGACTTTGAACCTCCATAAATTGAGTGGAGGAACCTCGAATGTATCCTGTCTTGGGCTAAGCCACTCTAGTAATGCTTCCTGGCTCTTCCTGTTTTTCCCTTTAGTTTTGCTGAATATTCACTACCACCTGGTTTTGATTGATTATTTGAGTTGGAACAGGGTATAGTTAAGTGTCTTTACCTGGTCTTCCTCACTATCTGGAGTAGCTCTGCTCCTCTTGTTATTAAGTCCTGTGCCTTATCTTTTGCTGTTTTTGTCCTCTGGTTGTAGGAGATGCAGGTTTCTTTACATGTTGCTAAGAAGTCCCTTTGGCTTTCACACTTGCACTGTTGTCTTTTGTGGTTTCTTTCTCAAGGATATCCATGGTTCCCATCATAGCTCTATAGATCCAAAGTCTGTATAATTACTGTTTCTCAAGAAACTTTCATGTGCAGGAGGTACTGAGCCAATCAGTGTGTTCCCATCAAGCATGATCCTCTGAGCAAGCTGAACACTTACTGGACCTGCAGAAAGTGGCTCTCATTTGGCTCTCACTGCCCCACCCACCAGCAGCGAGGGGGTCCTCATTGCTACCCTGCTGTTAGTAACCCAGCGCCAACATTTCATTTTAGAATCCTCTTACTTGGATCGCTTTTGGTTTCAATTGTTGTAGGCTGAGTAACCCAGGATATAGACTTTAGAACTCTCAGATTTGCATGTGAGCATTACTGGGGAACACTTTCAGAAGCAACGCCTGGGGGAGGGAAGCAGGATTGGACAGATGAAGTTGAACTGTACAATGCAATTACAATGGAGTACTCAGAAGAATCTATCTATAAGGATCTCTGAAACTGGGTTGTCCTTTCAGAGAAGTCCTTCTTTGAAGCAAGAAAGTTGGCTTTTGTATCCCCCTCATTTGTTCTCTTTGTCCTCTGGTTGTAGGAGATCCAGTCATTGGGTGAGGGCTGCCCTGGGGAGGGAACATGACTTTGGTAAGCCAGCTCACTTTGGCCAAGATCAGTGACTGGAGAACCATCAGTCACCAGCACCAAGCCGCAGCTGCCGGTGCCATGAGTGGCTCAGGCCAGAAGGAGGGTTATCTGGGTCGAACGTCGTAGTATCTACCACAGTATTAAGTGAAATAGCTCGTGTAAAATGCTTCATGGAGTTCCTGATGCTAGTAAATGTTCAAAGAATTATACTCACTACCTTTTTTCCTTGAGGATCTGCCCAATGTTGTTCTATGGAATTTGTCATTTGGGTGAGTATGATGCAGGCAGTGAATAGTATGGATTCTGGGGGTAAAGGTCAGGGAGCACAGAGTTTCTGCAGGAACTGAACTGAAATAATTGTATCTGTGTCTGACCCACCTTCTTTGCTTCTGCAATCATAGACAAGTATTCCATGGGAGACTTGACTCTCTTGATCCCTCCTTCACTAAGTAGTGTGTCTTTCTTTTTCCTCCAAGAGTTTGACTCTCCTAGGGCTTAAAAATGGCTTCTACCCAGGGTGCCTGGATGGCTCAGTCAGTTGAGCATCTGACTTCGGCTCAGGTCATGATCTTATGGTTTGTGAGTTCTAGCCCCACAATGGGCTCTGTGCTGACAGCTCAGAGCCTGGAGCCTGCTTCGATTCTGTGTCTCCCTCTCTGTCTCTACTCCTCATGCCACCCCCCCCCCCGACTTGCACTCTGTCTCTCTCTCAAAAATAAAAACATAAAAAATTTCTAAAAAATGGCTTCTACCCAAATGCAGAAGAAAGTTGTGCCTTTCATTAAAAATTTCAGTGATGTGGCAGGAGTAAATTTACTAAATGCATTTTCCCCTTGTTTGGAATTAAATGAACAACATAGGGCTTTTTTCACTTGTGGACAGGTTGTTAATATGGTATCTGAGCTAAAATCGGTCATCTGCATAGTTAATGATGGTGAATTGTGGTCCTCACTTATTTACAGGGGGGTCATCAACAATGTGTCAGATCAGAACAAGCTTGGGCATAGGCAGATGTATTCCCAATACAAAATGTTCCCAGTGTAGAACCAACAAACTCTACTAAAAAACAAGATTTTAAAGTTATTCCAATAGGTAGTTTGGTAAAACGTTTCATTCAGGTAGACCAGGGCAATTGTGGTGCTCTAACGGTTTATAAAATATAATGACTTCTTTGCAAAGAGCTTCTGGAGAAAAGTTCTTCAAGATTCTGATATGAGGATTTTTATTTGGTCTTTTCTAGAGGATTGCTGGGCTCTTCAGTGAATTAGCATATATAAACTCTTTTGTTGATTTTCCAGTCTCTGCCCCGTAAAAGTAAGTTTGCATCAACTCCATGACATTTTTACATGGAGCCTGAAAAATTGGATATTGCAAAAGCCGAGTTCTGCAAACCCCACAGGCATTTCTTTCTCTGTGAACAATACTGAAGTGAACAAGAGCGTTTGGAGTGAAACTGATTGAATGTTCTTTCATGTTGGAAGCACAGGAAGACTTAGAAGCACATGTCTGAGCTTCTTCACGGACACATTATCATTTAATGGTTTATATTTTGCTTTTCCAATAGACTTCTTTGAACTTTTCATTGGAGTGGGTAAAGATAATGCATTTACTGATGGAATTTTGAGGGGATGGAGGTCAATGAGATGTGGTCTTGGAAGTGTAGAGCATTATAAATGCTAGTTTTTTTTTTTAAGTTTATTTAGTGTGTGTGTGTGTGTGTGTGTGTGTGTGAGAGAGAGAGAGAGAGAGAGAGAGAGAGAGAGAGAGAGCGCGCTCATGTGCACTCAAGCTGGGGAGGAGGAGAGAGAAAGGGGGAGAGAGGGAATCCCAAGCAGGCTACTCACCGTCTGCATGGAGCCCAGTTTAGAGCCTGAACTCACTAACAGCGAGATCATGCCCGGAGCCAAAATCGAGAGTCGGATGCTTAACCGACTGAGCCATGCAGGTGTCCCAAATGCTAGTTGTTTTTAAGATGAGGCCTGATGTCCTTATGGAGGTTACAATTTAATTAAGCTGATAAGGACAAATACATATCCCAACAGGACAAATCTATACACACATAAAAAGATAAAAATAACACAAGGCACTTTAAGATGTCCCTAAAGAAAGGCACCATTATTTATCCCCTGAGAAATAAGACAGGTGCAATTCCTGTGAGGTGAGGTATCTGGGGAGTCTACACTGCAGCCAGTGTGTCTTGAAAAACAGGGAGTATTCCAACTGACAGCAAGGAGGCTGCCTGGCGTTTGTTCTGGAGCTCCTGGGTACTGCAGTGGGATCTGAATTCACAGTCCACCTGGTCTGCAGTCTCCAAAGGTGTCTTGAGCAATTCGCGCGGAGCGACAGGGAGAGAAGACCTGGGAGAAGTGCACAATAAAAACGGGCACCTTGCAGAGGATTACGACTGATCCGTATCATTAGGGAAGCTGGAGCACAGTTGAGACGTTTTGAGTGAGGACACGGAGATGAGAAGAGGTGGGGCTGGAGAAATGGAAACCGGAAATGGAACTGAGGTTGCCGGGTACCCACCCAGGGGCACACTCTGGCTCCAAAGAGTTTCCGCCTGCACCTACACTTCCGCTTAAGGGCGGTTTCTGACTCTTCTGTGTTGACTCAGCGTGGTGGGATACGGTCATTCGGCCTCCCTGTCTCTCTCAGGAGTGCTTCTGCACAGTGACGGATTCGCTGAACAGGTTAGCCAGGCATTTGCTTGAAAATTGCAAAGCCAAAGCAGCCTTAAGGGAACTGTCAACGTTGAAGTGAGTTTCCCTTCCACCAAATGTAATAAAAATAAATTAGGGGCTAGAACTAGGTCCCATGAATAGGAACTAAGTGAGATTTTTGTTAGGTGGTTTTAATAAAAATGTGGGCTTTCTCTGAGTCACCTTCTGCAACAGCCGACTGACCCACATTATCATTGCATCCAAATCTCTCCACTTCACCATTCTCCAATTACAGACACGAAGGTGCTTTGCTATTGCTAGTTTATTGGCATGACATTGCAATCTTTCATTTAAAAAACTTACAATCTGTATAGCTAACAAGTATATCCAAAACTCCTGGGATTTTTCTTCCACTAAGGGTAATGTACTTCCCTGCAGAGGCCTTGGCCTTGGCAATCACCTGCCCAGAGACCTGAATAAATGAATAAATATGTACTTTAAAGAGAAAGCAATGCCTTGAAGAAAAACTGTAAACTAAATCAGTATATGGAAATAGTTAGGATCATATATCACAGGTTTGTATATTTTTCTTCTTGACTGAATTCAATAAAATTGGCATAAAACAAATTCACCAAAAAGTTAAGCTCTAACCTCAAGAAGAGTGGGCTTCTCAGGGATGGAGCCCCAGAATTTGCATAGGTTGTACCTCTGAGAATCTTCAAGAGAGTGGCCATTCTCTCTGCACGTTGCTTTGCAAGAGACAAAGATGTTATCTGTGCACGACCCAGCTAGAGATGGAGATTGGTGCGATAAATTTCCTTGGGTGGCCTTTGTTAAAGCAAACCAACTCTTCTTTCCCAGAATTCCTTGTCTGTATCTAGAAAGCCTGTGCTTATAACCAAATTATAACCAAGAACCTAATTGAAAATATATGAAAAAAGAAATGTAAACAAGATGTTAGCAAGAGCCCTGGACCATTGGTATCTGCATAGATGACTTTGAACATGAGAATGAAAGAAACAAGCCATAGACCGAGAGAAAATATTTGCAAAAGACACAGCTGATAAGGATTGTTGTTCAAAATACACAAAGAACATCTAAAACTCAACAGTGAGAAAACAACTTATTAAAAAATGGGCCAGGCCTTAACAGACGCCTCACCATAGAAAATGCACAGATGGCAAAGAGGCATATGAAAACATGCTCCGCATCCCGTGTCATCAAGGAATTGCGATTTCAAACAACAATGAGATACCACTGTGCACCCATTAGAATGGCCAAAATCTGGAACACTGACAACATCAAATACTGAGGAGGAGGTGCAACGATAGGAACTCTCCTACAGGTGCTGTGGGAATGCAAAATGGTATAGCCCCTGTGGAAGGCAGTTTGGTGATTTCTTACAAAACGAAACCTACTCTTCCCATAGGATCTATAATTATGCTCCTTAGTATTTGCCTAACGGAGTTGAGAACTTATGTGTACACACAAGCCTGCACACAGATGTTTGTAACAGCTTTATTCATAATTGCCCAAACTTGGGAGCAGCCAGGATTTCCTTTAGTTGGTGAATGGATAAATAAGCCATAGCATATCTAGGCAATGGGGTACTATTCAGTGTTAAAAAGAAAGAAACTACGAAGCCATGAAAAAACATGGAAGAAACTTAATGCGTCTTACTAAAGGAAAGAAGCTAATCTGAAAATGTCATACATAGTATATGCATGATATGAGCACAGAAGACTTTTAGGACAGTGAAAATATGCTGTATAATACCATCATGTTGGATACGTGTCATTATACATTTGTCCAAACCCATAGAATATACAACACCAGGAGTGAACCATAGTATGAACTATGGACTTTGGGTGATTATGATGTGTCAGTGTAGACTCATCATTGTAACCAGTGTGCCACTCTGGCAGGAGATGCTGATAATGGGGAAGATTATGCATGTGTGGGGGCAGAGGGTACATGGGAAATTTCTTTACCTTCCCCTCAGTTTTGCTGTGGGGAAACTGCTGTAAAAATGGAGTCTTAATAAAAAACAAACAAAAATCATATGTAAAATCTATGGCTTGTGGCTGTCCAAAGCCCTCCTCAATATTTCTGTGAATACCTAGGGGGCTGATATTCTTGTGGCCTCTGTTGCCTCTTGGGCTCGAGATTTGTTATTTGAGATTCCTGCTCCTAACATTGATCCAGACTTAAAATTCAGTCCCTTCATTGATTTCTCATCAATCTCCCACCCACATTTCCAACTCACATGAATACACATGGCTCTATAGACTGGGTGTCACATCACACATCACAGAGCAAACAAGGTGGTCGATTTCTCCTTTCCAAAGACCTTTTTTGGCAACATCATCATAGAGGGTCCAGCCCCAAATCCATTTTCCTCTCCAATGTCTCCGGTATCTTCTATCACCTGTGAAAATTCCAAACTTCATTAGCCACCTTGCCTCACCCCTGATGGAAGGACGGATGCATCACACTGCTTTTCTTCAAATGCTGGGAGACCGTGGGGATGTGTGAAAACAGGGCATATGCAAACGGAGTGGCACAGAGATTTCCTGGAGCAGACACCAATAGCGAGAGGTCATATTTGAACCGTTGAAATCCAGGCATTTGAGCACTCAAACACCTTACCAAGGTTTGAAGTCAAAATCCAGTCTGTCTTGCCAGGTGACCTGAGATAAATGGCTGACTTCTTCTTGCTTGTTTGTGCAATGAAGCCAGTTACCTGTTCCAGGTACATTGAAAGTACTTAACGCTGTTCTTAGCTCAATAAATGGTGGCAATTAATGAATTAGACAATTCACACTGAAAAGGAACCAGTGCAAAGCTGAACCCCTGAATTCACTAAAGTAGTGTCAGTGGACATTGCTTTCATGCAGACGTACCGTTTATGCACAGCAGCATGTCCTTAAGCTTATTTACAAGCAAAACAAAATCTGGTCCAGTGTCCTAACGCCTACCATTCCATTACATGAATCCCTTGCCTGCTTTCTTTTTTGAAACATATTGAAAGCAAAATAGGACAGGCTCAGATTTTGTATTCTTGATTCGATATCTGTGGCCAATGTCATTTTCTCTCCTTTGAATTTTGCTTACAAACAGCGTCCTCTGCCTTCTGGCCTCTTTGCCAGGTGGTCGATATGAAGCTTTCTGAGAAGAGAACACAGCAACCATGACAGCAATGTGTCCCAGCTGGAAATCCTGGATTGGGAGCGTTCGTACAGGAGACTCTCCACCCACGGCAGACTGCCAGTTATCCTCAGAAATGACGGGACAGTTCCCAGATTCCAATATGCTGGTGTCCAAACCGCATCCCCTAGATTGCCTCTTATTTCTAGGAATGACTCCAAAATCCTGAACACCATAAGTTTTCATGTCTCATGCAGAAAATACTGTCACCAAATTTACCCATCACCAAGTCCCTCCAACTCCATCCCATAGGCTCCCGTGGTTTACTCTGGCCTGGAACACCCTGCAGGAGGGGGATAGAAGCACAGGATCTAGAGGGAGAGAAAAACAATAGAAAACCCTGAACTTAGAGATATATATTACCTACAGGAAGTAAAACACAAGTTAATACTGTGGAAATTAAGTAGTTGTTCAGTCCACCCACCTGCCCTCTCTATTAAAGGTCAGTACGGTTTCCATATATAACACAAGGAAAGTAAAACATAACAAATGAGAAGGTGAGAAGATAGGCCTCACTTGGTACTTAAAAAAACCAACCACAACAGCAACAAAGAAAACACCTAAGCCAGAGTGTCTGCCAATTCTGTGTGATGTTTATAAAATACATAATAGCTGAAAAGAATTCAAAGTCTCACAAAGAAGCATTTTTGTCATCCAAACACCTGTTTCTCCAAAGTTCCTTCTCTGCTTCCAGATTTAAAAATCTGTTCAGGGCACGCGTACAAAAAAAATAATAATAATTACCATGTTAAGATGGTAATTTGGAAGGAGCTCCATGGAACAGCTTCAGCTGTATAATTGAAGCGATGCTCATACATTCACTTGGGGGCCTCCGAACTCTGAGTGCAAGTCACCGCCAATTTCTGAGATGAGGTCTGGTAATGTTTCAAAGCAAAAATTGGGATGAATTTTCATCACAGAAATGAAGTGGGGGTTACATTTTCCTCTCACTCCTGCATTTTTCCTTCCCTCCTGTGCTTCTGGGGACAGTGCTGCCGGGAGCCATTACTCAGAGCTGCTGCATTAGCCCATGCACATTTGTGTGACAGGGTACTTCCTGTGCACCCAGCACTGCTGAGCTGGGAAATAGACTGACCCATGACCTGCTCTAACATGCAGCATCCACCTGGCAGGTCACATCTTGGGTGCCTAGGAGACATACATTTCCTGGAGGACATGAGCAAGGTTTTGAATCTTACTCTTACTGCAAGGATATCCTACAGAACGGCGTGTCCTGGGCAAGTTGAAATCAAGACAAAGGCTGACAAAGTGACAGATACGCTCCCTCAGCTTAGATCAGCCCCAAAACCTGTGCTGCACTTTGCTCCAGGCAAAGGTTTTTCTTTCGCAGCATCTATGATATCTTGGCAGAATTAGGGCTGCTTTTGGGAGCAAGAAACTGCCTGGTTTAACAGTAGCACGTTGAATATCTTACATAGCAAGAAGTGCAGAGGTAGCTGGGTCCGGGGTCATTGAGCTACAGCTCCTTTCCATCATCGCAGCCAGACTTTTTCCTGTCCCTGCTCCTTGGCATGTTGGCCTTGTCCATCAAGCTATCACTCCCATGGTCACATGGGTCACATGGGTCACATGACAGCATCTTTCCAAAGAAGTTGGATTCTGCCTTCCCATGTATTTCTTTTTAATAGCAGACACTTTTCTTGGGAGACCCTCCCTTATGCCTCTTTGGTGCACACTTAAACCAATCCCTGGAAAGAACATTTATGTCTGTGTTATTTGGCCGAAACTAACCAGTGTGCAGTCCGTCAATCACACGTGGAGGGATGAACACTCAGGATTGATTCTTGGGTTGGCAGACAACCTTGTTGATGATTCTTTTGGGACTCAGTTTTCATGCTTTTCCTAAGGAGACATACCACCTTTCCTCTAAATATGGGGTGGTGGAAAGTCTAACTCAACAAGTATTTACTATGCATCTGCTGGGTCTTGAGCACTGCCCTAGATGCTATAAGGTGTTAAGAGGTAACCAAGGCATTCTTCTAATCCTTAGGTTGCTTAGAATCTCATGAAAAGCCTAAGATAATTCATATTATATAAGGTAAGGCATATTATAATAAACACCACATGAGAGTTTAAGCTATTTTGGTAATTGTACCCAGTCAGGATCAGAACCCATTCATGCAGGGCTGGTCCTTTAAGTAAACCCCTGCTCCTCAGGGCAAGTTTAAATCTGGGATATTAAATAGGGGTTTGAGGATGGGGTTAGGCCACCTCTCATCAGTGGATTATTTTAGGGCAAGTGGAGACATAGCAAACAAAGTGCAGCATCAGGGAAGGAAATGAACCACCATTTATTGAGAACCAGTTACAGGCTAGACCTTTTCATATGCTTTACCTCATTTAATCCAATTAGAGAGCATCACTCAAGGTTTGAGGTAGTTATTATTATTCCCACAGTTGTAAATAAGGTAATTGACATTCAGGAAAGTTGAGCAGCTCACCCAAATTACCATGAGGCCATCTCAGAGTATCTGGAAACAAGATCAGGATTTCTCTTTTGGAGGCCCTGAGTTTTCTAGCTCTTAGACCCAGAGAGTAATCTAGGTCCCTCCCACGGTCATAGACGTCTATAGGCAAGAAGAATATTGGTGATTAGCCAGAATGTCCTAAACTAATTGGCCAGAATGCTAGAAAGAGCAGTGTGTATATGCCACAGGTTTTACATTCAGCCACTACCATCTATAACTTTTTAGTAGTCTCTTTCTTCAAAGAACTTAGATTCCAGCTGTGATTTCAGACCAAATAATAAAAAGTGTGGAAAGAGGGTAAGTCTATGTTGAGGCAATGAATATTGTCCTCTCTAAAGAATTCTCTTTTTTTTAAAATAATGTATATTCATTTATATAAAATAATTTATTTTTTAATTTACATCCAGGTTAGTTAGGATATAGTGCAACAATGATTTCAGGAGTAGATTCCTTAATGTCCCTTACCCATTTAGCCCATTTCCCCCCTCCCACCACCCCTCCAGTGACCCTCTGTTTGTTCTCTATATTTAAGAGTCTCTTATGTCTTGTCTCCCTCCCTGTTTTTTTTTAAACTTTCTTAAAAAAATTTTTTTGAAATGTTTATTTATTTTTGAGAGAGACAGAGACAGAATGTGAGTGGGTTAGGGGCAGAGAGAGAGGGAGACACGGAATGCGAAGCAGGCTCCAGGCTCTGAGCTGTCAGCACAGAGCCTGACGTGGGGCTCAAACTCACGAGCTGTGAGATCATGACCTGACCCAAAGTTGGATGCTAAACTGACTAAGCCACCCAGGCGCCACCCCTTCCCTGTTTTTATATTATTTTTGCTTCCCTTCCTTTATGTTCATCTGTTCAGTATCTTAAATTCCTCACATGAGTGAAGTCATATGATATTTGTCTTTCTCTGACAATTTCACTTAGCATGCTACTGTCTAGTTCCATTCAAGTAGTTGCAAACGGCAAGATTTCATTCTTTTTGATTGCCAAATAATACTCCATTGCATATATATACACCACATCTTATTTATCCACTCATCCATCGATGGACATTTGGGCTCTTTCCATATTTTGGCTGTTGTTGATAGTGCTGCTATAAACATTGGGGTGCATGTGTCCCTTCAAAACAGCGTACCTGTATCCCTTGGATAAATACCTAGTAGTGAAATTGCTGGGTCATAGGGTAGTTCTATGTTTAATTTTTTGAGGAACCTCCATACTGGTTTCCAGAGTGGCTGCACCAGTTTGTGTTCCCACCAGCAGTGCAAAAGAGATCTTCTTTCTCCGCGTCCTCGCCAGTATCTGTTGTTGCCTGAGTTGTTAGTGTTAGCCATTCTGACAGATGTGAGGTGTCATCTCATTGTGGTTTTGATTTGTATTTCCCTGATGATGAGTGATGTTGAGCATTTTTTCATGTGTCTGTTAGCCATCTGGATGTCTTCTTTAGAGAAGTGTCTATTCATGCCTTTTGCCCATTTCTTCACTGGATGATTTGTTTTTTGGGTGTTGAGTTTGAGAAGTTCTTTATAGATTTTGGATATTAACCCTTTATCTGATATGTCATTTGCAAATGTCTTCTCCCATTCTGTCGGTTGCCTTTTAGTTTTGCTGATTGTTTCCTTCGCTGTGCAGAAGATATTTATTTTGATGAGGTCACAGTAGTTCATTTTTGCTTTTGTTTCCCTTGCCTCCAGAGACGTGTTGAGTAAGAAGCTGCTGTGGCCAAGGTCCAAGAGGTTTTTGCCTGCTTTCTTCTCTAGGATTTTGATGGCTTCCTGTCTTACATTTAGGTCTTTTATCCATTTTGAGTTTATTTCTGTGGATGGTGTAAGAAAGTGGTCCAGGTTCATTCTTCTGCATGTCGCTGTCTAGTTTTCCCAGCACCATTTGCTGAAGAGACTGTCTTTATTCCATTGGATATTCTTTCCTGCTTTGTCCAAGATTAGTTGGCCATACATTTGTGGGTCCATTTCTGTGTTCTCCATTCTGTTCCATTGATCTGAGTGTCTGTTCTTGTGCCAGTACCATGCTGTCTTGATGATTACAGCTTTGTAATACATCTTAAAGTCCGGGATTGTGATGCCTCCAGCTTTGATTTTCTTTTTCAAGATTGTTTTGGCCCTTTGGGGTCTTTTCTGGTTCCATACAAATTTTAGGAATGTTGTTCTAGCTCTGTGAAGAATGCTGGTGTTATTTTGATAGGGATTGCAAGAATTCTCTTCTTTATCTATCTTCTCTTTCTTTGCCTGCTGAGGTTGGATGCCAAACCTGAAATTCTGAAAGATCATGTAATTCAGGACAAAGACGTTCAGGCTCAATGAGCAGGAAATGGGAAGGATATTACAGATGTAAAATGAGGTGCCTAGTTAGCAACACCTGAATCAACACTTCCATTCCCTGCTTATTCCTTGTCTATTTACACAATTATTTTTTGTCGTCTGTATATTGTACTTATCACATTAACATTTGTTGTAAAGCACTGAAAATATGAGCACCATGAAATAGTAGAAAAAAGATAAAGAAGTAATATAGACATTAAAAGTACTTGAAAAAGCTACAATGATTTTGATTTGTAAAATTTAAAATCTTATTACATTTAATTACAAGGCTGACTGGGAAAAATATTTCCAGAAAGTATGTCAAAAGGATTATTATATTATAAGAGCTTGTACAAACAGATAAATAATGAAGACCTTGAAAATAATATGATTAAAACATTCAAAAGAGGATATTAAATTGTTAAACCAATGTCTGAAAGAATGGTCAGTTTTTAAGAAATGCCAATTAAAGCAATCAGGAGATATTGCTTTCACCTGTCAACTGGCCAAGATTTTTTTTTTTTTTTTTTTTTTCCAATAAATGAAAATGACCAGTGCTGGCAAGGATGTAGTTGGCACTCACCCACTGCTGAGAGTCTAACCTTCCTCGAGAAAGCTCTTAGACAATTTGGATCCAAGTGTTAAAAGTGTCCAGAATCTTTGATTTGATAGTATGCTAATGAAGACATCAAGTCTAAAACGAAAAAAGAAGCCCTAAGTATGGGATAATCTTTAAACAAAAAGGCATTTTCGGCCCAAATTTTCAAAAATAGGGACTTGTTTAAGTAGAGGATATATCATAAATAATGTTAGAGAAGTTCTTACACAGCATATGCAATTTCTGTGATGTTAAAATAACAACTAAACACAGGGATATAAATGTAAACCATCACACCAAGACTCTGCCCTGTCTCCACGGAGCTTGCAAATCAGTTGACTGGGGCAAGACATATATTGGCATAGCTGGGAGAATACCAGAAAAGCAAAGGATCCATAAGAGGAAGTGTGACAGAGTGAAAGCATGTCACCTGTGGGGATACAGCAGGGGTGCAACTTAGAATAACTGGGGTTAATCATGGATCTTTCTTCCTTCATTTATTTATATTTAAAATTGGAAAATTAAGGCAAGGTTGTTGCAGAAAAATTGGAAAATGCAGAAAAGACAAAAATGGCTTGCAGTTCTCCAGACCACAATTCACCTCTTGATAAGTCTCCTGTACTTCTTTAGCAAAGATGTCTAGGGTTAGGAAGAATGGGACCTGAGAAAGAACTGTTGGATATTCATGAGAGTAAAGGCAAACAGGTCTTTTAAAAACACAGCACTCAGTCAGACTTTGTACTGATGAATCTCAAGACTCCAAGAGCCCCGGCTTTACTCATCTGTGAAAATGAATGATAACAGTAATGCTCTCTTCATCAAGGGTCATTGAGGGGACTAAATGACATAATAACTTGTATTAATTTTCTAGGGTTGGCATAATAAGATACCATAGACGGTGTGGGTTGAATAACAGAAATTATTTTCTCACAGTTCTGGAGGCTGGAAGTCCAAGATCAAGGTGTTCGCAGGTTTGTTTTCCTTTGCGGTCTCTCTCCTTGTTTGCATATGGCCACCTTCTTGCTGAGTCCTCACGTGGTCATTCCTTGGTCTGTGTTGTCTATAACCTAACCTCTTTGTAGAAGGACATCAGTCATATTAGATTAAGGTCCACTTCATTTTAAGTTAATCACTTCCTTGAAGGCCCTATCTCCAAATGCATTCACATCTGAGGTATTGGTGTAATGACGTCAACATAGGAATTTTGTGGGGGTATAATTTAGCCCATGACAATGATATATCCTTTTAGTCTCCTGCTTGGCTTACAATAGGACTTTTAAATTGGCTGTTATTTTTATTAGATAGAGCCACGCTTTTCTACCATATGACATTTTATAGCTCTTGTAGAAGTTCATTTTCTTTTTTATAAGCAGCAAAAGTCCTGCCATGTGGCACATTCTTTTACTTTTGGGAGACCCTGAGTTGAACAAATTTGTCTAATGCTGCCACATTTCAGTTAACATCTATTAATTAACATCTAAAGAATTTATGTATGGCAGAACATTCCTAGGAAGCACTGCCCTGTACTAATAATACAAACTGAAAGCTTGAGATTAAAAAAAAGCATCTGTACTTGGTTATGATAAGTGTTTTCTTTGAACTTGGTGGCCATGAAGAAACTACACTCTAATGGAAAGAGAGAAAGTATGTGCTTAGCCTGTTTCACTGCATCCCCCAGCTCTCTACTGCCTCCCTCCCCTCTCCATTTGAAGGAGCTGATCATCTATAAAATGGATTTTAAATGGACTCCCTAAAGAAGAGTCAGCATCTCCCTAAATCTACCTACATTGCTTTCATAGTAGTCAAGTGTAATTTAATTCATTTTAATGTCTTTCCTCTCTAGTCCCTGCTGATCAAAAGGTTCTATTGCAGAGAGGTGGGAGGGGGAAATTACTAATCAAATTATTTGCAAATTTCAATAAATTTTAGAAATGCAGCTCATGTCACAGACAAACCATAGGAATTACCGAATCCATCCCTTCAATTCATGCTCTCAGTGTCAGTTTATTAGATAAATAAAGTGGAAAACTGATATTCTCTGTCCTTTAACATATAAGTAATCGTAGGGACATAAGTTATTTCGCTGTGCGCTGTGTTTAATAATTACAAATTGTTAAAGGCTCAGTATTTTGTTAATTTGAGGTTAAGATCTAAAGTGTTTGTTTCTCTCTATTGTTTTAGGGCATGTTAATTAGTTTGAGTTTACCTTGCCATGCTGGTCTGTGGACCGTGAGTCCTATTCTGACAACACCTGATCACTTGTCAGAGTCACTTGTGTTTATGGAGTTTGAGTGGTTGCCTTCAGTGAATGTGCTGACATTTGCTCACTCTCTGTAACGCCTGATAAAAGAAATGTAACCCTTGCTTTTGTTCCTAGCACACTTCCTATTAGAGAGCAGTTTAGTCCTTGAAGTAAGCATGACCTTAGTCTTGTTTATAAGCACAGCTACTTTAAACCACAACTGATAGCCATGTCTCTCATAGCACCATTATCTTTCATACTAGGTAAAGCCTTTCTCTCCACTTAAATAAAGACAAACTTCTTTTAGCTTTACAGCTGACAGCTGCCTGGCATTAAAAACCAATTGTAACCAGTTGCCTGTGGCTAATAAACTAGTGGGTAGTCATTTTAGATGCTGAAGTATTACATTAAAATTTATGAAAAGGGTAGAGAGAGAGAAAGAGAGAGAGAGAGAGACTGCCTGATGCCATTGTGTCCTGTGTTGTAGAACAAACTGAGGGAAGATTCAAGCCACCCCCAGCAGTGATGCTCCTAGACTGAACTGGGCACAGGCTGTGCCCTTAGCTGGTGGATGCCTAGGCCAAGGGAGGACAGAGCACTTACAACATTAAGATAATTTAATGCCCAAGGTGTTTGACACTGTGGAGTATCAACCCTCGCTTTACTCATTCAGTGACTGTAACCCAGTGTCTGCACTGTGGTGATGTTGCAGTAGAACAGTGATTAAGTCAGACAAGAATGTGGCCACCATAAAGCTGGTATTCCAGAGAGAGACAGTGAACAGACACAAGGTAGACTGACCCTGGGGATCTCAAATCAAAAGAGGCTGAATGCATCAAAAATGACTTGATCTTTCCTCTCCCTTCCAACTCTAGACAAGAAAGGTATTTTTCAAGAAAGAGGGAATCAGACAATTTTTAAATTCATTCTCCCTACCCATCTTTCTCTCCCCATCTCTCTCCCTCTTCTCTCTCTTATATACTAGAACAATAATTCCTAGACATCATTTTAGAATATTAAAACAAAAAACCCCAATAATCTGTGGGGGTCTATGTTGAATTGTCAACTCCTCCCCCCATGGTTTTGTGTGTATGTGTATGTGTTAGTATGTGACTAACTCTTTTATGTTCAGTTTGCACAACACTTATGATGTAAGTACTCTTAATATTCCCATTTTACAGATAATGAATGCAGTGGAAGCTCAAAGAGGCTATATGCACTGCCAATCTAACCCAACAGGTGGGCAAGTTGGACTCCCGACCATTCAATACTTGGGCTCTCATCACCACCATTCTCTTTAAAACAGTAAACAAACAAGCAACCAACAAACAAAACCCTACAAAGCTTGCATCACCAACAAGGTGGGAAAGACATAATTCCAGAAATTCTAAAATCATCTTTACGAAAAACTCCCTTGTTCTTATTTTCCTTATTTCACTGTGGACTGGAGAAAGCTTTGTCAAAGTCCTGGTCTGGCCCACGGACTTGCACTTAGGAATCCTGGTTCCAAGTCTTCAGCAACAAAAAAAGCTTTTCATCCACATCCCAGGTGATTTTCTAGAGAGTTTAGATCAAGAACATATGTGAGTTAGCCAGTTTAAGAACATACAGGATTCATTTCGTGAATGACCTTCAAATGCATTTACAAAATATCTCAATTCTAACCCCTCTACCAGGTGCCAGAAGCTATGCAGAATTAGGAGACTGAGAAATAACCCTCAAGTGAGGATGAGGCAAGGTCCTTATAACAGAGTCCAAGAACATCAGGGGTTTGGGAATCCCTGGGAATGAACTGCAAAATTTTGCCAGCTCAGGCAATGCTACATCTTCCCTATACCTTGGAGAGAAAGTCTTCCTGAGCATTCATTTTCATAACCCCAAAGAACTTAAAAATCAATAGTTTCGACCACTAAGTTATGATTCTGAGCAAATTGCTTGGCTATTTAGTACCTTAGTTTCTCCATCTGTCAAATCAGAATAATTTGATTCCTATCTGACATAATTTTATTCCTTTGACATTCCTGAAAAAATGTATACAGGTCAAGATTTTATAAATTAAAATATTTGAAATTAATTTAGGAATCTGACAATTTAAAGGAATCCTGGGTTGAATCTTTTTGAAAACTGAACACAGTCCTTTACTTTAAAGGCTAATTATACTCAAGAATCTATTTTGAGGTTCAGATTTTTGTATATTGGATTTCCTAATGTGAGACACACCTGCATCCTAAAAACTCACATCGTGGTTGGGGGAAGGTATCATCATCCCAGGAAATGATTCCAATTTTAAAAAAATTATGACTTATGCTTAGGGGAAACACATTTTTGTTTATTTCCCTATATTTTAATATTTAAAACTTAAACATTTTGAATACTAATGAGATAAAGTATGTGTTCTCTCTCCTTCTCCTCTGTGAGAGAACTTGTACAGTTTAGTCTGTAATTCTCCTGGAGCAGCTCCATTTCTCTGTTTCATTAGATGTTCTCTTCTGATGCCTTATATGTTCCTCCTTCTCAAATATTTAGTATTCTATACTCACTGCTTCTTGAAAATTGTTATTTTTGCTTGCTCCCAAAAGCCAATACACTTCTAAATTAAGAATACATGAAAACAGTAAATATTTCATTTCTGCCAACCATGTGGATGGAAGAGGGGGTAAAGGGGAGATGAAGTGAGCCAGTGAACACACACAGTGACACGCAATCACTTCCAGGTAGATTAGGAAACTGTGGCAGGGGTTGTTTTACATCAGAGCTGCTCTCAGGGAGAGCAGACAATCCTAGGTGACTTTTGGGGCATCAAATATTTCTTTTTTTTTTTTTTTATATATATATATATATCCAATTGACTTTATTTTTTTTTTATTTTTATTTATTTATTTATTTATTTTATTTTTATTTTTTTATTTTATTTTTTTATTTTTTAATATATGAAATTTACTGTCAAATTGGTTTCCATACAACACCCAGTGCTCATCCCAAAAGGTGCCCTCCTCAATACCCATCACCCACCCTGCCCTCCCTCCCACCCTGCCCTCCCTCCCACCCCCCATCAACCCTCAGTTTGTTCTCAGTTTTTAACAGTCTCTAATGCTTTGGCTCTCTCCCACTCTAACCTCTTTTTTTTTTTTTTTTCCTTCCCCTCCCCCATGGGTTTCTGTTATGTTTCTCAGGATCCACATAAGAGTGAAAACATATGGTATCTGTCTTTCTCTGTATGGCTTATTTCACTTAGCATCACACTCTCCAGTTCCATCCATGTTGCTACAAAAGGCCATATTTCATTTTTTCTCATTGCCACGTAGTATTCCATTGTGTATATAAACCACAATTTCTTTATCCATTCATCAGTTGATGGACATTTAGGCTCTTTCCATAATTTGGCTATTGTTGAGAGTGCCGCTATGAACATTGGGGTACAGGTGCCCCTATGCATCAGTACTCCTGTATCCCTTGGATAAATTCCTAGCAGTGCTATTGCTGGGTCATAGGGTAGGTCTATTTTTAATTTTCTGAGGAACCTCCATACTGTTTTCCAGAGCGGCTGCACCAATTTGCATTCCCACCAACAGTGCAAGAGGGTTCCTGTTTCTCCACATCCTCTCCAGCATCTATAGTCTCCTGCTTTCTTCATTTTGGCCACTCTGACTGGCGTGAGGTGGTATCTGAGTGTGGTTTTGATTTGTATTTCCCTGATAAGGAGCGACGTTGAACATCTTTTCATGTGCCTGTTGGCCATCCGGATGTCTTCTTTAGAGAAGTGTCTATTCATGTTTTCTGCCCATTTCTTCACTGGGTTATTTGTTTTTCGGGTGTGGAGTTTGATGAGCTCTTTATAGATTTTGGATACTAGCCCTTTGTCCGATGTGTCATTTGCAAATATCTTTTCCCATTCCGTTGGTTGCCTTTTAGTTTTGTTGGTTGTTTCCTTTGCGGGCATCAAATATTTCTACTTCTTAGAAATTCCTAAAGGTGCGACTTTGTCCCTTAAAGAGGAAGATCTGGGAGCCCCGTGGGTGCTGAAGGAACTCATTCCTTTATTGCTTTTTCCTGACTCTGCTAGTCCATGTAAGGTGCAGCACACACATTGCAGCAGCATCCCATGCTTAGATGGCACTTAAGAGCAACGTACGTGGAATGTTCCGTAACATGATTCTGTTGACTATGCCCCACCTTCCAGGGTGAATTCCTGTAAAAGACTCAGAATTAGGTATCATTTAGGAAGAAAATCAACCACCCCACCAGGGAGTGAGGCTTCTTTCACTGGCCTCAATAACCTGCACCTTCCGAAAAACAGGCTATAGGGGATGGTTTAGTCAAGAAGAAGGCAGTGGGGTGAAGGGAATAAAGGAGAAGGTCATCAGGTTTCCTTGAGATAAAACAAGGCTCTGGGAAAAAGCACACAGTTCCCCATCCTCACCATGGGCTAAGGAATTACATCTTCTTTCTTGAGGAATGTTTTGTAGGTAGGGAGGAAGATTTCCCTAAAAACTCTGCCAAAAGGCACAGCTACACAGAGACCAAGCAAATTCTAAATTAATGAAATCCTAGAAAATCAGCATTAGATCAAGCATCGTGTGCTATTCTGCCCAACTCCTCCATCGTATGTGGATTTCTGTCTAACCCCACACCTACTGGCAATGTTGGAACATCTCTGGTGTTGGAGGGTTCACTGCTTCCATGACTGGACAGCTCTAACCATCATGTAGTAATGCCCTTCTTGGAGCAGTTATTAAAGCCTTCTTTACTAGGCAGTTGGAACATAGCAGTGAATAAAACACATGTGATACCAACTTCAGGGACCTTAGAATTCAGTGGAAGATAAAATGAAACTAGCAACTACGATATTGTATTCTTCCTTATTGAGCTCGCATGCCCACAAATGCCATTCACTCATACACAGTAAATCCAACCCACCTCCCACAGGACAAACCCATCTGGTATCTGAAGACAATGATCATATTTCCTTTTACAACCTAAAAATACTCTTCTTCCTTCCTCTCTCCCTTCCTCCCCAAAGTGAATTAGATAAATCTCAAAGTGAGAAGGAGAAACAAACTATACCTTTCAGTGTATGTATGCAGTGCCAGAATATTATAGATTATATACACAAAGGCAAGCAAGGCAATACTTGGTTTTCCTTCTTGCCTTTTGAAAGGAAAACAAAACTCAGTTTGTGAAGAACAGAAAGTGACATTACTCTTGTGTAAAGATGTTTTACCTTAACTAGTCTTGCCGGAAAACTTGGCTCCCTCTTCCACACCTCCCCTCAAACATTTATTATACTTTCATATCTTCAAACTTTTCAATAAGAAATATAAAACCTAACAAAGAAACCTAAGCAAATTAAGTGAGACCTATTTTTTTTTTCACCTGCAAAATGGATTTCAGTTTTGCCTTATGGAGGTCTTATGTTTCATTATTATTAAAAATGTCATGAATGTTTTGCCTGCTGGGAGCACAGATTTTTCTCCTATTTTTCAATCTTATTCAAAGCCCCTTACTGCATATTTTATGAGTTATAGCAGGTTTTTAGTTGTTGATTTTAAAAATTACAAACTCCAAAGCCTATGTTGGCATTCTACTAAGTGGTCTCTGCACATGTAGTGTTGAATATTTACGGGAAGTAATGTAATAAGAGAAACATTTGTGGGATGAATATATCTTTGGGTACCTTTTAGAAACAGAAATAGAGCTTATCGAGGGAGCGTGCTGAGTTCCTCCACATACTAATTTCATGAGACCTTCTTCCAACTTGGGTGGCTTAGATCACAGACTACACCATCATCTTCTTTTCTGTGCCTATTTTGGGGAATCTATCATTAGAGTCCTGTAAAGAAGCTGAAATTGGGTGCATTTCCTTGAAGTCTCCTGTTTTCTCTTCGTCTTGCCTGCTGGGATGCTGTGAGCTTCTTGAACTTACAGTGTGTGTCTAGAATGTGAACTATTCCCTTTGTAGTTGGGAAGAATTGAGGGTGTTCATGGAAAATCGAGCAAAAATAGCTGAGAAGTAGTTGAGTTGGAGAACATTGGGATTTTAGTAGTTTTTAAAGGTTTTTTTTTTTTTTCCAAAAAAGATATTTCCAGAAAGTCTGGAGAGAATGTGATTATGAGAATAAAATGGGATAAGGCTTGAGAAGTGCTTAGCACAGGATCTGGTACCTTAAAAGTGCTCAAAGTTAAATATTATTCTCATTAAGTTGCAGGTATACACACTTGAGGGTGTTTCTCTATAAACCCCTCAAAGGGATTTGGAAAACAGCTTTTTAAGGGGAAGTTCATTGCCTCTGGAAACCTGCAGGTAAGAACACCTCATATGCCTGCATCTGGAATCTAGGATCGATAGCAATGTCCAAGAGCAAATAATGGTAACCTGAAGTGAGTTGGTTACACTGGGCAATAAAAAGGAAGGTTGGTGAATTTGATAAGGATTTGAGCACTCTTTGTCTGTTGTATCTTGAGATGGTTTTGTCCAAAAGTGAACTTCAGAGGACAATAAGCCTCATGACCTCTCCAAATGAATTTGGTTTTGGGCCTCCTCCAAACAGATCAACTGAGGGAAAAACGCATCTCTATGAGGGTCAGAGTAGTAGATCCTCAGTGTCATGAGAGAGAGTCACAACTTAGTTCTAAGTTGTCTCTGTCTTCTTTCTTTCTTACCCCTCAAGACGACATCCCAGTGCCATGGTCTACCTGAGGAAAGGGGTTCCCTCTCACCATCCCCACCCCTGCCCACACACACGCTAAAGGTTGCTTTCATGTGGTGCTGCACTCGTGTATCCTGGCTCTTTCTAGCTAAGGTGGAATGGGGGAAATTTTTCTTTTTCTTCCACCCCTCAATTCTTCCATTGCCCTCTTCATTGTCCTTGGTGCTACTTTTTGAGAACCTTAAACCTGTTCTTTCATATTGCTCCTGATCTCCCAACTAGGGAAACCCCCTTGGGCAACCCAACTCAAATATTGTGATTTCATCCCTTTTGGGGCAATCCTCAGCCAAGATAGTGTTCCCTCAAATTCTGGAACTGAAGGTGATTTATTTGATATATAGATGTACACATTAATAATAATACCCATGAAGGCAAATATTCAATGAACATTTATTATGTACTAGATATGGCTCTAGATGTTTTTTTTATGTGTTCATTTCATTTAATTCTCATACAAACGCTAACATTTTGACCCAGAGAGTTTATTTATTTAGCATTCTATACTAGGAAGGATTGACGAATAGATTATTCCTACTTGTGAGGGGTGGGTTACAAATTTAATTTTCAAACTTTCTGAAGGCTGAGATACTGCTAGTGTAAAGAGATCATACTGAATGACTGTGATGTTTGATCTCCCCTCTATTTTTTTTCTGAAATGCCTATAGCCTTTCAGAATGGACTATGGCGGCCTGACTCATGCATTTATATCTAAATAGCTAAAGGGTGAGTAGCATTAATAAAGAGAGGCAATATCTTAAACATCAGCCCTTGCTGATAACATGGAGGCCATGCTGGAGACAGGTGGGAATTCAAAGCAATGACCAGGTCAGTAAAATATGAAACTAGGAGGTATAGGGCAGCTGAGTCTGAACATGTGTTTTGGGTTCACCAGGAGTTCAGATGTCAAGGCTGTTGTTATAAAGCCTCTTTAGCAGCGGCTCTGGCTACATGGAATGATATGAAAAGAGCAGGTGAACACCCACCAGACATCACAGCTACATATGCGCACACGGACGGCAACACCATCAGCAGCAGCATCCTCAAACGGGAAGGCAGTGACAACTGCATCACAAATGAGTATCAACACCAGACTACTGGCTTCCTTAAATCCAGAGCAGAGGAGAATAATGAGTAAATTCACTACCCACATTTTTATTTGTCAAAACCAGTCCTTTTTCGCGGGGAGATGATCTGCCTTAGTTAAACCTACAAATGTCTGTTATTAAATTGAAATGTGTGGGTGTTCCCCCATTTGTGTATTAACCTTGTGCATTTTATCATCTCACAGCAGAAGTCCACTTAGGTTATGTTTCTATAATTAATCCCAACATAAGATAATATTGCAGAAGTCAAAGCAGACCCTTATTCATGAATTTACTCCGTAGTTTTCCTTCCTCTTGTGTAGATATTAACCACTGTGTCATCTTTAACTACAACATTTTTGTGATCCCCAAGCCAGTGTTGAACAGGATAATCTCTTTGAATCAAACTATTGAAAGTGCTCAGATTGTCCAGCCCTAAAATATAAAAATATAGTAAATATTATGGAGATGTCTGAATCTATTCTAGATCTTTATCAAGTAGCATGTTAAGTGTGTCGGGCAATGTTCACATGCTAGCACAGCTGGTGCTTTTCTTTGTATATTTTCAAAAGCAAAGTTCCCCTTGCATTGCTGGATGGTTCTCCTCTGAAGCAGAAATAGTGCGATCACCATCTCCTGTATAGTTACTGACATCGCCACTTTTCTTGGAGATAATATTTCTTTCCAGAGGCAAAGAAAAGTAAATCTCCTTAGTTGAGTAATCCAAGTACAGAGGGTCCCAGAGATCTTGGCAAGCATAGAGCCTTATTCTGGAGGACCCTGAAGATTGACCCCTTACCAGTCTTTCCCCTTAGTTTTGTTGGCACGTCTGTGAATGAAGTTCCTTGTCTGCCTTCATTTCCATCAAGAAAATATTGTCTAGGTACAGAGCTGATGATTGAATTTTGGCTTAGATGCAAACACAAAAGGCCGATGTCACTAGATAGCAAGGCTGTGGTGATATTAACTTCAACCATTATCCTAGAGGCAGGTCTATTCCCTACTCACTGAGTTCAACACCAGCAGGACCCCGATTGCTTTGCATATAACACCATAATATTTCTGTGAGACAGAAATCCCAGGAAGATATGATGTAATTTCTGCCTGTCCATAAACTTTCCCACTGGACGACACTAAAGTGTATAAAATTATATTTCTCTTTCCTTGCCTTTCCATTTTAGAGGTGAAATTTATATTCACTGTCAGAAAGAGAAGAAAAACTTCCAGGACAAAAAAAAAAGCGCTTTTCTTCTTTTTCCTTTTTCCTATCTTCATGGCATACATAAAAATTAAGTTGTAGGCTATAATATAACTTCCCTGCTTTCATTGCCCTTATGATTTTTTCCCCAGGATTTACACTTGTTAATATACTAAGAGGGTAGTGCTATCCCCTGATAGATACCAATCTGGCATCCTGAGCCACTGAGATGTTTGTTCTCCCATCTGATTTCCTGAAATGCCTACAGTTATTTTTCATGGTTATATTATTATAATGTGCTCATTGATCAAATATATATCTTTCAAGATCACATTTTTGAGGTAATGGCATTAGTCAGAGGAGTTATTTAGCTAGTGCACAGTGCAGCGTTTCAGCTGCTGCAGCACTCCCTGTTAAGATTGCTCAGGTTTTGCTTCTTATTATGCAGACCCATTCTGAGAGTTCACCAGGTGCTGAGAAAGAACTGGAACAAAATGGGTCCAGATTTGGAGCTATTTATTTTAGTGAACTTCCTGCATTGTGCAATCATCATTATAAATCAGTTTTAGAACATTTTCATCATCAATAGGCATCACTAATACCTATTCCATATTAATTCCCATTCTCATACCCTCTCCCTAGACAATCACTAATCTACTTTCTGTCTCTATAACTCTACCTTTTCTGGATATTTTTTAAATTTTTATTTATTTTGAGGGAGGGAGGGGGAGAGAGAGAGAGAGTGAGCAAGCATGAGCAGAGGAGGGTCAAGAGAGGAAGAGAGAGAATCCCAAGCAGGCTTTGCACTGTCAGTGCAGAGTCCAATATGGGGCTCCATCCCAGGAACCGTGAGATAATGACCTGAGTCAAAATCAAGAGTTGGTTGCTCAACTGACTGAGCCACCCAGGTGCCCCTGGATATTTTTAACAAATGGAATCATATAATGTATGGTCTCTTGTATCTGGTTTCTTTCACTGAGAATAATGCTTTTGGGGTTTATCTATGTCATAACATGTATTGGTAGTGCATTACTTTTAATTGCTGAATAGTGTTCCATTGTATGGATATATGACATTTTGTCTCTCCATTCATCAGTTGACATTTAGGTTGTTTCCAATATTGGGTACTTGTGAATAATGCTAAGAACATTTGGTTACAAGTCTTTGTGGGGACAAATGTTTTCATTCTTCTTGAGTACATATGAAAGTATTTAAAACAATTTTTTAAGTTTATTTATTTGGGGAGAGAGAGCACAAGTAGGGTAGGGGCAGAGAGAGGTAGAGAAAGGATCCCAAGCAGGCTCCAAGCTGTCAGTGCAGAGACTGATGCAGGTCTTGATCTCACGAACTGTGAGATCATGACCTGAGCTGAAATCAGGAGTCCAATGCTCAACTCACTGAGCCATCCAAACACCCCTAGAACTAATTTTTAAAACAGCTTTATTTTTGTTGATCTGTTCTGTTTAGTTGTTGTTTCTACATTGTTTAATCTGTTCTAATCTTTATTATTTCCTTTCTTCATCGGGCTTTAGGCTTAATTTGCTCTTCCTTTTCTAGCTCCTTTAGGTGTAAGGTTTGGCTGTGGATTTGGGACTTTTCTTGCTTCTTAAGGTAGGCTTGTGTTGCAATATATTTCCCTCTTAGGACTGCCTTTTCTGCATCCCAAAGGTTTTGAACTGTCGTGTTTTCATATTCATTTGCTTCCATGTACTTTTTTTTATTTCTTCTTTAATTTCTTGGTTAATCCATTCATTCTTTAGTAGGGTGTATTTTACTGTCCATGTATTTTTGGTCTTTCCAAAATTTTTCTTGTGGTTGACTTCAAATTTTATAGCATTATGGTCTGAAAATGTGGATGGTATGATTTCAATCTTAGATACTAGCAAATCAAATCCAATAGTACATTAATACAAATACTGACCATGATCAAGTGGGATTTATTCCTGGGCTGCAAGGGGGGTTCAATTTCTGCAAATCAGTGTGATACACCACGTTAATAAAAGAAAGGTTAAGAACCATGTAATCCTCTCAATACATGCAGAAAAAAAAAGCATTTGACAAAATACAGCACTTTCTTTCTTTCTTTCTTTCTTTCTTTCTTTCTTTCTTTCTTTCTTTCATTCATTCAGCATCCTTTCTTGATAAAAACCCTCAGCAAAGTAGGGATAGATGGAACATACCTCATTATCATAAAGGCCATATGTGAAAGACCCACAGCTAATATTATCAATGGGGACAAACTGAGGTCTTTTCCTCTATGGTCAGGAACAAGACAGGATGTCCACTCTCACCATTACTATTTAACATAGTACTAGAAGTCTTAGCCTCAGCAATCAGCCAACAAAAAGAAATAAAAGACACCCAAATCGCCAAAGAAGAAGTCAAGCTTTCACTCTTTGCAGCTCACATGATACTCTATGTAGAAAACCCAAAAGGCTCTACCAAAAAATTTCTAGAACATGATTTCAGCAAAGTTGCAGGATATAAAATCAACACACAGAAATCTGTTGCATTTCTATACACCAATGAAACAGCAGAAAAAGAAATCAAAGAATCTATCCCATTTATAATTGTACCAAAAACCATAAGATCCCTAAGAATAAAACTAACCAACAAGTTGTACAATCCAGCAATTGTACTAGTTGGTATTTACCCAAAGGATACAAAAATACAGATTCAAAGGGGCACGTGCACTCCAATGTTTACAGCAGCATTATGAACAATAGCCAAACTATAGAAAGAGCCCAAATGTCTGTCAACTGATGAATGGATAGAGGAGAGGTGGTATATATGTACAATGGAATATTACTCAGCCATCCAAAAGATTGAAATCTTGTCATTTGCAATGGCACGGATGGAGCTAGAGTGTATTATGCTGAGTGAAATAAATCAGTCAGAGAAAGACTGATTTCACTTCTATGTGGAATTTAAGAAACAAAATAGATGAATATATGGGAGGGGGAAAAGAAAGAAAAAAGAGAGAAACGAACCATAAGAGATTCTTACACCATAAGATAGAGAACAAACTGAGGGTTCGTGGAGGGAGGTGGGTGGGGGATGGGCTAGATGAGTGATGGGTATTAAGGAGGGCACTTGCTGTGATGAGCACTGGGTGTTGTATGTAAGTGATGAATCACTGAATTCTATTCCTATAACAAATATCGCACTGTATGTTAACTAAAATTTAAATAAAAATTTGAAAATAAAAAACCCACTTTATTGGCATGTAACTGACACACAATAAACTAAATTAGTTAATTAAATATTTATGTATTTATTGATAGAGAGAGAGTTGATCAACATGGGGAGAGACAGAAAGAGAGAGGAGAGAGAGAAAAATCCCAAGCAGGTTTCACACTGTCAGTGCAGAGCCTGTCGCGGGCTCCATCTCACAAACTGTGAGATCATGACTTGAGCTGAAATCAAGAGTTGGACTCTTAATCAACTGAGCTGCCCAGGCACTCCTGAATATATTTAAAGTGTACAGTTTGAAGAGCTTGGACGTAGGTATACACCTGCCAAATCCTCACCACAATTAAGGTAATAAGCACATACATCACCCCCAAATAATTCCTCCTGCTGCTGGAATCCTCCTGCTTATCCTTCCCCACCACTCCCATCTTCAGATGACCACTGGTTTGCTTTGTCACTGTCGATTAGTTCTCATCTTCTAGATTTTATATCAGTGGAATTATAAAGCATATATTCTTTTTTTGTATGACTTTGTTCACCCAGCATAATTATTTAGCAGTTTATCCGTGTTGTAGTGCATATCAATACCTTCTTCGTTTTTTATCGATGAGTAATATTTCATGGTCTGTATATACCTCAGTTTGTTTATTCATTCATCTGTTGATGAGTATTTGGGGTGTTTCCATTTTTTTTGCCTATTATAAACAAAGCTGCTTTAAACATCCATATTTTCATGAATGCAGACTTTCTTTCCTTTCTCTTGGGTACATTCCCAGGAATGGAAAGTCTACATTATATTCTACATGTATGCTTAACATTAGAGGAAATTGCTAAATCATCTTCCAAAATGATTGTTCCATCTGACTTTCCCACTAGCCATGCATCGAGACTTTCTATTCCTCCAGGTTCTTGCTATCTTGTTATGGTCAGTTTTTTTAGCTTTAACCATTCTAATAAGTGTGAAGTGTTATTTACTGTGGTTTTAATTTGTGTTTCGCTAACAACAAAGGATGCCGAGGATCATTTCATGTACATATTTGCCATCTGTGTATTGTCTATGGCGAACTATCTGTTTAAAACTTTCGCCCATTTAAAAAAATTAGGTTGTTTGCTTTCTGAATATTGAATTTTGAGAGTTCTTTATAAATTCTAAATACAAGTCCTTTATCGGACATATGCTTTGCAAATACTTTCTTCCAGTCTGTGGCTTGTCATTTTATGAATCAAAAAAAAGTTGGAGCAGCTATATTAATATCAGATAAAACAGATTTCAGAGCGAAGAATATTACCAGGTATAAAGAAGTTCATTTCATAATGATAATAGGTCAGTTTATCAAGAGGACATAGCAATTCTAAACATTTATGCAGCTAATAACAGAGATTTAAAATACATGGAGTAAAAACGGTTAGAATTGAATTGGAAGGAGAAATAGGCAGGATAATAGTGGCCGATCTTGATCCCTCCCTCTCAATGATTCATAGAAAAGGTAGGCAGAAAACCAGGAGGGATATAGCAGATTTGAATGACAGCATCAACCTATTTCACCTGCTATTTATAGAACATTCTACTCAACAATGTGTAGCAGGGTTTACGCTTTTTTCAAGTGTATATGGAAAATTTGCAAGATGGGCCATACTCTGGCCCATAAAATAAATGTCAATAACTTTCAAAATGTTTGAGTTACACAATATATTTTTTCTTTGCCCTCACAATGCTGTACATGCACAAAGCATGACTTAGACTAATCACCAACTCTCTGGGTCTGTGTTCTCTGTGGATCTGGTGTCCATAGGTCTTCTATGTGCCTGGCACACAGGAGACTCATAGGCATGTAGCTGTATGTTCCCAATATGCCCATATCACATCCAGTTTAAATCACTCTTAACAAATACATTTAGATGCTTCCACAGCCCTGAGAGTTTCCATCTAACTGTAATTCTCTTAACTCTTCTTAGATCTAATATATAAATGTCAACTTGCTCTGCCCTAGTCCTGAGCCAATATGCTCACTATAAATCACTCCTCTCACCTTCAAAAGGCAGGTCAATCAATATGTAAAACATTAATATTTTGCGTGGAAAAACTGGATTATTTCACCGCTCACATGATTAAATTTAGAGTATAATCCTTTATCTCCAACTTAAGATATGTTATTAATGGAAGAACCATGGCATGCAATAAAGGATATGGGCTCTAAAGACCAGCTGAGCTGAAATGATCAGTTCTGAGATTATTAGAAAAGAGGCCTTGAGCCAGTCATTAAACTCCTCTGCACCGGAGGTTTCTCATTTAAAAATAGGAATTAATAACCACTATGTCATGATTTTGCTCTAAGATTTAGGATATAGCATAGAGCTCCAACTTGGAATACAATACACAATAAATAATGGCTTTTAGAGTGAAATCTTGATTATCCAGGGATATGGTGATAATGGTAAATAAGGAATTGTATTTGTTATGTTTTTTATAATCTATGATGACTATATATGATATGCATTTAGATTGTGCATATATGAATATATATAAAAATATATGCATATATAATTTAAAGTAAATATGTGTTTACTTATATATGCATATATACATACATATATACGTGTGTGTGTGTGTATATATATATATATATGCTTATATATGTCATATGTTTATTATAGGCTTTTTTTCTTTTGTTTTGCTCTTACCTTTTTACCTTTTGGCCCCCTTCATCCATTTCTCCCTCTCATCCCGTACCTCTGGCAATCACCGATCTGTTTTCTCTATCTCTGAGCTTGTTGTTTTGTTCATTTTGTATTAGATTTCATGTATAAGAGAGATCATATACCACACACACCCATATACAACCATTTCTTTTCCATTTTTTTGTGTGTCTTCTTCAATTTCTTTCATAAACTTTCTATAGTTTTCAGTGTATAGATTTTTTTATCTCTTTGGTTAGGTTTTCCTAGGTATTTTATGGCTTTTGGTGCCACCATTTATATATATATATATATATATATATATATATATATATATATATATATACACACACACATACATACACACACACACACACACACTATACACACACACCATATATGTATACATACATACCATATGTATATATTATATCCTATACATACAAATGTATATATGTATATGTATTATACATATATAGTAAATAATGCTGCAATGAAAATGGGGGTACATATATATTTTTGAGTTAGTGATTTCATTTCCTTCAGATAAATACCCAGAAGTGGAATTGTTGGATCGTATGGTAGTTCTATTTTTATTTTTTTGAGGAATGTCCATAATTTTTTCCATAGTGGCTGTACCCATTTACATTCCCAATAATACTACAGAAGAGTTCCCTTTTCCCCACATCCTTGACAACACTTTTTAGTTCCTGTCTTTTTTACATGAGCTATTCTAACAGTCACGAGGTGAGATCTCATTGTTTTGATTTACATATCCCTGATGGCCAATGGTGTAGAGTGTCTTTTCATATGTGTTGGCCGTCTGTATGTCTTCTTTGGAAAAATGTCTATTCAGATTTCCTGCCCATTTTTAATCAGATTTTTTTTTATTTTCTATTGAGTTGTATGAGTTTCTTCTGCATTTTGTATATTAGCTCCTAATCAGATGTATGATTTGCACATATTTTCTCCCATTCCATATGTTGCTTTTTCATTCTGTTGATGGTTTCCTTTGTTGTACCAAAGCTATTTAGTATGATGTTTGCGTACTCATTTACTTTTGCTTTTGTTGCTTTTGCTTCTGGTGATAGCTTCAAAAAAAAGTCATCATCAAGACCAATGTCAAGGAGCTTACTGCCTATGTTTTCTTCTAGGAGTTTATGGCTTCAGGTCTTACATTTAAGTCTTCACTCCATTTTGAGTTAATTTTTGTGTGTGGTAAGAGAGTGGTCCAGTTTCATTGTTTTGCATGTGGCTGTCCAGTTTTCCCAATACCATTTATTGAAGAGACTATCACTTCCCCATTGTGTATTCTTGTCTCCTTTGCCATAAATCAATTGACCATGTGTATATGGGTTTATTTCTGTGCTCTCTCTGCTGTTCTATTGATCTCTGTGTTTTTATGCTAATATCATATTGTTTTAATTACTATAAGCTTTGTAATATGTAAGTAGTGTGAAGTCAGGGAACATAGGCAGATCACGCAGAAAACAGAAATAGTTGCTCTGTAACAGAGAAATTTGTTTTCTAAGTATCAGTTGCAATTACAACTAAATATATTTGCTTTAAATCTACTTCTGTAATATATTTTCACAGTTTTAGTTTTGTTCTAGCCATATTTTGTGTTCATCTGTGACCTCCTATCCAGCCTCACCCCCCTTCCCAATTAATTATAAGAATTATCTGCTTTAGAATTTTTGAGAAATATCTATTTAGATGGCCGCATTACTATCACTTAGAGGATCCTTGGCCCTTCCCAAACCTACCCATCCTTCAAGGTCTGGCTCAAGACTTCCCTTCCTCCAGGAAGCTTTCCTTATGCTCAAGCACAGAAAAAGTTCTGTCTTCTGAACATGTACAGTTCTGAGAACATGGACTATCTGTGAAGCTCAAAGGCACACCTTGCTCTTTTTTGATGGTTACCTTTTAAGTATCCCTCTTATATGCTTCTTTTTTCCATGCACCCGTCCATCCATCCATCCATCCGTCCATCCATCCATCCATCCATTAACCACATGTTCCATTACTTACACTGTTTTGGGGACTGTGCAGGACACCAAGTCTACAGAGATGAATAAAACATGGGGCTCTGCATTTACATAGATTCCCTGTACATGCAGAAACAGATCTGTGATCAGGTAGTACTCTAAAATTTAATAAAATATCATGATAATAGTGTATAAGAAAGGTTTTTATTCATTGAGGAAAGAGCAGTGTTGCAACTGCAGTTATGCTCACTTTGGTCTTTACATTTACCAGACCCTTGCTGGGTTCCTTGAGCTCCGTGTCTCACTATACCTTGTGACTATGGGGGCACTGTCTGAGTTTGTCTGGGCTTTTGTAACAGAATACCATAGACTGTGTGGCTCATAAGCAACAGAAATTTCTTTCTCATATTTCTGAAGGCTGGAAGTCTAAGATCAGGGTGACATCACAGTTGGATGAGGGCCCTCTTGCAGGTCACAGACTTCTGCTCTGTCTTCACATGATAGAAGGAGACAAGAGAGCTCTCTGGAGTCTCTTTTGTAAGAGCACTTATTCATGAGGGCTTTGTCCTTATGACCCAATCACCTCCCAAAGACCCAACCTCCTCGTCCCTACCCTCTGAAGGTTAGGTTTCAACATATGAATTTTAGGGGGACACATTCAGATCATAGTAGGCATTAAGCCCATTTTATAGATGAGGAAATGAAGGCATAAAAAATTAGCTTAGTTTACCTAAGGTCAGGGTATCAAGGTGGATACCCTGGGTATCCAGGATGGATATCAAGGCCAGGATTAAAACCCTGGCCACTCTGATTTCTTAGGACTTCTAACCACTAAACTCTTAAGGCCTCCTTTAAAGGAGCAGTAGCTAACAACTAGTATAGGAGGGAAGTGGTTACAGAGAGGGAACCATGTATGCAGGGCTCAGAGGACTGAAAGTGTGTGACAGGTTTTGGGGTTCTGAGACACAATGAAAGTCAGGGTGAGGATGGCAGGAGCCAAGGGGGAGAAGGAGGATAGAGCCTGATTTCAAAGGGCCTTAGCGTCACTGTTAGGAGTATGGACTGAACCTGAGGGGCAGTGGGAGGCCGCTGGAGTCTTAACCTGGTGGTGACTTTGTAATGATGAGTATTTACCAGGGACCAAGCACCGTTATACATGTACTGCTTATCTGCACCACTCCAATCCCATGAGAGTACTATTGTCTCCCAGAAGTCAGGGAAGGGAAAACTCAAGTACAGAAAAGTCAATCAGTGTGACCAAGGTCATCCTGTGAGAAAGTGACAGACGCAGCTGTCTCAATGTGAGTCCAAGTTCTTAACCACTCTCCTCTAGAAAGTCTCTCATCTACTGTGATTAAGAACACCCCCCTGACTGGCAGAGCCAAGTAAGGCAAGATTAAGATCAAGGACAAATTTAAGAGGCTAATGTAATACCCAGGACAAGAGAAACAAAGATCTGAATGCTGGTTGTGGGGAGGAAAAGAGGTGGCACTCAGTGAGGGGCAGGCACAGTTTCCTAAATGTCTGTATCCCCCACCTCCATGGCACAAAAATGGCGATTGACTGACCAATGGATTTCCCTGGCCCCCTCCCCTGTTATGAGACTGGTTTCCATATCTTTAAATTTGGGGAGCAGAGGTGGAAACATGGGGAGCTTCTACTTTTCAAGTAAGTCTGTTCCTCCCCTCCCTCTGGCTCCAAACACAGCTTGCAAGCCAAGTATCTCCTCCATAAGTAGAATGCATTCCTTCTTCCCTGGGTTGACCATTGAATTATAGTTTTCTTCTGCAAAGGCTTATGAAAATTTTTAAGGGTTATTAGGAAAAGCAATTATTTATGCTGAAGATCCTGCCTACCATCACTTCTTCTGGGAGAAGTGGTCTTTCTCCAAGTCTCAGAGAAAAACAGCTCCTTGTGTTGGACAACCTTCTGGTCATCTGTAGTGAGTTACAATCATCCTGTTTTATGCCTCCAGAAACCTATGCCTGGCCTCTGAAGCATTACCCATTTGCAGAGGCCTTGAAACACCACCAGACCTGCTCAGGCAGAATTTTCATTGTTGCTGCATTCTGATTGCATTATGACTTCCACAATGTTCACAATATCATGTGTAAATAACAATTTGTAGCATTCCTGGGAACGCCATTTGGTGTCCAAGTGTGGTATAATACAAAATTCATCCATAATTTGATTGCCAACTTACCTTTTCCTACTCTGATGATTCGAATCATAAGACCAGAGATAAACAGGCACCTTGCACTTCTTAGCACATACTATTTAACTTCTACAAATATTGCCACATCCATCTTCCCTCAACCCCACAAAAAGTTCTTCTCTTTGTTATAGAGGTCGGGGGGGGGCAACTTTTCTTGCTGAATACCCCAGGATGCTTTGGGCAGTGACAAAGCCAGGGAAAAATTATGGCATTTGGAAAACAGAAGGAAAATGTTAAGCCAAAGGAGGGCTTACACCTCAGGCTGAAGATCCAGGGTATCTACAAGATTCCTATGTACACCCTGTGCATACTTACTGTAAAGTGTACTTACCAGGGGCACTGAAATCTAGCCCTATTTCTCTTATCAGATTCTCAGACCATGAGGGTCTATCAGGCCAGAGCAAAAACTTTTCCTAATGTGCAAAAGAGGTGCCATATGTGCTAACAAAAGCCTTAGATCCCTGATTCCATGTTATGGAGTGAATGTTTGTGACCCCGCCCCCCAAATTCATTTGGTGAATCCCTAATTCCCAATGTGATGGTATTTGGAGGTGGAGTCTCTGGGAGATACTTAGGTTTAGATGAGGCTGTGGGAATGAGGTTCCCATGATGGGCTTAGTGTCTTTATTTTAAAAGGAAGAGAAACAAGAGCACTTGCTCTCTCTCTCTCTCTCTTTCTGCCATGGGAGGACACAGCAAGAAGGCAGAAATCTACAAGCCAGGAAGAAGGCTTTCACCAAAAACTGAATCCACAGGTACCCTGACTTTGGTCGTTTCAGTCTCCACAATGGTGAGAAATAAATATGGGTTCTTTAAGCCACCCAGTCTGTGGTATTTTGTTATAGCAGCCTGAGCTGACTAAAACAGTCCAATTTCCAATTCAACTAAATTTGTTAAACTATAACTTTGACTCTTTGGGTTGCAGTTGGGAAAAATAAGCCTTGAATTATCTTCAGCAGTAAAGGGAAACCTATTTAAAGAAAATACAAGGTATCTTTATAGGGGCTTGTCAAATGCATACACTATGTATATCTCACTATGTGTAAATTTTTCCTTGATAAAAACAAGTAATAGTTGAACTCTACTTAATGATATGTATACTGAAGTGCTTAGGGCAATGATATTTGCAAATTAAGTTAAAATTCATGAAAAGTAAGATGACTTTGTGGATAAAAGATGCATAGCCATGTAATAAGGCAAATATAGCAAACTGTTAATTATAGACTCTAGGTGGTAGCTGTGGGTGTGCACTGTATAATTATTATAACATTTATATATATGTGAACATTTTCATCAGAAAATGTAGGACAAAGACCCCAAGAACAAAACTATAGTTGGGCCTCCATAACAGTGGAAGTATTAGGATGTTCTCACTCACCCTTGTTTGTTTCCCTCTGTGTGTCGCATCAGCCTACTTCACCATTGCAGAGTAGCTTTCTCTATGTGGCCAAAAACATGACTGCCAAGCCCTTCCAGGTTTATATCTTATGGCTTCAGTACCAGAGAGAGGCTGGCTGAATATTCTTTCTGTTTCCAAATCCCAAAGTCCAGGAGGAAAGACTCATTGACCCACGACTCAGTGACCCAGCTTGGGTCAGACACTCACTTTTGGACCAATCAAATGTGGCCAGTAAGGCAGGGCCATAGTAGCAAATGGTATCTCTTTAGAAAACAAGATAAATGACCAAGTTGGAGGGGTGTACAGAGAGAAAGGCTTCAAAAGAATAGAAATGTTTCTCTTGGAAAAATCAGACGAAACAATAAGTGCCTAGTATAATAATATAGAAATGGGAAGGACCCACATCATTCATCACGAATTGAGTTTATCTCTGAGCAAAGAAAATATTTAAAAGAGTAACAGACTACATATACACAGCCAAAGTCATCAACAAAATTTATTCCTGCAGTTATATTCCTCACGCTTGATCTAAACACTATTCTACGTGTCCTTCTATTTAAATCCTACCCATAGGGCTTATTTCATGTCTCATTTTCCCCAAATGTCATGGTCTGCTTTATTCCTCCTACTGCGTTTCCCACTCGTACAGTGTCTTTTATTCATAAATGGTTTTGTATGTAGAACACCTCCCTCCTTCTAGATTCTAAGTTCCACAAATATCTTTATAGTAATTGTTATTCTTAGCATGAATAATTGACAATAGCTTTTTCCATTCTCTGCAATTTGTAGCCCAATACCACATACCCTGTAAGTAATTACATGTGTGGGAAGAGATTTGGGGGAAGATGAGGTATCATATTACTTATACGAAATATGTTGAATATTTATACAGCAGGCAGAGCAGATGAGTGGTTTTTATTCGTGAAACATAAATGAGTTCTGGGCATTGAGCAATATGGTAATGAAAGATTTAAAGATGAAAGTACAAACCCAGAGTGTTTGTACAATATGTGACACTCTTCTTTGCTGTGAAAAAAGTGTGTGAGAACATAATTACTCCACCTTTTCTGCTTAAGTCTCCACCAAAAAAAAAAAAAAAAAAGTTTCTGAAGATGTATATAGAGAAGCATTCTTTCTAGAAGGTATGGAAGTACATACTTAACACAGATTTCCAAATCCATGTCTTGCTAAGGCTTACTAATTTACACAAATTGATGATGGTCAATTTGAATTTGTAAAAAGTTAAGAATTATGTGACATGTGAATTATGTGGTATGATTAAAAGGCAAAAACACTGATCAACAAAGTATCACCGGAAAATGTTCCATGGACAGCATCCTCTTTAGTGAATGAATTTTGAAAATTTTTCATTTTAGGATGTAAACAATGCTCCCCAAGTGACTAAAAATGACTTTTTAAAGTAACTTTCCCTTTTATATGTATTTTCTACGTGTATATGGTATTGTGGGATCAAATCCCCATGTGAATTTCTAACATTTTAGCAGTCTTTTACAGTTTAAAAGTCTATTCTCATGCAACTTGGCTTGACCTCCTGAGATGAATAAGTTTTGAGGCTTGCCAGAGGTTGGGAGCCCATTGAGTTGGGGGAGGGTCTAAAAATCAATGTATTCAATTTCAAATACACCAGATAACTTGTAACCATTGATCTGAATTGGACTAGTTCTAAAATACTAAATTCTCAGGTTCTGTTGTTGTTGTTTTGAGACAGTTAGTTGTGTCCAGAGGGCAAAAATTAAAAGGGTGAAAACTTCCAAGATAATTTAGGCTCTTAGGGACAATGCTTATAAGGGGTTAGGGTCAGGGACACAGTGAGCACAACCTGCTGATTTGGACTGAATTTGATTGCATTTTAAAATTATGATCTCTTTATTTTTGACTGTTTCAATCAGAAAGGTGTCTATTATCTATCTATCTATCTATCTATCTATCAACTATAATCTATCTTTACACACAAACACACACGTAAATGGATATATATATTTTTTTCTCCTTTGTTTATAATTGGAACTAAATTAACCTTTTTAAGTTTCATTCAGGGTCCTTCCTCCTTCCCTTCCATCTACATTACTTCTGTAGAGGAATGTTTTTACAGGAAATTAGGTTCACTGGGTGTTTAAACCAATGTGTTTAGCTGGTGGCTATCCAGGTCTAATTAACTCCTTTAACAAATTGGGTGAAATACGGTCATTATATTATGTTTCTAGCCAATTAGGGTTGTTTGGGTTGAATGCTCCCTCTTGTAAACTTATTTAAAGTTAATAAAACATGGTACTGAAATTTACTTCATAAGAGGAAAAGTCTAGAGGGGAGATAAAAGAACCATAGTAAGCACAAAGGATTTTGAAGGTATTTTATTGTTACCTGTACTGATATCTTTATTATTACATAATAAAATGAAGTGTCTTCAGTGGGTCACAATATGGCAAAATTGAAGCCTTAACGTCAGTTCTGTGGCTGTGGAGTCTTGAACTTACTTTTCCTAATCTGGAAAGTGGAAATAGTAATCCTGTTGTCCTGAGGATCCAATGATATAGTAAATACAATGTGCTTTGAAAAGCTTGAATTGTAAATTCAAGATTATAAAATAAGGATGGAACACTGGGTGATTTCTGAAAGTATTTGAAAACATATACATGGAGATTTACTTTTCTCAATACAAATATGCCCAGGGGAAATATTTCTAAACAGAAATTTTATACACAAAACCTGAGTTTAATTGAACTAAACATATATAATCAGCCCTATCCCTCACTTGGCCTAATTATACTGCAGGTGAAAAAGGGCTTTATAAAAGGCAAAAACAAAGCAAAATTATTTCTGCAAAAGCAGACACTTTCTCCAAATGGTCAGAATGGATCATCAGGACAAGTAGAGGGGACTGTTTAAGAACCCTGCAGCCAAATGAGAGGCTGCTTTGAGCCAGTACCTGCAAAAGGTCTAGTGAGCCAGTAACATTGAGCTGTAGGACTAATCAAGAAGCCCCAGATCATGGCCAATAGTCCAAGGCCTGACAGAGGTGATGGACCATCCTCCCAACAACATTTCCAAGGACATACTATTATCTACAACTCATAGATAAGGTGGTAATGCTCAGGAAGGTTTCAATGTGTGCCCAAGGAAAACTGCCAGTCAGTGAAGGAAATAAAATTTGGGCCGGATTTTCACTGGGGGACCTATAATCCATGATCTTTTGGTCCTCTGCACTGACCCGAAAAAGGTGGGCCTTTTTCCTTTAGAAGAGAGTCAGCCTCCTTCTGGAAGCTTGCCTCCCCTTTCCCACCCATGTCTGACCCAAGGACTGCCTCCCTGCTTGGCCTTCTGCTTTTGAAAAAGCTTCCACAAGTTTTTCATCACATGCTAAGATCAGAAAGGTCCAGGAAGGCTCCTAGAAACTGAACAAAATAATGGAGGTCAATATGTAAAGCAATATACAATTTGCTATTACTTACTGAATTGTCATTTTTCCCCCAAAGTAATTACACATCTATGAAGGAAATTCTCATGTTTTAATTTGGTCAAAGAAAATCTAAAGAGTGTAATCAGTGTATCAAGTGCTTAATGACTCCTCAAGCGATCTAAGAACATTACTTTAAATAATTCCCCAGATTGTAATAGTCAAGAACATGTGCAAAAACCTCCTGTTGATCTTTCCTGAGAGCTCTCCTTGTCAACAAGGCCATGGAGCTCTGGCATTTCCAGCAGTCATCCTCTTCCAGGCTCCTTCTCAGGTCGTCTCTCAATTAAAGACCCAGCAACAAATGGGTAAAGTCTGACCTCCATTTTTAAAACTAGTCATTCACATTAGGTCAATTGAGGGTGGGAGGAATGTAGATTTCCACAGGGAATTATAAGATCTGAGAGCCAGGCATTTTTCCCTTTCTAGAAATTTCATCTGGATTTGATTTTCCTCCTGGGGCTTAACATGTCATTGCTTGGTGGCATAGCACCATGCTTTGGTTGAACCAAGGAGGAAAGAGATTCATTATATTTTGTCACCATCATCCTTCCTATTCAGATGAAATTAGCTCCTCCCTGCCTAATGAAAGGTCACAGAAAAAAAAAGTCCTTTCAACATATTTCATAAAATTAGGGTGGTAGATGATGGAAATGTTATTTGATCTCATAATTACGAATGAAGTGTTGTTTGGAGAAAACAAGACGGGTCCTGTCTTGGAAAAGCTCAGCCAGGCAGTGTCTCTCCAGGGTATAGGCTTCCTGACTTAATCTATTAAGTCCATTTTTTGCTGATCCAGGCTCTGGTTTAACACAATCACAATCTCCTGGGCATGGCTTGACTCAATGAGAAGGACAGCTCCCCACAGGGCAGGCCTTGACCCTGGGGAAGTCCTGAATGGAATTTAGTGGCTCTACATAAGTCCAGCATTCCACGAGAAAATAAGCAGGGCAGCAGTTGAGATGGGAACTATGTAGGTGTCCTGGGTACACACATATTTATAATCATGTAGAGAACAGCATATAATAATAATGAATTAGTAATAATGTTCTTACGTTAGCCGTAGTTTGGGTTATATTATGTGCCAGCCTCATGGTAAGTATGCTGTATTGCCATGAATCCTCACAATAGCTTTGTGAGATAAATATTATTACTCTCCTCATTTTCCTTTCCTTTTCTTTGCTTTCTTTCTTTCTTTCTTTCTTTCTTTCTTTCATTTTTTGTTTGTTTTCTGATTTTTTTGGTTATTTTTAGATGAGGCAGCTGAGGGTTAGAATTGCTAAAAGATTTGACAGAAGCCCTGTGGACAAGGCGCTAAGATTTAAGCCCAAATTAGTCTATATTCCAAGCAGACCATTAAACTCACAACACACACAAACTCACAACACAAACTGCTTATATTTATTTATTTCCATGTGTGCTCTTCTTCTTGCTAAATATGAGTTCATACTCGCACCACCAATTCCAACCCCGCAGCACAGGGTACTACTCTTCCCTATCTCCGTAGTTACCACTCCACTTTGCACAACATTTGTGCCGATTAAATATAGCAGTTTATAGAAACTCCCATCAGTCCCGCCACATGGTGCCTCATGCAAATTGGAAAAAGATGCCCCTTCCTTACTGTAGAAACTTGGCACCTGCACGGGACTGGATTCCAGCTTCTGCTCACCGTCTCGGTGGGGAATCTTGGTGCGATGCACTTGGAGACCCTGCAGAGCTGGAACATAATAACAGGTAATTATTGATGCTCAAGGTCAGGCCTTTCAGGAAAACACCACAGATACCTACGTATAGATAACTTATGATAATAACTTTTCCCTGGAGAATTTTTCATAACTAACAGGGTAGTGGAATGAATAAGAAAGTGTCACCAAGGTTTTCCACTTGGGTGGGAAAATCAATATAATCCAGTGTGTTGTCAATATCACCAATTATATCCCATTGAACATAGATGAAAGTGGGTTGATGGGCCTATTACAGATTATTTTTTTAACCCGATGCCTGGCTATATGTCACCCTAAGCTCTGAATCAGAAGCAGGTTGAAATAAAAATAAAACCTAGCCCTGTCTTTCAAAGGCTGGCTAGCAGCCAAAAGGAAGCTGATCTATCTATAATGCAGAGTACATAATTCAAAATGACATTGAAGTTAAGGGGAAAAAAAAGACAGCCCTGCCTAATTTCATGTACACGGTCAGTAAAGTTTGCTGACAGATTTATGAGCTTCAACCTGCTAAACACTCCTCTGCTGAATTTTTTCACTAACTTGTATCTTGAGAGAGGCAAATGAGCTCATCTTCAGGCCCTTTGGGTGATCTTTCTCTAGGACCTGATGGACTTTAAATCTGTCAGAGGAACAGATTAAATTTGACTCCATGCTGCAAATGTCTGAGGCCCTGACATGGAGACTCTAAAAGTGACACAGGCCTCCGCAACTGGCGTTTTCTGTGGAGGACAGCAAGGAGATTATGATCATGACGTCTGCAGTAGGAATGGGGTGGAGACAACATGGACAGTCCCCTCTCCTCTTTAGGGGCGGTGCTACATGATGTTCCATTCACACCAAACCCCAGGCCCCTGCAGCAACTGCTCAGCCACACTGTGTTTCTTTTCTTTTCTTTTTTTTTAATGTCAATTTATTTTTGAGAGAGAGAAAGATATATAGAGAGAGACAATGAGTGGGATAAGGGCAGAGAGAGAGGGAGACACAGAATCTGAAGCAGGCTCCAGGCTCCGTGCCGTCAGCACGGAGCCTGACCGTGACCTGAGCCGAAGACGGACGCTTAACCGACTGAGCCACCCAGGTGCCTCACACTGTGCTTCTGTTTAACCTTCCGATGGGGTAGAGGTGGACGCACTAAGAGCCATGTGACCTCTCACCTCCAGAGCCAGGAGACAGTGACACTTTAGGGATGCTGAGGATCCAAGAATAACATCCAATACACAAAGCAAAGGCCAACACTGTCGCTCTCAACACAGAAGGCTCCCATCCCACTGATTTCAAACATTTAGAAATTTTCAGGCTGAAACAGATGACACATTACAGATCCAGGTAAATATGCTTATTTCTAAGGAACTGTTCATGCGATTATGGAAGCTAAACTTTATAGGGCAGGACGGCAGGCCGGAAACTCAGGCTGGAGTTGATGTTGCAGCCCTGAGGCAGAATTTCTTCTCTAGGAACCTCACTTTTTAGTTTTTAGGCCTTCAACTCTTTGGATGGAGTCTACTCACATTATCAAGGGTTGTTTCCTTAAAATCAACTGATTGGAAACATTAATCACATCTAACAAAAAACTTCAAAGCAACACCTATCAGTGTCTGGTGGAATAACTGGGCACAAGAGCTCAGCCAAGTTGGCACATAAAACTACCTATTACACAGGCTTTGATCTAATGCCCTATTTTATATGGGGAAGCCCATGCAAAAGCCAAGCCAAATGAGTTCTTTATGGCTTGTTTTCTAGTCAGCAGGTCCCTATGAAGAAAAAGAGGAGTGAAACCAGATACTTCTGGAAGAGGCTACCACAGAGTGTGCATCCAGTAGGTGCTCAATAAATGGGTCTTTTTTCCTTCCACATGTAGGATTCACTGTTCCTCTCCTCCTGAGGATAGAAGAAGGAAAGAATTTCATTCTGTCCAAAGGAGAGCGGGGGCTGAGGACTCCCTGGGTTGGTCCCTCAGCCATAGTCAGGGTTCACAAATCCCCCTCTTTGTCACCCTCTGTCTCTGGCAAATTCCCACCACAGATGGGAGGGAAACATAATCACCCTGGGAGTGAGAGGGGATCCCTGCTCCTTCTTTGTCAGGGTCAGCCTGACTCTTACAGAGTAGATGGTGTCTCTGGGTGCCTGTCACAGAGAAGGCTTTCCTGACCACTATCTAGTGTCCCCTATCTAGTATCCTCTATCCAGTGTCCCCTATCTACCTAGTTGGACTGCAGAAGTTACTTGTGGTTTTATAACGAAGCAGACCAGAGTTTGAACTTGCTTCCCCCATTTATCAGCTGTGACACACAAGGCTAATTATCCACCACTTCTCCATTGGCAAAATGGGGTCATCATATCTGTTGTATAAGGTCAGTGTAAGGATGAAATGGAATAATATGGGAAGAACTTGAAGCTTAGTGAGAACACGATACCTGCTAACTGTTACTGCTTTACCTTAAAATTCTACCAATTTAGAACTTTCCTGTAGCTTAAATCCTCCACACATATATTTTAGTGCCACCAGACAGAGGAACCTCATTATGTTACCAACACCCAGTGTGAATCAGTATCCCAGGTCACTTTCCTACATGAGATGAGTGAACTGGGCACATGGGGAGACAAAGGGTGAGAGTGAGAGGAAGTAGAAGTAAATTGTGGTTTCTTTCACAGAATTTCCCTAGCTCCCGATTCGTATTTCTTAAGAAGAAAAATTGGGTCTCCTGGCCAGATGCTATTCATTACCACCAACATGTGGTCTCATAGCCATCCCCAGAGTCCCCTGTGCTGCTGTGAGGGCATGAGGTAGAAGTGGCTGGATTGTAAGTGGAAGAAAGTTCTATTCTATTTTGAAAAGGAGAACCAGAAAGCTAAGACTCAGACCATCATACTAGAAGGGGAAAATAAAGAAAAAGAAGAGGGATGACAGAACAGAGGCACATGGAAGGCTCAGAATAATTCTCTGACTTTTAACGTTAAGCATCGAGGCAATTTGAGTACACAGAGGTGTCCTAGACAGATCATCTAGGAAACTAAAACTGTAGGTGGTGGCTCTTTTAAAAACTAGCACGAAATTCTCTAGCTCAAAAGACTCATGACATCGGGAGCAAATGAGTCTTGCACGATGATTACAAGGGCATGGTGTGGAGTCAGGTGGCCTGCATGTGAATATCAGGTGGAGCACTGGCTGGGGGTGGGACCTGTACCTCAGCTCCTGCCTCTGTGAAATGGGAATACTAATACTAATACTAATACTAATACTAATACTAATACTAATAAGAATACCACTTACCTCATAGGGCTCTTGTAAAAAGGAAATGTGAATGCCTAAGTGAAGTACTTAGCTAGGTGCTTAAAGTCTAAGTAGTTGATACATTCTTTTGTGGTCCTCAGCATTATCATCACCATCATCATCATCACCCTCTAATTCATAAAACAGGAAAGAGTGGTATCAGAAATGGACTTGCATTGGAGAGTGATAGAAAAATCATCTACCGCAAATGAGAGTTTACTTTGTATTATCCCAGGTAAACCTGCAGTCAGGAGTTGGTTAATTAAAATCTTATAACTATACTCATTCAAACACACTGAAAAACTATGGGAATAGATCCAAGAAAATAATTTGAGGCTAGAAACAGAGATGCTGCCTCAGTAGAAGGTCTTTCAATGAGTCAAACGACAGCAGGGCATCGGTAAAGTCTGCACCAACAGAAGACAGCTGGTTCTAGGGCTCAGGGCCCCAAACAGCCTGCAGAAACCTTTGATGGTCAAGGAGACATTGGTTTAGGATCCTTGGCTGGGAAGACAAGTGTTGTATGAATAAATGAAGCACCAAACCACACAGGGCAGGCAGCTGCAGGCGTTCATGGGCATTAATTTTACTTAATATCACAAATGTTTAAATGCTGCAAATACCCATAAGCATGACAAATGGGAAAGCACAAAATGACCATTAGAATTCTAATATGTGTGAGAGGAAGTGATTGAGACACTCTCTTATATAAATACTAAATACTAAATAATTCTACTCATTATTATTAAGAATGTGTCATCTGGCCAAAGCCGCTCTTTAAGTACTTTATGTTCTCTGCTGGAATCAAGTCATTAATTCCATTTATATAGTTAATGCGGAAGCCCTGAGTCCAAATGAGATCCCTGAGAAGATGTACTAAAATTACAGGCAAGGGGAGATCCTCTATCCTATTTTTAACTCTGCAAATGTGAGGTTGACTTTACACTGAACGCTTCTTTGCCCCTGAACTCTACTGGAATGAGACCCTGAACCCTGGAAAGAAGTGGCTACTATAGCTCATGATGGCTTTGAGTCGAATGACCCATTGCTAGGACCTAGAACAACCCTGGTCCATTAATAAGCCCCAAGTTCCAGTTGGCCCCAGCAATGAGCTTTTCCATGTGTGGTGAAATAGGACAGAGCAGGAGAATGCCCAGTGATGTCCCCTCTCAAACTCTACAAGGCAATTAGCCTATGACCCTTTTTCAAAATGGGGGCAGTAAGCAAGGTGGCTAAGAGTGTGGGCTCTATGGTCAGACATGCCTGCTTTGTATGCCAGCTCATTATCTGAATTGTCATTGGTTAGTTTTCTCAATGTCTTTCAGACCAAGTTGTCTCATTTTTAAAAGAAAGATGAAGCCTTTAAAATGGCGATAGCAGTAGTAACTAAGTTTAGATTTATTAGATTTGTTTATTTTTATTAGAAAAGGAAGAAAGAAAGGAAAGGAGGGAGAGAGGAAGATGGGGAGAAGGAAGGAAGGAGGGAGAAGGCAGGGGAGAGGGAGAGAGGAAGGAAGGGAGGAAGAGAGAGAGGAAAAAAGGAAGGATTGGGGTGGGGGGAAGAAAGCAAGGCAGACAGAGAGGGAGGACTCGAGGAAGAGCCACAGCTTTACCCAACACACCTGAGAGAGGACAGGCTCCAGGGCCCTCCCCAGAGCCCAGGGTCTCTCCTCCCAGACTCTGGCCTCGTTCTCTGTCACTGAAAGGTTCAGGAGTGAGAAAGCTGTGAGGCCAAGGGTAGCAGCAGCCTCCTAGGAGCCACATGGTGGGGGGGGGGGTGGTGGTGCTGTTTGAGCAGCAGTGACAACTTTTGCTTCTCACTGGGGGTGGCGGGCTCTGGGCTGTGAACGTGTTTCAAGATTACGAAGAGATGTGAGTCTGTCCTCTGGCCATGGTCCCGGTAGAGGATGTCTTGGCCCAATCCATGTGTCCTTGCTCTACAATTATGATAGGGAAAGATAGGGTTAAATAGGCAGAAAGGGAGAGGCTAGGGCTTGAAGGTCCCTGGAAAGGGAGCAAACTACATATTTTAAAACAATGCTGGGAGCATCTGACCAAGAGAAAAACTCCCTCATGTCTGGCCAGGAGAAAAGCTTCCTCAGGCTAAAATTTTTCTTAAGAATGTAACCAACACCACCCTTGTGTTCCCCTGAGGAATAAACAACTCAGCACCTACAGTTCTCAGGCCAATAAACAAAGAACCTAAAAAGAAACAAAGGGAAAAATAAAAGGAAGGGACCAAAACCCTGCAAAGCAAAGTTCCTCGCCTATAGTCGGGGGTATTCACTTTCGGATGCCCTGTCTCTGCAAAGAGAACTTTGGTGTGCTTCCTGCTTTTGCTACCCTTGTTCTTTAATAAAATTCTTGCTTGCTGCTCACTTTATTCTGTGTCCACCTTCCTCCTTCTTTGAAGCGGGCAAGACAGCAAACCCTGGGTACTGAGGTAAAAAATCCTGCAACACACTTAGCAGCCGTGTTAGAAGGGGATGTTCTAGCAAAGAAGCCCAACGTAGCTCAGATGACTACCAGCCACTCTGGCTACATGTATAAACAAATACAGTGTTTGAAGTGGGAACATATTTAGAGAGCTTGTTCGAAGGTTCTAGCAGGAAAGTGCAGCTACTTGTTTACCCTTGACTGAAGAATGGCCCTCTGTGGGAGAAGGTCTTCCTCCTTGACCAAGCACGTAGCTCTGGTAGGGCTGCACGTGGAGCAGTGAGAGAGGAAGGGGACACCCGCCTAGCCAGCCGGATCAGCCAAATCAATCCGGGCGATCAGTGGGGTGACTGATGTCGCAGCCAGACGACCCTCACATCTGGGAACATATTGAGAAACACGTGATGCTTTCACTCCTTGGTTCAGGGAGGCTATTTCAGGAACGTGAAAAACGTTTCAGTGTCTCATTACTGCAACTGATATAGGCAAGCTCGTGAGGGTTATTCAACACATCTCCTATCATATGCTTCTAGGTTATTCTACACGGCAGACTTCACAACCAGGAGATGAAAGTGATCATCCGTCGACAGCACATTTATGGAATCTTTTCAATGTGCCAGCTATAGGGCTAATACTTGAGAAATATTTTTTCTCTTTTATTTGTAAAACATCGCCGTTTTTTAGGTGAGGAAACCGAGCAAGATATGTTACGCAGCCTTTTCAAAGCCATGCTGATAAGTGCCAAACTCCGCTTTGCACCCATATTTAGCCCCCTGCTCACGTGTGGGCACACGTGCCCTTCCGCCGTGAGAAGGTTGGCTGGAGATGAAGACAGAGGCGTTGATCATGTCCATAAGTGGTGACGAAGGAGGCAACTCCTGATTTGTTGTTAGTGACACTAATGACAATTGCCACCCTCTAATTTGGGAAGATTTGCTATAAAATGGGAGATCTGTTAGGAAGTAGAAGGCCTATGCCCTGCAGGCAGGTGCCCCCTGAGCTCTGGGACCTCTCAGCGCTGGCCTACCTGTTCCTTTCCACCAGGAGAACAGGGGACAGGGGACAGGCCATCACCGAGATGGTATCTCAGTCACTGAGCCATGGGTTCTGCTGCAGGAGAGCAAGTAGTTTTGCCTATTGGCAAAGAGTGGGAATTTTATTCTCCTGAAGACATTTGAATGAATAAATAGTAAGTGGCCGTGCTGTGTATGGAGGCTCCTGGTCCTCAGCCCCTCAATCAGGAGCTTCTGTGTGGACCTGTGCATCAGAGTCCAGCCTCCCCAACAATGGAAACCCCTGATGCATGTGTTCTGCTCAGGGGCAATTGAGAAAATACTTACTATGCTGACTCAGTAATGCCCTCATATATTTAAATATAATTAAGGATTATAATAAAAAGATCCACTCTCACTCCTGTCTCTCCTCCTTCAAGTTTACACTCTTCTCCCTTTGATGACTACTTTTTAGCAGTTTTTTTTTGAAAAAATTTTTTTTAATGTTTATTTTTGACACACAGAGAGAGAGACAGAGCATGAATGGTGGAGGGTCAGAGACAGAGGGAGACACAGAATCCAAAGCAGGGTCCAGACTCTGAGCTGTCAGCACAAAGCCCGACATGGGGCTCAAACCCATAAACCGTGAGATCATGACCTGAGTCAAAGTTGGCTGTTTAACTGACTGAGTCACCCAGGTGCCCCCTGGGCCAAAACATTAAAATTCATCCTTGAGAGTGCACTACGTGGCATGTGTTTTCTTCATTCTTTAGGAGAGGAACATCTTCATTTGGAGATTCTTCCAAGCTGTCAGTAGAGAGCTTTCCCATTTCTTGAAATTAAGAAGTCACATGGCCAGATGAATCCTCCTAGAACCTGGCTCTTCCCATCACACATCACAACTCTGACATCTTCAAGGGGGTCCCCAGTGGCCACACTCAGACTCTAGTAGACATTGCCATGGCTCCTGTGGCAGCTCTGTGCTCTCTGCCCATCCACACACAGGCCTTGACCCTCCAGATTCAAGCCTCCTTCTTCCCCTCCACTCTTACATAGCAGTTAGTTGTCTTCCCGATCTGGTGCCCATTCACGTTGCTCGGTGTTCAGGACACACACCTTCTTTCTCCTTCCGAGCTACAAGATCTTCTGGTGCAGGAGGAGTTTCTCTACCTGTTCTACCTTCTCTACCTTCTCCAGGTATTTTCACCAACAACTAGTAATAGCCTTGCCCACGGTCAGTGATCGCTAATATTTGTGGTGACACTCAGCAACTGCTCTCTGAAGCTTGGAGCTGTGGCTCCCCATCTTTGCACTGAGTGACTGTGGCAGCAACTTCCCTCTGTAATAACTTCTCGTGATTGTTTCCGTGGAGGCCGGAGTGTTTCTCACCTTCTCAGAAAGAAGTGCTTCAAACAGAGAGTAGGCCCTACTGATGCTCGGCAGCTCCATTTTCCTTCCTTCCAGAAAGCTGCCCACAATAGACCCTAGCGAGGCCCCACTGGTAAAGGATATTTTGCTGGGTCAAAATCCCCTGCCATCTGCCCTCTCAGCCTCTTTCTTTTTAGCCTTAAGAAAGACAAAGAGCTTTGTCCCCACAGAGCGAGCTCTCATACCAACAAAAGACCTTTCTCTTCCTCTCAAGGTTGCAGATTACTCAACCGTCTTTTTTGGTTCTCAAACCCACATGAGAGACTTAGGGATGGTTTTGAATTCGACTTCAGAAGTTCCTATTTGCACAGAGGGACCTAGAAATCAAGACTCAGAAGCCACTCTGTTGAGCCTGAAGTTTAATTTGTCAGAAATGCCCGCTATTCTAACAGTGACTGGAATTATGCAAAGAGGCGGCAGTCAAAACTACCTGCTCCTGTATCGGTGTCCTCAAAATACGGTCCCTGCGCCATCACCTCAGGGTCATCAGGCAGATGTGCTGCACATTCAATGTTGAGAACTTTGAAACTTTGATATGACCATTGGAAGCAGTTAATAAAAAGCCCAGGCAAGTGAATACGACTAGGATTCATGACCTGCAAATCCTCCTCCACTTCCTAGACGGTTGGTTATGCTGGGTTATCCTAGTGGGAGTTACATCAGCCAATTGTGCTAGAGAAACTGAGCTCCCTAAATCCGCTCAATCTATAAACTGCATAACCAGGGGTGCTTAATCTGGAGTCCGTGTTTATTAAGACATGTCTAACAACTTTCAGTTGTTTTGTTTAGTTGGGGAACCTGTCAGGAATTCTTCCTGCTGAAAGTATCAGAAATCTCAACTAAATCTGTTCTAAGCAAAAAAAAAGTTAACTTCCATAAGTGAAAGTTTCAAGACCGAGGCATAGTTGCATCTCAAGTCTCTGTTGGCTTTGCCTTTCTGAGTCTGGGCTTCACTCTGAGGCCAGCTCTTTCCCACCATGGCCTCCAGCTGGAGTCTGAGAGTCTCCCCACTTTGTGTCCAGCAGAAAGAGAGGGTTTCCCCTTTACAGTAGCGTTAGATGAATCGAACAGGGCTGAATGGTCATTTCTGAATCAAATGCTCTGACCAAACACACACACACACACACACACACACACACACACACACACACACACACTGAGAACAGGGGAGACATAGATTCTGGAAAGGAAATTTCTGTTGCCATTACCAGAAGTGGAAATGGATATTATACAGGTAAAGCAATAGACTTCACTATGGTTCATACATTAAGAAAAAAAATCAACAAAGAAACTGATCAACAACCAATAATAGATAATGGTACTTTTCATATACTTTAAAGCTAGTTGTGATTTCATAAGAATCTTGAATTTGGAGTAAAAGGCCCAGATTCTTGCTACTACTTCCAGGAGCCTCTTGGGGCATTCCATTTTCTTGCCCCAAAATAGAAGCTATGCCTACCCTGAAGAGCTCTTCATTTCAAAGCAGACCTGTCACTTAAAATTATTTATCGAGTATCTGGGTTTCATCAGACTGTAAAACACATGCAGGCCAAGCATATGGCTATCTTATTCACTGCTGTATTCTCAGTGCCCCTGACAGAACTTAACATACATTAGATGCTTAATAAATATTTGAAATATAAATTAAATGAGTTAATACATGGTGCAAGTAGAATTGGGGGTAAAAGTCGATAAACCAGAATGTCATTGGTCTCAATCTGTGGATTCATATTAATAGAAAAATCAGATTGTGTACAGAAGGGAATGTCAGAAAACTCCAATTCCAATCCAGTTCTGCTGTTAATAGGTTCACGAACTTAGATAATCATCAAAGCTCTCTGAGCCTCAATTTTTGACTCTGTAGTTGAATTGGATGATTCCTAGAATTCACAACTAAATTCTGTTAGTTAAGATATGTGGTGAAGCAGAGTATGATCCCTACATATAATGTTAACATATAATATGATATAATATATAAATATAAAATATGTATTAAAATATGTATTAAAATATTCATATAAAATGATTGCTCTAGGCTAGACTCCTAGGCCATGAGTATGAATTCTGACCATGGAGACCACCATTTTCATCCTTCCTTCCCTTTCTTTCCATTCTTTATTGTACTTGAATAATTATTAAATGATTGCTGTGTGAGGTCTGGCTCTGTTGATGATTAAAAATTAATCTCATCAATCTACATCCTTGCCTTGATTAGGCACCCCCCACTTGGGCCCTGTAGGTTCTGTCTTTGATGACAATCAAAGTCTATCCATCAAAGATCTACCATATGTAATTCCATAAACTGATTAAGAGACGTTCTTTTCTGACCTTGATGTATTATGAAAATGACAGAGGCTAATCCCTCCTGAAGTATAATTTTCTGAGAATAGAACTTTGGTCTCAAAATGATGGCCAAGTTTTTCTAAGCTAACCTCTTCTACTTTATGACTTCCTTTTTCCAAAATGGATTAATTGGGTGGCACTTAGTTTCCCAACAGATTCCCTTGTCTTCAACCATAAATCAAAGCTGTCCTTGCCAAACTGACACCCCTAATGAGACATTGGGAAAGGAAATAACAAATCCTCAGACAATAAACTTTATTTCTTCCTATTACTTTAGATCTGCAGGTACTGTAGCTTTCACATGCTTGTTTATTAGTTCAATCCATTAAGAGAACAATGACCAAATACAAATACCCCGGGCAGAAACATGACAAGGGCAAGGAAACAGATGTCTACTGGCACTCATTTGGAATATAATAAATACTATTCCGTCATGCTGTTAAGTTTTTGACCTTAAGCAAGAGAAAGTTGATGACTTTAATAGAGTTTGCTTCACAAGCCTTTTCCTTTCTGCTTCAAAACTACGGACTCTTTTTTTTTCTTTTTAACCTGTAGCTGTCTTATGGTTGCTTTGCAACATACATCTCCAAGTGTGAAAGCTAGGGCCCACACGGAGAAGGCCTGGTTCACAGGGTGGACACTTGCAGCCTATGGTAAGCAGAGGTTCTCCAAGTTCGGAAAAAGCAGAGTTGGAAACAGGCTCCCTGCTTACTGCATAAGGCCTGCACCCTAGGTTTATAAGAGGAACTGCTTTGGGCCCAACTCCATAAGAATTTAGCTTCATAAAAATGCTATCTGGGATGTACAGCCTAAGAATTAAGAGATTTCTAGTCATGTAGAAATCACTCCATAGATGTGACATTTGGGGCACTAACTTCTCTAAGCTTCAGTTTCTTCATCTGTACGATGTATAAATGACAATAGCACCACCTCGCAGTGTTCTGGGAAATATTAAATATCATTAGTCTTGTAAGGATTTAGCAGGGCCTGGCAGGACCTGTGAATGGCAGTTACAGGTACGTGGACATCAGGGTTCTTGCTGTCCTCTTCACCCCAGCCCCTTGTCGCTGTGTATCTAAAGAAATGCCGTTAGCTCCAGGGGTAAATGGAACCAAAGGCAGGAGGAATCCTGCTGATTAACAGATGATAGGATCTGCCAGCATTTCCAGGCCCTCCCCAGTCAACTTGTCTCATAACCAGCTTCTTGGTACCCCTGATATCTTCTTGTCATACCTCTGGTCAAGAGACTGCTGCATTTGCTTGCTCACTTAATCTTCTCCATTTCTATAATTTTGTGATCTTCTCCCTCCCCTTCTCTCTGTGTGCAGGGTCCACTTGAAACTGACCTGTTTCCATCTATTCTGAGGTTCTATCAAGTCTCAGAAAGGAGCAATCTTTTAAAATGCCTTGCTTCGGGGCCCCTGCGTGGCTCAGTCGGTTAAGTATCTGACTTTGGTTCGGGTCATGATCTCACGGTTTGTGAGTTTGAGCCCCACATGGTCGGGCTCTGTGCTGACAGCTCAGAGCCTGGGACCTGTTTCAGATTCTGTGTCTCCCTCTCTCTCTGCCCCTCCCCTGCTCTCACTCCGTGTCTCTCAAAAATAAATAAACATAAGAAAAAAAATCCCTTGCTTCACAACAACCATAAAGGGTGAGCCACACAGAGAAATTCTGAACTCATCGAATTAGAAGTATTGATCTCTTCGCCAAGATGGAAGGGAAAAAACACACTCTTTTCAAATGGCCAATGAACCAAAATACACTGTGTTGATGGAAAGATGTAAGGACTTTGTTTTGGGTTGAAGAAATGAGAAGGGGTTGAGAAAATAAAAATCGTACCAGACATATAGGTCATTAGTTCTATAAAAGTACAAATATTTATTCACTGCATGGCAGTATGCCTTATGGGATCTATCAATCAGTGTGCCTATAGAAAATCTCCTTTGATTTTATTGGGAGAGGGCTGTTATATGTCATTTATAATATTGAGCACTATAGCATATTTAATGAACAGGGTGCTATAATAATACCTAACTTCAAGAGTCATCATAAAAAACCTTGAGTGTTCAATTAATCCATCCCACCATCTTTACATCTGACAGCCCCAAATGATTCCAACAATAACCTCAGTGGCTTTGAAGAGTAATCAGGACCTTCAAAAATGTGAAAACACAAACAATTTTATGCCCCCTTCTTTCTAAGTTCATCAATTACTCTGCTAAGTTTCAGAGTTAGGCTATTTTTTTTTCTTTTTTTAGAGAGAGAGCACAAGCAGGGGAAAGAGGCAAATGGAGAGAGAGAGAGAATCTTTTTTTTTTGAAAAAATAATTTATTGTCAAATTAGCTAACATACAGTATATACAGTGTAGTCTGAAATCTTGCCATTTGCAACAATGTGGGTGGAACGGGAGGGTATTCGGCTAAGTGAAGTAAGTCAGTCAGGAGAAAGATAGATATCATATGTTTTCACTCATATGTGGAATGTGAGAAACTTAACAGAAGACCACAGAGTTATAAATAGAGTGGGAGGCAAACCATAAGAGAGAGCGGGACTCATAAGCAGGCTCCACGCCTAGTGTGGAGCCTGACATGGGTCTCAATCTCACGACCCTGGGATCATGATCCTGAGATCATGACCTGAGCTGAATTTGAGAGTCAGACACTTAAGCGACTGAGCCACCCAGGCACCCAGAGTTAGACCTTTTTAAATCACCTGTTTTCCCTATAAGCCTTTCTTATTCCTAAAGGTGTAGCCTTCACTTTCTCTTTTACATCATCATGTGTATCTTATTATCTCCAAGATGATAGTCTAGTAGGTGAAATGGCAATAAGGGAAATGTAGCTTCCTCTCGTACTGCTTAGGCTAGAAGTGAGAGTCCCTGCTAGGGAAGCCCAGATGCGACTCAAAGGGCTTTGCTACTGCATATCTCAATCCTCCCAGGAAGGCCAATCCACTTACTGTAGTTGGAAATAAATTGATTCAGATGCTTATATGCTAAATTAAAATGTCATGTTTGACCTTTGGAGGTTAGAGCATCCAAAGGGCATGGCCAGAGTTCTCTGAACTTGTCGTGGGTAAAGGAGGCAGATTTATAAATCAGAGCTTGCAGGAGAAAGGGAGGAAGACCTGTGAGCTCTGAGGACACTGTTAATGACATTCCAGCTTGGCCTTCCACCCTGTCCTCTTGGCTACCATCACTTGATTATGTCTATTTCAGAAAACTTGATTAGGATGTGGCTTATTATCAATTATATCTCAATTAAAAATTGAAAATAATTTGTAAAATATTTTAGCTTAATGCAATATTGCATAGCTATCTCTCACAGAGATTGGGGAAAAGATAATCCGGCAGGAATCTGGGGTAAAAATCCTATCTCCTTTCTCCACAGGAAGGCCGGTCAACATTCTTGTCTATTTTGTTCCCAAGACAGGTTCAGGGGGACAATACTGGTCCTGGTTGTCCCCTCAGGCTAATGTTCTTTCCAATACTGCCTGATGGGATGGCCACACATCATGGCTTTTGGCGTAGTGTTCTTGTCTTGTTGTATAAGTTATCAAAATCAAGTAGAAAGAACCAAATCCATAGGTAGCTGTTTTCATTTTTTAATTTATTTTATTTTTTTCCAATACCATGACACAAGCAAATTCCATATTCTGGGGAAGGAGTCCTAACCTCCATTTCATTAGCCAGCCCTATCCTACCTCCCTCCCATTCCATATATGCACATGCACAAAAAAGGGAGAACCCTCTCAGACGGCACAGACCATGTCTTTATTGTATCCCGGTGCACAAGTAAGGTCAGCTTCCTGAAAACTGCACACATGGACACAAATTCCTAAAAGTGCTCTTGTGTTTTTCACATGTCTGATTTTCATAAGGCTGTGCTTGGACCACGTCTCCTCCAACCCCCATCACAAATGTTAATGTTCCCCTGCTGCCTGCAAACTCCACAACCCAGTTGTGACCCCAGTTTCCTGACCCCAGTTTCCTTTCTATTTTTTCCTCTCTTCTCTTATTCTCCCGCAAGGAAATGACCCTCCAATCCAACTGGACTACTCAACCCTGGAGAACATTCTTCCCATCTTTGTAAACTTCTTCATATGTATTCCCTTTCCTCAGAAGGTTCATTCCATTTCCAGTCTCAACTTCCTAGAAATCATCTCAAGTGTCACTTTATATTAGAATCCTTCCCATCCAACTCCCTTCTAAACATATGTGAAAGTTTTCTCATTTATTTCTTTATTTCTTTGTTTTACTTATTATTAACCTTTTCTCCTTCAAACAGTCACATTCTTTGTAGTTTCTGAAGTATCAGGTTATCATCCCTACTTTTTATTGTAGTTATTAGTCTATTTGTATTCTTGTGCCAGATGGCAAGTGCCTCAGAGAAATAGGGGTTCTGTCTCAAATGTCTTCAGACAAGGTCGGGTGTGTTCAGGGTGTTATCACTGTAGACTCAAATGTCTTCATATGCCTTGTAGTAGCAGGTGGACAGAGTGCCTTACAAGCATGTGCATGCACGCATATGCACAGAAATATATTTAAAAATAGGAATAAATAGCTGCATTTCGGTATGGGTACAATTACATACAAAATTCAACTTAAGTTTCTGTGGCTTTTGAAATCAAATAATGGATGAAATCAAACTGAGATGTCCAGGATGTTTTATCCAAATATTCAGAAGGAAAGCTTCAGAAAGATTCCAAATTGATCTCCTAGAAATTCTATCTTTTTGGATCTAGGGTTTTTCAGAGTTAGGGGTGAATGATAAATCATAAAAGTATGCCATAATTCTGGGGAGAAAGATACAAAAAGAACTGGAAGCATTAATAATATTTTGGCAAAGAGTAATCAAGTATAAAAAAATTTTTTTAAGCATAAGAGACTCTTAAAAACTGAGAAAAAACTGAGGGTTGATGGGGGGTGGGAGGGAGGGGAGGGTGGGTGATGAGTATTGAAGAGGGCATCTTTTGGGATGAGCATTGGGTGTTGTATGGAAACCAATTTGACAATAAATTTCATATTTTAAAAAAAATTTTAAGTGAATTTAAGTCAGAACTACTGCGTTTCTATCTGGAAGGAAATAAAGAAAATAAATCATGCCTCATGCCAGAATATATTCTAAATGGGTCAAAGATTTAAATGCTAAAAAAGTATTAAAAGTCAGTTTGCCTGGGTGGCTCATTTGGATGGGCATCTGACTCTTGATTTTGGCTCAGGTCATGATCCCAGGATTGTGAGATTGAGCCCCATGTTGGGCTCCACACTGAGCCTGGAGCCTGCTTGGAATTCTCTCTCTTCTTCTTTCTGCCCCTCTCCCCATCTTGTACTCTCTTGCTTTAAAATAAAGTAAAAAATTCTTTTAAAAAGTATTAAAGTCATGAATCCATAAAGTTACTAGAAGAAACCATGTAGAATACACACACACACACACACACACACACACACACACACACACACACACAATCCTGAAGTGGAATAGGCCTTCTAAATATCAATTTTATCAGACAAATGATAAACTAAAAAATAAATTGCAACTCATATTGGAAAGGGCTAATTTTCCCAATATATAAAGAACACTACAAATCAATAAGAAAAATACCATCAATCTAGTAAAAATTTAGGAAAAGATCTGAAGATAATTTACAGAAAATTAATACAAATAGCATATATATGTCACTTATATATATCACATATAAGAAAAACATGCAATTTTAAATCATACTAAATACTATTTTTCATATATTAAGTTGGAAAATATTAAAAAAATGATACATACAGTTTGACAATGGTCTGATGAAATAAACAGTATTATGTATTATAGGTGGTAGTTTTCAAAGGAGAAACAATTATATAATGGTCAAAACTTTATATACATTTATCTTTTGACCTAATAATTTAACTTCCAGCACTCTACCCTACAGACACTTTCCTGCATGTGTGAAATGGTATAACTACACAACTTTATATTGTAGCACCATTTGTAATAACAAATCATGGAAATAAAACAAATGTCTACCAATAGAGGATTGGTTATATTATGGTAAATTCTTAAATAAAATACATGTAATTCCAAAAAAGAATGAGAAAGCTCTCTATGGCCTGATGTGAAATGTTACCTAAAATGTAGAGAATGGTCTCCAAGATATCTTGTTGACTGAATAAAGCAAGATACAAATCAAAGCCTCTATATTTAAAAGTGAGTAAAAGGAAATATGCATTTATATTTTTTGATTTTTCTATAAAATATTTTTGGAAGGAAACAAAAGAAAATGATAAAGTTGTTTGCCTCTGGGGAGGATATAGGGTGACTGGGTTACTGGGATTAGGAATAATGTTGTTAAAGAACTGTATATACTTGTTTTGAAAGCTGACCTATGTGATTGAAATACTTATCTGAAGAAATACGTACAATTTTAATTAAATAAATCTGTCATTTTTATCCCTCTTTTAGAACAATGCTTCCCTAAGTGGGACCTACAGTAATGTCTCAGATGAGTGAGTCAAAACACAAGAGCAAAGGGAGACTTTTGATATTCTCAGTCAGCCCAGGAAAAAGAGAATAGGGTTCACTCTTGAGGGCTTACAGAGTTTATTTCTGGAAACTTCACTGCAGCTTAGAGGCCTGAAGGCAGCTGGGAGGAAATGCCTTCCCAGAAAGCATCCCCAGGGAGCTTACATCTCATACTGGGCCTGGATTTCCCAGTTCCTGCCTCAGCCAGAGATGATGACTGTTTGCTTTAATCATCAGGTGAGCCATATTTCTGTTTCTGTCACGTGCAAAACAAGCCCACTGACCCAATCAAAGGAGGGATGTGGAGACTCAGCACAGTGAAGCGAGACTTTAATCACCATTCTTGCAAAAGCAGGTGTCTGATGGATAGGCACACTCGGGACAGTTATAGCAAACAATTTATCTCCTTGAGTGCAAGTCTCTCCCCTGATTCCTCATTGGCTGGGCACTACAGAGATAAGTTCCTCCCCTGGTTCCTCATTGGGTGAGTACTACAGAGGTTACAGCTTTACCCAGAATTGCCTATGACCATGTAAGGCAAAAAGTACTCTGAATGGGACAAACGTACATTTCCTGAAGTGACACAGAGACTTTCAGTCCCTCATTTGTTCTTTGGCTGATGCTCATTGAAAAGCCCATAAGAATAAGCCTGCTAAAGAGGGGGGGGGGCGGAGAACTAGGAAGTAAAGTGTCTAAGGGTTTGGGACTCCATTATGGGGAGTAAGGGTTGTACATATTTCCAATAGGTTTACAACCTATTGTTAACTAGACAGCACAGCTTTTATCTGGTATTTCAGAAAGTGAATTGTCTCACTTCTCACATGTCATGAATTAATATAGTGATTGGTGAGATTTAGGTCTTGTATTTGAGGTCTTGGGAAAGTTGAGACACCAGCATTCTTGCTTTCTGGCTTCATGTGGATTTGAAGAAATTCCCTTCAAGTTTTTCCTTCCTCTTAGGTAAGGTACCTTTATTCCCCAGCCTGGATTCTGCATCTTGGAAGGTCTGATGTGTACATATGCAGATTAGCAGGGCCTCAGGGAAACAGAGTTCATCAGGAAGCTTGAAGAAAATAAGAAAAAACTCCGCACCAACCACTAGGGCTAATTACATGGCCACTCCACTCCCATCCCATCCCCAGCCCCTCACCTTTTAAAAGTCCATAGCACATTTTTGAGAAGGAATGATTACAACATTGACAGTTAACATAAAATTTTAAGAATATCTTAAAAAAAACAAAAGAAGGAATTCCCTCTTTGAAATTCACGTGAATGAGCCGCAATTATGCATTAGGAGCCACCAAAGCAAGGAGTCAGAAAGTGTGTCAGTGTGTTTAGACACATTCCCATCGATGCACTTTCGTAAGTTGTTTTGATTTCAAGAGATCATGTTTTGACTCAAATTACAGCCTTTGTTAAGAATTGTTAACATAGCGTGAGCAGAAATGGAGGGGTGTGGAGAAGGAAGAAAAGTGGAAGTAAATATTTTGTGGCAAAGGCTGAAAAACACCATAAGACATCATCAGTCTTAATTCTGTCAGCAAACTGACAAAATTCAGATCTCTCTAACAGCTGTCAGGATGGTGTCTCCTGCTGGGACATGTTTCCAAACCCATTAACTTCTGTTACCAGGAAGGAATTGCTTTCTCCCAGGTGCAGAAGCCCTAGAAGTTGCAAAGGACTTGGTATGGACATGAAGCTGTGTTCATGGCTTTGACTTCAGAGTCTCTCTATTATCAGTCCTCTGGACTGAACTTGAAGCAGAGAACTATTTAAAAGGAATAATTTTATACCCTCCCTAACATTTTCAGAGTAGCTACAGCTATTTTGGGTCATAGAATCACAGCCACCTCACTACAAACTCCATAGAGACTCTATAGAATAGAGACAGTTTGGATTTACGTCTGTACCTCAGAACATTCCAGGCACTTAGAAGGGTGACTGACAGTTATCCACTGCAATATTTAAAGCAGATAACAGAGCACATAACAGTAGAAATAATTATAGTTAACACATATTAAGTATTCAGTAGATGCCAAGTGCTATGCACCGAGATTTACATAGAATATTTTTTTCTATCATCCCTACTGCTCTAAGAAATACATATTAAGTTTGTCAGTTTAACAAAATCTTTATTTTGACTAGAACTCAAGCTCTCAAATTTCTAATCCTTGTCTTCAAAACTGTCTTCATCAAAAATACTGACATGGGGCGCCTGGGTGGCTCAGTCGGTTGAGCGTTGACTTCGTTTCAGGTCATGATCTCGCGGTCCGTGAGTTCGAGCCCCGCATCGGGCTCTGTGCTGACAGCTCGGAGCCTGGAGCCTGTTTCGGATTCTGTGTCTCCCTCTCTCTCTGCCTCTCCCCTGTTCATGCTCTGTCTCTCTCTGTCTCAAAAATAAATAAACGATAAAAAAAAATACTGACAAATCCTTCCAAGGGGCTACCCTCAGGCAATTGCCAGAAAAAAAGTGACCCAAAGCATTTTCTCCTCAGGCTGAAAAGGATTAGCTTCCAACAGGACCCAGTCTCAATATGTCTGGCTGCTACCCTTTAGAGGTTTATGCCTGACATCATAATAGGGAGATTTCTGATCAGAGAGCTCTTTATCCATGGGAGGAAGGTGGTCAAGGAAGAAATACAGTTTTCTGGATTCTTTTTTTTTTTTTTTTTTTTTAACGTTTATCTATTTTTGAGACAGAGCATGAACGGGGGAGGGGCAGAGAGAGAGGGAGACACAGAACTGGAAGCAGGCTCCAGGCTCTGAGCCATCAGCCCAGAGCCCAACGCGGGGCTCGAACTCATGGTCCGTGAGATCGTGACCTGAGCTGAAGTCGGACGCTCAACCGACTGAGCCACCCAGGCGCCCCCAGTTTTCTGGATTCTTAAGAAGAAGTAGATAGTGTCTGCCAAGTCTCTGGTTCTTTGCAAGTGGCTGACCCATACATAAACTGCACTACAGTGACCAATAATAAGAGACAGATTCAGATTATAAAATCTATTTCCAGGCAGGGACCCCGCATTGCTTGACAAACATACCAACTAGCCGTGATCTTTCTGATTTGCAGCTCAGACAACCAGAGGTTGGCCCACTGAATTCTGGTGACCTTGATGAACTTATTTTCCCAGCTCTCACCTGCTAGTGCTCCCATTACTGAGATCTTTTGTATTCTAAAGACATCCCATATGGCAAACCAAGCACATAATTCTACATTCCTTACCAATAGAATTGCTGGAAACTCTTATGTTTAATTCTCTGAGAAGCTGACAGATTGTTTTCCCCATAGTAGCTGCACCATTTTCCTTTCCCCTCAGCACCGTATGAGGATTTCTCCACATACTTGCCAACACATAGTATTGTCTTTTTGATCTTAGCCATTCTAGTGGGTGTGAAGTGTTATCTCATTGTGATTTTGATTTCCATTACTGATGTTGAGCATCTTTTTACATGTTTATTGGCCATTTGGAGAAATGTCTATTCAGATCATTTGCCCATTTTTAAATTTTTTCTTTCTTCTTCTTCCTTTTTTTTTTTTTTTTTATCAATCAAGTTGTATGTATAGTCTAGATACAAGTTCCTTATCGGATATGATTGCAAATATTTTCTCTCATTCTGTGGGCTGTTTTTGTACTTTCTTGATGATGTCTTTTTCAGCACAAAAGTTTTTAATTTTGATAAAGCCTAATTTATCTATTTTCCTTTTGTTGCTCATGATTTTAATGTCATACCTAAGAATCCTCTGCCAAATCTAAGGTTATGATGATTTACCCCTGTTTTCTTCTAAGAGTTTTATAGCTTTAGCTACTACATTTGGTCATTGATCCGCTTTGAGTAAATGTCTATATACAGAACATGTTGTCTTACCTGAGTTCTGAGTGAGTTCCTTTGCTTTTATAAACACCAGATACTGTATTTTCTTTTGAACATTGAAGGAGTGGATAAAATGCTGACTCTTTAGGTACTGGGGCTCAGTTAGGACCTCAAGAAAAACTAAATGATGTCGACAATGGTATCCATCACACAAGGTTATTTTCTCTTCACCTTATGGTAGCAGAGAGTGAGTGATGGTGATAGAGAATATCAACCACTTTTAAATCAACAGCAGTTTGTTTACATCTATCTGTCTATCTTCCTCACTGTTACTTGTATTTATTTTGAAATACACTGGCAACCACTTCACTACTAAATTCAGCATAATGGACATATATGATAGGGTGAAAGTCATAATTATGTTTCTTCAATGTACAGTCCAAGAGACCATTTTAGAATTTTCTCAGGAGGCTTTATTTATTATTTTTCAAATGAGTCAGAGTTTGATAAATTTAGTGAGAACTGGATAACCAATCTAGAATACCATGTACCTAAACTGAATATGATTCAAATAGATGTATTTCTTTGATAAATGACTTCTGCCTGTATGATTTATCAAGTTAATGTGGAATATCTCTAGAACAGCAAGGTACTAGTCCTGTTGCACAATTTTTTTAAATTTTCTGCTGTAGGCTGAGAGGAGGGATGAAAGGGAGAATATTTCAGTAGTGTGTGATTCAAAAAGTTGACCTAAAAAACATGAAAGGCAATAAAAATACAGGAATTTTGCTTAAACCTACAACTGTGCAAATTAACTCTGTCCAATGAAAAACTGAAAAGAAATTTTTAGCATTAACAGATCTCATGAAACTATGAAACACAAAAGAAATTCTCACATTATAAAATCATTCCTGAGGGAGCCAGAGTTAGTTTGGAGTATAAAGGCATCTGCCCAGATTAACTGACTTTGGTGGACTTTGGAAAATAGAAAATGTTATAGCTGAAAATTATATTGATTAATGTATCTGAAAACTGCAAACAACGTATATTTAAATGGTAAGATGTAAATCCAACGCTGGACTAGATATAGGGGGTAGGGGGTGAGAGAGATAGGGGTCAAAGTTGACATCTGAATTTCTAGGTCAACTGGATTGCAATACAATTCCTCAAGATACGGAAGAGAGCCTGTTTGGGGTAAATGACCATGGCTTTATTTCTCAGACTCAATGGATTTGATAATCATTTTAAACATTAAAGTAGACATGCTTTCCAGGGGGATATGGCAATCTGGAACTTGGAAGAAGGTTTTGGGCTGAAAATATGAATCTAAGAATCTCATGAAGATAAAATTACCCGCAGAAAAGTATAGATTGAAAAGAGAGCCTAGGATGAGCATGGAAAAACCACCATCTTTAAAATATAGTTAGGAAAGGGAAAGCAGGAAAAGACTTGGAAGAAGCAGCTAGTAAAGTAGAAGAAAAACCAAGAGAGAGTGGGAGAAGAGAAGCCAATGAAGATGATGGTTGCAAGGAGGAAATTCTCAGGAGTGTCAAACATTGCTGAGAAGTCAAGTAAAGTGCAGACCTAGAAATGCTCACCAGAAGTTAAGAGAAGGTCATTGTTGATCTTAGTAAGAGCAGTTTTGATCAAGTAGTATGTGTCAGAATCATACTGGGAGTAAACTTCATAATGAATGGTAGACGCAATTTTATGTTGTCCAACTGGTATTGCCAGTTGGACAAATTAGACACCCCACCATCTCCATTTCTTCATCTATCAAAAGAGGTTGGGTCCTCTTTTGAGATAATTGGCATGAAGGAAAGCAAACAGAGAAGTAGTTGGAGGAGAGCATATGATTCAAATAAGTTATTCTAAATGTTATTTGTTTTAAAGATAGAAGTAATTTTAGCGTGGTTGAATGCAACTCTGAAATGTTGGGTCAAGAGGGAGAGGTTAAAAATGGAGGAGGGGGGATACTTAACAACTTAGGATTTTTAGAAGGTTAGAGGTGATAGGATTCAGAGTGTGTGTAAGGAGGATAAATATTTCACAAAGGAACAATATTTTTTTCATATATCCTTTAAAATTTTATGTTATATATGTGTATTATCTACCTAAAATATAATAAAAATGAATAATGTGAAAAATATGAAATAACAATAAAGATCATCTTAATTTGCATAATGACAATGAGTAAAAAGAAATTCCTCAAGGTAAAGGTGATCAAAGGGAAAATACATAAAGGGATGGTTCTTAAAATATGAACGCTAAGGGACAAGTTGCTTCTCTGATGAGGTAGAACAGATGGTCTCCCTTTCCAAGGTCAAAAGATTCTAAAGCATCCAGATGGTGGCTGAGCAAAATAAAGTATCTTATATAGAACATTTTTTATTTGGTTTTAGAAGAACTGGAGAGTTGAACTCATGGAAATTTGTACTGCAGTGGGCTAAAAGGACGGGCTTCAGTGTCACACAAAACTGGGTGTTTAACTAAAGCGTCTGAATTTGATCTAAAATAAGACTATGCCCAAGAGTGTTGCATGGATTCCTTCCCCTGGGTTGTGAACTGGACTTCACTGACTCAATTCTAACTAATAAAATGTGGCAAAAGTGATGGGCTATTACTTCTAGGATTTAGTTGCCAAAGGACTATGACTTCTGTCTTGCCTGATACCTCCCTGTCTCCTTCCCCCCTTCCTCTCCCTCCTCACCCCTTCTCCCTCTCTCTCAGCACTGGGGTAGCAAGCTGCCATGTTGTGAGTAGCCTTATGGAAAGGCCCATGTGGAAAGGATATGTTGCCTCTGGCAACAACTACCAAGGACCTGAGATCTGCCAACAGCCATGGGAATGATCTTGGGAAAAGTTTGTGCCTGATTGAACCTTGAGATGGTTGCTGCCTTGACTGACAGATGGATTGCTTTACAAGAAAACTTGAACAAGAAGCACCCAGATTCCTGACCCACAGAAAGTGAGATATTAAATATTTGTTGTTTTCAAATAGTAATTTTTTTGGGGTGCCCGGATGGCTCAGTTGATTAAGAATCCAACTTTTGATTTCAGCTCAGGTCATGATCTCACAGTTAGTAAGTTCCAGCCCCACATTGATCTCTGTGCTGACAGCACAGAGCCTGTTTGGGATTCTGTCCCCCCTCTCTCTCTGCACTCCCCCTGCTTACTCTCTCTCTCTCAAAATAAATTAAAAAAATAAAGTTAAAAATATTTTATAAAATGGTAAGTTTTGGAAACGATTGGCACTACACCAAAACAAAACATTTCTGCACAGTGAAGGAAACAATCAACAAAAATAAAAGGCAACCTACTAAATGGGAGAAGATATTTGTAAATGACATATCAGATAAAGGGTTAGTATCTACAATATATAAAGAACTAATACAGCTTAATACCCAAAAAACAAATAATCCAATTAAAAATGGACAGAAGACATGAACAGACATTTCTCCAAAGAAGACATAAGAATGTCCAATAGACACATGAAAAGATGCTCAACATCACTCATCATCAGGGAAATGCAGGTCAAGATCACAATGAGATACCAACTCACAACTGTCAGATGGTTAAAATTAAAAACACAAGAAATGACAAGTGTTGACAAGGATGTGGAGAAAAATGAACCCTCTTGCACTGTTGGTAGGAATGCAAACTGCTACAGCCATTGTGGAAAACAATATCTGTTGTTTCTTGAGTTGCAGCATTATTTACAATAGCCAAATTATGGAAGCAGCCTAAGTGTCCATGGATAGATGATTGGATAAAGAAGAGGCAATATATATATATATATATATATATATATATATATATATATATATAAAATGGAATGCAATATATATATATATATATAAAATGGAATGCAATATATATATATATATATATATATATATATATAATGGAATATTATTGAGCTGTAACAAATGAAATCTTGCCATTTGCAATAACATGGATGCAGCTAGAGAGAGAGTATAATACTGAGCAAAATAAGTCAGTCAGAGAAAGACAAATACCATATGATCTCACTCATATGTGGAATTTAAGAAACAAAATGAACGAACAAAAGAAAAAAAAGAGAGAGACAAACCATGAAACAGAGTGTTAACTATAGATAACAAATGATGGTTACCAGAGGGGAGGTGAATGGAGGGATTGGGGAAACAGGGGATGAAGGTTACAGAGTACACATATCATTCCTACCAACAGTGCAAAAGGGTTCCTGTTTCTCTGCAACCTTGCCAACATCTGTTTTCTGAGTTATTAATTCTGACAAGTGTAAGGTGATATCTCATTGTGGTTTTGATTTGTATTTCTCCGACGATGAGTGATGTTGAGCATGTTTTCATGTTGAGCATTCTTTTCACCATCTGGATGTCTTCTTTGGAAAATTGTCTAATCATGTCTTTTGCCCATTTCTTCACTGGATTGTTTGTTTTTTGGATATATGTTTTGGATACTCACCCTTTATCCAATATGTCATTTACAAATATCTTCTTCCATTCCACTGGTTGTTTACTTAATTTTGTTGATTGTTTTATAGGAGTGCAAACTGGTGGAGCCACTCTGGAAAACAGTATGGAGGTTCCTCAAAAAATTAAAATAGAACTACCCTATGACCCAGCAATTACACTACTAGGAATTTATCCAAAGGATACAAAAATGCTGATCTGGAGGGCACATGCACCCCCATGTTTATAGCAGTGCTATCAACAATAGCCAAATTATGGAAAGAGCCCAAATGTCCATCAACTGATGAATGGATAAAGAAGATACGGTGTATATCTATATATCTATATATTTATATAGATATACACAATGGAATACAACTCAGTGATGAAAAAGAATAAAATCTTGCCATTTGCAACAAGGTGGATGGAACTAGAGTGTATTATGCTAAACGAAATAAGTCAGTCAAAGATAGATATCATATGATTTCACTCATATGTGGAATTTGAGAAACTCTACACTTTGATAAAAACAGAGAGGGAGGAAAACCATATGACACTCTTAAATACAGAGAACAAACTGGGGGTTGCTGGAGGGTATGTGTGTGTGGGGATAGGTTAAATGTATAATGGCTAGGTGTCATATGTAAGAGGTGAATCACTGAGTTCTATTCCTGAAGCCAAGACTACACTGTATATTATCTAATGTGAATTTAAAAAAAAAAAAAAAGAGGACACTTATCACGATGACAAAAGTGATTAAAAAGTAAAATGGTAAGTCTCAGAGTAATTTGTCATGTAGCAACAGAAAAGTAATATATGTAAGAAGCTGTTGAATAACTCAAGGACTAAGGGCTTGTTAATGATGGGGTAGTGTAGATAAGTCTGTCATCAAAGGATAGCCATGAGACATGACACACTGGCATTTTTGGTGCTGTTCTAGAACCAATGTCAGTGATTATACACAAAGATATTATTACAGATGTCACAAGAAAGCTTAGCGAGAGGAATACTTGTTAAAGCAGGTTTTTTCAACTCTGCTTACAAATTAAAGTTACCTCAGGGATCTTGAATGAATAATATTTTCTTTATACTTGATTTTGGGACTTTACCACAAACCCATAGAATAAAAATTTCTATGTGTTTGTTCTGGACATTGACCTTTATTGAAACCTCTCAAATGATAGTAATGTGTAGCCTGTTCTGAAAAGAACTACTGAGCTAGCCAATTGTATCTATTCCTTTCATGAAAATTTCAAATATATTTATCCATTTCTCTAATTTTATAAGAAACCATGTCAGTACTTAATTTTTGATAGTTAATTTGCTTTTGTCATTGTAATTCATCCTCATTACAGTCTCTAGTCCCTGTACTACCATTAACAAGGATGAGATCTTGAACAGCAATTTAATTTCTTTGGTCTCAGTATCTTTATTAATAAAATGAATGTGTAGACTAAATTATTTCTGAAAATGCCTCCTGTGTTAACTTTCTATGGTGCCATAACAAGTAACCCCAAGCTTAGTGGCTTATAACAACCAAACTTATCATCTCATAGTTCTGGAAGTCCGAAGTCTGATACAGTGCTCACCTGGCTAAGATCAAGACGGTAGGCTCTAGAGGAGAATCTATTCCCTTGTTCACTCAGGTGTTGAGAGAGTTCAGTTCTATGCAGTTGTAGGACTGAGCTCTTTCCTTACTGGCTGTCCGTTGGGGACTACCTTTAGTTTCCAGAGACTTTTCTCTGGTTCTTGCACATAGCCCTCTAGTCTCAGAATCAGCAAGGGGATGTTCCATCTTCAGATCCTCTCTTCTACCTTCCATCTTAGAATCTCTGATTGCACTGGGGAAAGTTTCTCTGCTTTTGATGACTCGTGTGGTTAGATTGGGCCCACGTGGATGATCCAGGATAAGCTCCTCATCTCAAGGTTAGACCCTAATTTCTCTGTAAAGTTTCTTTTGCCATGTAAGGTACAATCCATAGGTTCTGGGGATTAGGGTGTGGATATATTTGGGGCCATTATTCTGCCTTTCACACTTTCCATATCTATTTGAGACCCTTGGATTAGTAGCACCATCTAAGGCCGAAGGCGGGGGGCCTATCTTCACCTGGGGAATTTTTTTCAATGCCACATCCCTACACCCCAGGAAATCCTAATGTGCTGCCTTGACTCTTTCTGCTATCTTAACCATATACCAGGAGCTACAGAAAAGCAAAAGCTGCTATAAATCGGAACCACAATCTGTTTCTAATCCTGTGGTAATAACTGCTATAAATTCACACACAGCGAGTACTCAAGTGAGAATGTTGTCAGTCCTCTAAACCAAGTTTGCAGAGATGACAGATGACAGACGGATTCATCCATTCGTATGGTGTAGCGATTAAGTCATTGGACTTCAAAGTTAGACAAACTGAGTTTTAATTTTAGCTTTGTAGTTCGCAAACTGTTTTAGGACAAATTGTGCCTTAAGCAAGTAATTTCCTAAATCTTAGTTTCCTGGTGTGTAAAACAAGGTTGCTGATAACCTTTGCAGGGCATGTAAGGAGTAAATATGTTAATATGAGTTAATATGATGCAGATAGCACATAGCCTGGCACAGGGCCAGCTCCTCATTGCTAGCCAAAAAATATTTCTTAGGTACACTGTGTTAATTGATACAGGTGGCTGTAAAAATATGTCAGATGGGGATACCATGCTCATGAACAATATATTCAATAATTCTGTGTATTCTGTGGTTGGGGAGAGGAAGAATTTCCTTTCTCCCGGGGCTTATGGAAAGCTTCATGGAGGCAAAGCCTTAAAGACTGTGGGTAGTAACAGATGGACATGGCCTTGTTGCTTTGATGGACAAGTGTGTTGATTTCGTCGGTAATAGAATGGAACTGCTTGTCCACAGTTCAGTTTTCCCTATTTGCTGAGAGAAATAAAGGGACTTCCCACACTGATGTATACCATGATTAGCTTCTTTTCCCCCTGTATACTACCTGCTTTTCTCTCAGCCTGATACACTCTTTCCCCTTCTTAAGAGTCAATGTAAATACTATATTTCTTGTACCCCTTTCTGATTCTCCCAGGCATAATTGGCTTCTCCCTAATCTGTGCTTTCACCACACATTGTATAGATTTTAATTGTGCTACTCACACTATAATGATTTGTATATTTGTGATTCCTTCTCTACTTCCCCTTTAGAAAAGATGCATTCGTGGTGAGGTTATTCATACCCACAACATCCCCCAAAGAGAAGATAATTGTGTGGTATTGTGGGAAATATATTAAGCAGAATAAATGGATTTTTGTGGGTGGAAAACAGCACACTCTTGAAAATACAGAGCAATATTGAAAATATTCCCTAATTTGGAGTTGGGTGCCTAGTCACAGAGATGGAGAGGAAGTGGAGGGTCATGTGATGTCTGCTGGTCTGAGGGACAGACTAGACTCTGTCTCATGCAGTAGTCTGTGACACCTTTCCTCCCTACCCCAATGCTATCCTGTAGCCTGTTTGGTGATGGGGTGTCATGTCCTGCCCATGATTTTAGAGCATCCTGCTAGTGTCAGCATGCCCATAGGAAGTCAGTTATTGCAACAAAATAGTATCAATTGCTTCAATTTATTGAGTAACTTACTAAGTAGCAGGCACTGTTTTAAGTGTTTAGCTACATTGACTCATTTATTTCCCAAAACAAATATGAGAGGTGACTATTATTATCCCTGCATGGCACAGAAAGGCAAAGTGATTTTTCTCAAGATGTTGTGGGTGACCTGCAGATCTCAGTGTCAAGGCATCATACGCATTCTTGTGTCTAAAATAATCTGGTGTAATTAACTTGTTAGGAGGCATAAAGGCAGGTACCAGAAATATCTTATAGGGGTATTGTCAATGGATATAACACTATCAACAAGTATCAGTAGATGAGAACTGCCCAGTGAGAAAAGCCATCAGACCTCCCACCACTCACCCCTATCTTGCAATTTTTAGTCTTTGGCTTCCATAGTGCCTAGAGGAGATGGCACCAATCAAATTACCTAACAGAGAAGCATCCCAGGATCTTGAGGTGGAGCCTGTAGATTCTGCTAAAAATGGACCATGTAGATGAGAGCTCTGTCCTCTGGGGGCGGCGGGGGGCGGGGTGGGGGGTGGCTCAGGGGGTGGGAGAGTGCCCAATTGACTATCAGACAGGCACTGACAGGAGTGGCTCCATATCCCAACCCTCTTCTACTCACCCCGGAGGAGGAGGCTCAGCTGTTCATTTCATTGTGGAGACCAAGAATGAGTTCATTCACATGGTCAAGGGAGAGAACATGAGTCAGATGCATGAATGTAACTTTCCCTAGGCAGATTCAGAAAGTGGGAGGTCTCTGTACCCACCTAGAGAGCACAAGCTTGGGAAGAAGCCTTGATCCTCTGAAGAGCCAATAGGTTTGGACAACAGTTTAAAGTTGTTGTCAGTGACTGAATTTTATTGCTCTTAGTCCCTGTGAGATGGCTTGGCTACCTTTCCTGATATAATGAACTTAGAATCAAATTCAAATACCTGAAGTTTTGCAAAATGCCATATATGGTCTTTCCCTCCCACAACCTGACTTTCCAGCCTCATTTTCTGCCTGTTAAGCTGGGCCCTTACACAATGACAAGGAGAATCATGATATGCTGGGTCACAATAGTATCCTTGGGGGCAGAATGCTCGTACAATGAATGGGTATTAAAATCCAGTCCCACGTGGTTTTTCCCCACCTGAGAGACTTCTACAGCAGGAAGGAAAACTCAAGTCAAGACCAAGAATAAGTAAGAGATTTAAATCCTGAGAAAGAAGGAATAAAGCAGGTCTCTTAACCAAAGGAGCAGGGCAGATAAGAAGCTTAGATAAATATAATGAAGAGCAGGTCTGGGTGGCCAGTGATGAGGTCTCTGTACCAAAGCAGTTTGAGGACTCAGTTTTTCATACCTCCCTCAACTTTCTAGGAGGATAGCATCCAATCCAGAGTTCCTTCATGCTTTTGTTTATGCAAGTCAGAGCATCTGGATTGTATTTTCTTCCACTTCAGGCTTACCTAAAGTTCTACTGTTTTCATAAAGGCTTCTCGAATTACAACAGACTTTATTAACTTACCTCTTACAAATGGATTCTAAGTATTTTGAGGGCAAGATTTATGTGTGGCAAAGACATTTCATTTCCCACATGGGATGGCTTCTTCAGACTTGGACTTAAAACTGGCCCAGTGTTATTTCTGCCACATTCTATTGGCCAAAGCAGTCACAAGGCCATCCTAGATTCACAGGGAGAAGAAACAGACCCACTTTCTTTCTTTTTTTTTTAAGTTTGTTTGTTTATTTTTGAGAGAGAGAGAGAACAAACAAGCAGGGGAAGGGCAGAGAGAGAGGAGACAGAGAATCCCAAGCAGGCTCTGTGCTAACAGCACAGAGCCTGATGTGGGGTTGGAACTCAAAAACCGCAAGATCAAGACCTGAGCTGAAGACAAGAGTCAGATGCCTAAGGAATGCTTAATGGACTGAGCCATCCAGGTGCCCCAGACCCACTTTCTTGAAGGGAGATGCTGAAATGTCACATTGCAAAGGAACAAAGGAAGGGTCAACTACTGGAGTCATTATTTTTGCAATTCTTTACTACATCATTATTATTTCTATTATTATGACTATTTATTCAACACATATTGATTGTCACTTGTAAGGGCAACGTGGTGATCTAAGTAGGAGAGAAAAGGAATCAGTAAATTGTCAGATTTTCGTCCTTGAAGAGATTACAGTCTACTTGTGATAATAATGACTAATATTTATTGAATAATTATCTATTTCCAGGTATTATGCTGTGTACTCTATATGTATTAACTTTTATAAATAGTCACAAGATTATATTATCTCCATTTAATGATCAATGAAACTGAGACACAGAGAAGTTAAATCCCATGCTGAAGGTCACACAGCTGTAAGTAGCATCTAGATTTAATCCTAGGCAAACTAACTCAAGTAATTATGCATTTATCTACAACACTGCACTGCCTATCAGAACTCTAAGAATTGATAGAACCAGGCACAGAGGACGATGGGAAGGTTTCATAAAAGATAATGATACTGAGACAAAGTTTGACAGAAGAGTGCAAGTTTAACAGGCACAGTATAGTACACACCCATGATTCTTACCAATCAATGCATTGGTTAAATTATTAATTAATGAAGCTATGTTCAGTACACATGTGACTCTGAGTTAGTGACAAGTCTGGGTTATAAGAGGCACGCATCCAACTCAAGCTGAATTAAGGAACACAAAGGAAGCGGACACTATTTATTGGCTCACAGTCATGGTAGGATCTGTAACAATGTGTTGTATAACAGACTATAACAATGTGTTGAACAAAATCTATCTTTGCTTTGTTTTGATGGCTTCCCTCTTAGCCAGGTTCTTGTCACATCTGTAAAAACCTGACCAGTAGACACCCCAGGAGCTCTTCTTATGAGAGGAGCTATCCAGTAGAGAGATCACTGTGGCAGAAGCAGCGGTAGGCGATCACCACATCATTTCTTCTTCCTGAGCATGCAGGAAGACTGCATTTCCCATCCTCTCTTGTAGTTGGTTTGAGGTCAAATGGTTCAATTCTGGCCAAGAAAAGATGGGTAGGAGGGATTCACAGCACTCCAAGACCTTGATTTTGTAAACAACTCTATATTTTTAGTGCTTCCTCTTTCCTTTGTCATGGTGCCTTAAGGGTCTCATGTTCCAGATGGAGAAGCTACAATATAGTGGAGGGCTGCCCAACTTGAATTTAGCATTATGTGAAGAAGAGATAAAACTTTATTATCTTAATTTGCTGATATGTCAGGTTTTATTTGTTCTTGCAGCATGACCTAGCCTATCCAGATTAACACAGACACTACTTTCCTAATTTTTCAATTTCCATTCTTGGTCTGCTCACTTGGCTCTTGTACCCATCTTTAGGATAGTTCCAGCAAAGCTAATGAAATGTGAGAAGGAGGCATTCCTTATATGATCTGAACTGGGGAAAAACAAAAATTGTGCTATATTTTTCCATGGCCATTTCTGATCTTTTGGGAGATAATTACCATACACCATAGCCAATTTCCTGAATCATTGATATAACACGTGCTCACACATCTCCAAGACCTGTAAGAATAATCATTTTTAGAATGGGAACTTGGTCACTTTTGCCACAATTTAACAGGGAAATTTTTAGTCAGGTAATCAAATATTGTACCAGCCAGCAAATTTTCCTCTTATTCACACCCTTTTCATGTCTAGGAATCTATGCTACTCAACTTAGTGTATTTGTTCAAATATAAAAGAGCTCTATGTAAATTCCTTATTTTTCACTCACCCTGTAATCTGGCTTTGTTTTTATTAAATATTAATACATTTATCTTGGGAGAAAAGTTTAATTTTTTTCTTTGTAAATCCTTCAGAATTGGAAAGTTAAACTCCAGAGATTACGATTGGTATTGTGTTTGGGCAATCTCATTTATCTTAATCCCATCCCGGGGCCAATTTTCATTACAGAAAATCTTTCTTGCACTGAGGAAGTAGGGCAGGGAATGTCAGCATATTGGGATTATAGGAAAACCCACTCACTCTCCATACTAGAGTTTTTATGGTACATGCCTGACGTAGGTTTTCTCCACTTACGAATTTCAGATCTCTCTGGAATATTCTATTTCCACCATTGAACAGAATATAAAGGTGGCCCCTGTCAAGCCCCTATATTGCCTTTCTTGGTACTTACATATTTTTACACTTCAAAATGTTATGGTATGGGTACTTGATTAGTGCTTCAAATAATAAAATAAAACATAAAGGACATTAAAAAACAAATGTGCAGAATTAGATGTCCAGAGTAGTAATATGGGCAGTAAGTTAGTATTGGAAATATCAAACCCAAAGGATTTTGGAAAAGAATACAATGGATGACTGTACACCCCTTACACAGGTTTACTACTCTTAAAACCTTGCCATAATAGGTCAATTTCTCTCTGTCTCTCCGTGTGTAGGTATATGTACATACATGTGCCTGTGTGCATATATGCCTTTCATACATGCCTTTTCCCAAACCTTTGAAAGTACCATGAAAATGTCTTGACATTTCTCCACTAAATATTTTAGAATGCATAACCCGAGTGCAAGAATACTTTTTGTTTTCTATATGGACACAATATCCATTGCCACACCTATGAAAATCAACATTAACTCAATATCGCCATCCAACATGCAGTCCATCTACAAATTTCAATATCTCCAAATGTCCTTTTATCGCTCAATTTATTTTTAAAATAAAGATCTGACTAAGATATATATGTAGCATTTGCTATTGAGTCTTTTTAGTCTCTCATAACCTGGGACTTTCCTCTTACCTCTCTTTCTTGATGATGTTGCATCCTTTGACAATTCCCAGCCACATGTCCTGCAGAACCTTCCACCCTATTGATTTGTCTGTTAGATCTTGGTTAAATTCAGATTGCACGTTTCTGGCAATAATTCCACAAAGGTGATGTGTATTCACCACTCACATCAGGAGACACAGAATAGCAGGGCATTCTGTTATTGGTGATGGCGAACCTGACCTCTTAGTTAACGTGGTGACTGTCAGGTTGCTCCATTTCACACTTATACCTTTACCAGCCAGTAACCCCTTGGGTGATACTTTGAGATAATGCAAATATGGTTTTTTTTTAAAAAATTTTTTTTAACGTTTATTTTATTTTTGAGACAGAGAGAGACAGAGCATGAACGGGGGAGGGCCAGAGAGAGAGGGAGACACAGAATCTGAAACAGGCTCCAGGCTCTGAGCTGTCAGCACAGAGCCCGACGCGGGGCTCGAACTCATGGACCGTGAGATCATGACCTGAGCTGAAGTCGGACGCTTAACCGACTGAGCCACCCAGGCGCCCCACAAATATGTTTTTTTAATGCCTTTAATCCAATGGTTTTTATATTTATTGGTCATTATTGCTTGAGTTATTATTATAATAGGGGTTACAGAATGTTGAGTTTCTAATTCCGTTGATCCTTCTACTTTTACTATCTGACATTTTACAAAGCAGAGTTTTTCTTTGATTTATCTTTTCTTTCAAAGCATTATATACATATATATTTATGTAGTATTCATTTTTAATATCACTATGGACTCCAATTATTTATAGTTTTTTTTCTATATGATGTGATTTTTTTTTGTTCAAATTATTTCAAATTTGGCCAGTGGATACCCCTTCAAGCCAATTCTGCATTCATTTAACATAAACACATTAATATTTGAACACTTACTTGCTTTCTGCTCCAATAAATATTCCATACTTCTATTACCTTTCCCTCTCCAGCCATGAACTCAGTCATATTTCCAAAAAAGATTAAAACAGAACAAAACAAAACAAAAAATCCCCAAAGCTTAATTGAGATATAACTTCCATATCACACAATTCACCCATTTAAAGTATGCAATTCAATTATTTTGGTATATTCACAGGACTGTGCAACCACCACGACCACTACCATCTAATTTTAGAATATTTTTTCCTCCCCCAAAGAACCCTGTAGCCACGAGCAATACTTCCAATCTACCTCAGCCCCTATCCACTCCCCACAAACCCTGCTCAGCTCTAGGCGATCATCACTTCCTGTCTAAACAGACTTAGCATGTTTTGGACGTTTCGTGTAAATGGAATGAGGCAATATGTGGTCCTTTTGTGATGGTGTCTTTCACTTAGCATAATGTTTTCAAGAGTCATCCACGTTGTATTATGTATCCGTACTTCACTTACACTGCCAAAAAACACCCATTGTATGAATAGACCACACTTCCATTGAACAGTGTATGGACATTTTATTCCATTAATGTGATGTAGTAGATTGATTTTCAGATGTTAAGCCAACCTTGTTCTGTTGTTATGTGCATATATGATAATGAGTGCCTAAGACTTCTCCGTTTTTTCTCTGTAACTGTATTTCTTGTGGAAGGAAGGAGCTTCTCCCACCTGTTGTCACTTTCCTCCACTCCCCCACACAGTGCACACTGCTCAGAATCAGCCCCCAAATATCAGGCATGTCCCTTTTTTTCTACCACCTGGTGACTTTCCTTTCTTCACTTAGACATTCCAGCAAACGTCCCCAGAGATAAACATTACTATCAGCTATCTCTGTCTCAGTAAGTCTCAAGTCTGGCTTTTCTGTTGATAGAGGCGGAGAAAATACCATACTCTGAGACAGTAGAGTTCTTCTTGTTCTTTAACTAACATTCAAGGTCTTCATTTTTATTTCTGAATTCGTTTCTCTTTTGACTTGAACATTTTTTTCAGGCTCCTAATGGGTAAGAATTTCCATTTGTATTTAGAAATAATGTTTAGCTTTAGTTCAAACATTGTAATTATGTTTGTATGTAGAACCAATGTTTAGCTTTAATTCAAACATTTTAATGATGAGCTCCCGTTTCATTCTTATTTCTTTTACTTCTACCACAAAAGAAACCTCTGCTTCCACCAGAGGCATTACTCTAAAGGAGCAATTTATTTTGCTCAAGAGTCCACTGCCACCAATGGCATATTTACACAACATGGGTCATCTATATGTACCAGTTTGTGTATTTTAAGATCTCCGCTTCTTCTGGGACACCTGGCTAAGCCCCACTAGTGTGAAGGAAGGATGACACCAGGGAAACTTAATCCTCCATTTTGACAGTATTATTAAATTCCTGAGAGAGGTACTGGACTCATTTATAAATACCTTTAAGGGCTAGAAGTTAGGGTAAAGCTAATGGGAGGTGGCACTGTGAGTGTTCTATATCTAGGTTATATTATATTTTCATTGCTAACCCGCATTATTTGCTTGTTTAATTTGAAGTCTTTTTACTTTATGATAATTTAAAAGAACACTTGATGACAATTTGTCTGGATCGTCTTGGTAAAATTCAACAAATTACTAGCCTGTGCTAGGAAAAGGAGAAATTCTGACTCAGAAATGTATTATCAGTGTTTACTGGGTATTGATAGTAACCTCTGTGTCTATTGCCTTAAAATATAGTATAGTTCTTTCGCTATGATTACAAGCTATGTGACTTTTGGCCAGCCATTTACCCTCATGAAACATCAGTCTCCTCAACAAAAAACAACAGGTATTGGTGAGGATGTGGAGAAAAAGAAAGACTCATGCACCGTTAGTGGGAATGAAAATTGGTACAGTCACTGGTGAAAATAGTATGGAGATTCTTCATAAAGTTAAAAATAGAACTACCTAATGATAGTACCCAGGAATGGCACTACTGGGTATATACCCAAAGAATATAAAAACACTAATTCAAAGGGACTCATGCACTTCTATGTTTATAGCAGCATCATTTACAATAGCCAAGATATGCAAGCAGCTCAAGTGTTCATTGATAGATGAATGGATAAAGAAGATGTGGTATACATATACCATGGAATATAATTCAGCCATAAAAATGAATAACAGCACGGATGCAGCTGGAGAGTATAATGTTGAGTGAAATAAGTCAGTCCAAGAAAGACAAATACCATATGATGTCACTCATATGTGGAATTTAAGAAACAGAATGAATGACCAGAGGAAGAGAGAGACGGGGGGGGGGGGGGGGGGGGGGGAGAGAGGGAGAGAAATCCGGAATAGACTCTTAACTAGAAAGAACAAACTGATGGTTACAAGAGGGAAGTGTGTCGGATGAAAGAGGTCATGGGGATTAAGGTGTGCACTTGGTTTTGTTTTTTTTTTTTTTAATTTTTTTTAACGTTTATTTATTTTTGAGACAGAGAGAGACTGAGCATGAATTGGGGAGGGTCAGAGAGAGAGGGAGACACAGAATCCGAAACAGGCTCCAGGCTCTGAGCAGTCAGCACAGAGCCTGACACGGGGCTCGAACTCAAGGACTGCGAGATCATGACCTGAGCTGAAGTCGGATGTTTAACCGACTGAGCCACCCAGGCGCCCCTAAGGTGTGCACTTGTGATGAGCACCAGGTGATATATGGAATTGTTGAATCACTATATTGTACACCTGAAACTAATATAACACAGTATGTTAACGAATTCCAGTTAAAATAAAAAGTTTAAGAAATTGAAAAAAAAAATAAAAATTACTTATATCTTCAAAAAAAATAGTTTCCTCAACTGTAGAAATAGGAAAATGCAATTCAATTGTCTTGAGGAGTAAGGAAGCCTGAAACATATCAGTGCTCCCTATATTAGCTAAAATTATTATTTTTATAATCAATGTATGGTTATTAGCCATCTACTTCACGTCTAACACCAGTCTAAGCTCATTGGCGATTGTCAAAGAAACCAAAGTCATGGTTCCCACTGAAAGTTAAACCCTCTGTGAAGGGGTGAGGATGAATTGTTCGGAGAACAATGAGAGGCCAGGTATAGTAAAGCCCAGAACACTCCACAGCTGCTCTAGTAGTTGGGAAAAGGAATAGCTCAGAATGAGTTGAAATGGAGAGTGAAGGATGAAGACCACTAGAGACCTCCCATGAACTGTAAGGCTCTAAAATTCTTAATCCTTTTGGTAAATTTAATGAATGAATGGCACATAGAACAGAGAAAAGAGAGCTAGGATTACTGCCAAGATGAGAGAGAAGAAAATATTTAACATGAGCTGTTGATCTTTCCACTGATGCCATACTGACAGTACTGTCCAGTGTATTTGCAAGCTCAGTCCTCTCCAACTTGCCTGTGGATTTTACAGAAAACAATAAATTTTAGAATAACATTAGTGGGTGCTTGATGGTGAAAACATTAAGGGAAGCTGCTTTTGTAGTTTTTCATCATTTATATCAAAAAAGAAATATATTGCCACTCTATTAGAGCTATTGTAATGTTCTAAGTATATCTTTCTCACATTGATGGTAAGCCATCACTAAGAGCTTTCCAGAAGGATTTTTCTCAGCAGGAAGAAAAAAGGAGTATGTTAATAATTATGGAACATACACCCTAAACTTTTTACACTTAAGAGATGTATGCTTTCATATCATGTGGTAAGCCACATGTGGGCATAATAAGCAGTTTCTTATTAATAACAGCTATTTTTTATAAGGAAGATAGATGGAGAAAGTTATCTGGAGGCTATACTTTTAAATAGCTAGATTAAAAGCACTTATGATCTTCCTTTTGATGTCTGGATGCAATTGAAGCGGATTTGGCAAGGCTTTTTCAGTCATCATAAGATTTCAGAAGTGAATGCAGAGGAATAATAGGCCCCATTTATAGACAATTCACCTGAAACAGTCCTAGAGACAATGTAGACTTGTTCCTTAGAATAATGTCTATAACACTTTTTTCAGTTCAATCTGAAATGAGTACTCAGGAAAATGTACAGATCTCTGCCCATCTTAGTTCTTGCTTGAAATCCTATTTTGTAATGGTAGCAATGACCAGTCTTCCAGCTCATTAATATTCTATTAAAATGGAAAAATAAAGCAGTATTTTGGGACTACCACGCACGGAAGAGAGTTGGCTCACTAGTCCCAAGTGATGGCAAGATGCTAACTGAGGTTCCATAAGTACTTTGGAACCTGTGTCCAATGATGTGTGGTGCAATGAGCATTATTCTAAAAGGCAGACTGGGAAAGTAAATTGGACCCTGAGGAACCTGGACAGTGAGTTTTATGGATAGTTTTGTGGGTGATGAAGTTATTCTGGAGTTGGAGTCGTGTGTCTCTTTCCTTGAATCTTACTGGTAGAGAAGACCCCTGATTTTTGAGCAGGAAATGAAATTGTATTTTATATTATCCATTACATCTTTCATATGTCAAGCAAATTAGTGCTGAGATTTACTTCCATAAATAATATCACAATGCCGTAATGATAGACAAATAGATTAATGGAACAGAAGGGCCCAGAAATAATCACAAATAAATTTAATGGGGGCAATAAAAGTCTTTTTGACAAATGGTTCTGGAATATATAGATATCTGTATGGGAAAAACAAACCTTATCTCCTGTCTCACTTGAAAATTTGATTTGTGTTGGATCACTTAAAAATTAATGCAAGAACCATAAGACTTCTAGAATCCTAGCAGAACATTTTCATGACTTGAAAATGGAAAAGGATTTCTTAGACTACAAAAGACTTAACAACAGAGGAAAAAATAATAAATTAGAAATCAAAATTTTCATTCAGATTTTAAAATGAAAACATCAGAATTAAAAATTTCTGGTCATCAAAAGAGGAAAAAACAAGCTGCATTCTGAATGAGAATATCTGCAAAACATATCTGAGGAAGAATCTGTATCAAAAAATATACAGAATATACAAAATATACAAAAAATGTTGTATACAAAAAATATAACTGTAGAGTGACATGGTCATATTTTCATTTCAATGTATCACTTTGGTAGCTGTGATAGGTGAATTTTAAGGAGATAGGGTTTGAAACAGTGGAAAAGTAGCAGTTTAAGTAAGAGGTGGTGAGGTCCTAATTTGTAAGAGGCAGTTTCATATGGAAAAGTCTCTGAAGTCTTTGAATATAGTGAGAACCAGGAGAAAAGCTGTTATGTGTTTTTAGGTCCTTCTTATAAGCCAGGAATTAATTCATACATCCTGGTGTTTTGGATCTTAGATTAAGTTCCCTACAAATAGATGTGAGTAGAGAAAGCTTTATTCTATAGTAAGAGAGACCATCCAAAAACCTGATTGCTCTAAACTTCTGGCACTTAGCAAAGATTTTTATTCATTAAAGACAGTAGGAAGGGGGAATATGAGGAATGGGAATGATAAACAGGGGATCTTCTCATGTGAGAACAAGAAAGATATTCCACTAAGCTCTTTTCCGTTCTTAAAAAGATGGTCTCAAGTCCAGGAAAATGCATTTAAGAGATGAACCATTCTCAGTCTAAGGTTAAGTGAATCCCGAAGAAGTACACTCCACAGTTGTGAATTTATCAAGAAAACTATCAATTGAGGGAAGACAATGAAAAGCAAATTCTCTGCGTCTTGGCTACACAGGGTTTTAAGAATGGCCTTTCCCCCTCTTATCAGTTTTAGTTTTTGCCCCTTAGGGCTTCATTTTTTTCTATACCAGTGTTTTCTTCTTTCCCTCCTCATATTCTCAAATGACGAGAATATTAGATCTTTTTGATACTGTTTCACAACTTCCTAAGGCTCTGTTTACTTCTTTCAATCTTTTTCTCTTTCCATTTTCCAGATTGGATCATTTCTATTGTTCTTTCTTAAAGTTCAATAACTCATTCCTCTGTCATCTTCATGATTCAACTGAGTCCATCCAGTGACTTTTTAAAGTCAGATATGTAGTGTTTAGTTCTGAAATTCCAGTTTGGTTTTTTGGGTTTTTTTTTTTTTTTATCGTTTCTCTTTCTCTGCACAGAACTCATTTATCTTTCCATTAATTTCAGGTATGTTTATCTTTGTACCTGGAGCTGATTACAATAGCTGTTTAGAGGTTGAACCTGGGGCTTGTGTTGATTTGTAACAAAATTAAAGAATCCTCTTTTCCAGGATTCTGCTCTCCACTGACACTGTGGCTAGGACTGGGGATGGGAGAAAAAACAAACAGATAAATGAAAAAAAAAAGTGACACTCTCCCCCATATTCTCAAGCTCACAAGAGATCCTCTGGCCAGAAAGACAGGATTTCTCTGAGATTTTACTTTGCCTACTCACCCCTAAATTAAGTACAGAGGAAGCCCCTGGGAGATAAAGACTTGAGAAACAGCCTCCTTATCAGTTGTTCTTCAAGCTTTGCTTCCCCTCCCCCATCTGCCGGCTGTTATTAACCTCTCAGGTGGCTGCCCTCGCTATTGTCCCAGAACTTTCAGCTGTAATTAACTGGAGACAGGCTCTACAGGGCTTGCTCCCAGTCTCTCTGTCAGCACTGCAAGTCTCCGTTTTCATGACCTGAGTTTTTAAATAGTTGACTCATGAAACTTTCTGTTAGCTTTATACATGGACAGTTTGCCTACCTTTGTCTTTGGTCCCAGTATATTAACATAACATGACTTCGTCCTTTTATTCAAAGTCTTTTCACCTTCATGCACTTTTAGGGTCATTATGTATGTATCCTTTTATTGTTTATAATACTGGTAATGTATTTTACTGGTAAAAAATCACAGCAGATGCTCGCACAATCTCTAGTAAATCTAGAGAGTTAAGGTGAAATGTTCTGGAGCCTCATGTGACAAAACATCTTCTTGAAGTTATTTCCATATCGGTGTACCTTGTGCCCAATCTCATTCTCATCCACCCTTAGGCATTACAAAGCGGAGTCAGCAAATGTCCACATAGAGACAGTTTTGATCAAAGGTCACAATGGGGTTGTGTTGATGGAGGGAGAGTGGTGTGTAATGAACATGTAATTATAACACAGTTCACAGAAAGCTTATAAGATACAATCAAGGGAGGGGGGTAAAGTTCCAAAGCAACTTTGATTCTTCATATTCTTGGAAACTCTTTCTCACACATGTCAAACTTCTCCAGGATGTGAAGCAAACACCTGATTTATTTACCTAGTAGAGCATAGACTGTGTGTGCGGGCAAAATAGTCCATTGGTTTGACAGACACTAGGAATACTACCTGATCTGACTTTATTTTCAACCAATCCTCCCAAGGCAAGGTTTGGGGGATTTTCTCCCTTACCTTCTAAGCTGTTTCTGCCATGACTCAGACCTACTCAACAGAAGCACTGGGAGGAGAGCGTGGGCAGTAGGTTTTAGTTTCAAGAAACCAAGGACGAGAGAGCAGAAATTCCAAAATAATGTTCCCATATCACAGATACCAGTTAAAAGAACAAAAGAGGAGGATGAAGCCAGAGAGAGGGAGGCCACTTTTTATATCAGCCAAGTGTCTGTGAGGCCTTTTGGAATTAAAAGGGTGGGGTGGGAGGGGGGGAGAAATAAAAGTGAAAAGGAGAGAGAAAATGATCTTGGGGGGCATAAATGCTCAGGCATTTATTCAGCACATATTCAGCTAATATTCAGTGAGTATCTTCTATATACCAGGTAACTGGGTCAGGATCTAAAGATTTAAAGATGTGAAAACACAATCCCTTTTCTCAAGAGCTTATGGTTCCCATTACACTCTGGAGGGGAGTGGCCCAAGTTCTAAACTGATGTAGCCACTGATGGAAAAAAGGCAGGAAAACTTTTCCAAATGGTAGGTGAGCTTATATCTAAATGGAAACTCTGAACTAGGGAAGTCTTAGGTTTCCTCTCATTTCTGCGATTGATGGCTTAAGAGGAAGGGAAATTGGAACAAAACCCTGAATATTGGATCCTTCACAAATAAACCTTTTGTCTTTGTATACTTAAGGTGTAAGATATAATACACTATGCATGTATGTATCATGTATAATATTACATATGTATTATATAATTATATAGTATATATGAATTATATATTATATATACATAATATTTATGCCTTGTTCTTTTTTACTTCAAATTTCCAACTTATTTTGATGTTTTTAAAGAAAATAGGCAGAAAGAAAATGCCATTTTAAATGTAAAGAAGACTAACTTAATTTAATTGGGTTCAGGTTGATGTATAGCAGAAGGGTCTGTATTTTGGAAAGGGATGAACATGGATTTTAATCCAAATTCTGCTATTGTCTCCTGTTTTGTTGCTATTTGTGCAAGTTATTAAACTTTTCTGAATATTCAATTTCCTCATCTATATAATGGGGATAATAATACCATTATTAGGAGGTATTAGGATTAAAGAAGGTATTGCATGGAAAATGGTGGTGTATTATTTGGGACAGAGTCGCCCCTCAAAAATATTGATGACATTAGGTAAATGTTATTAAGGAATTATGACATTCCAAGTAAAATTTCTTCACATTCAGAATAACTCTGTGAGCCCAGCAACTATAATTACCCTGAGTTTTATAGCTAAGGAGACCCAGACTCACAGGGTGAAGTAACTTGCAAGACTGTATTTCCCTTTCCCCATTAGCTTCTTTGGCAGGTTTTAGAAGGACCTCATTGGCCTGCACCTGCTCCAAAGCAGGCTGGGTTCTTGATGGATACTGGGGTATTATTTATCTGTTTACCATCCATAACTTTCCACACTTGTGTGGTTTATTCTCACTGAGCAGTTCCTTTTGTGTTTAGACTTTATTTCCAACATGGGGAGTTCTTTCTTTTTCTTCCCTCTTTTCTCTCCTTAATCCTTTCCCCCACACTATCAACATTTAGCCTCTTTACCCAGGACGTGAACCTCTGTCCTAGTTCCTCATCTTTATTTCTCTCAGTTCTCAGGTTCCAACTCCAGCGGTGCCTGCAAGGTAGGCTGTGTTTTAACCAGAACCCATGACCACCTCCATTTCCAAAGGGAGATCTGGTTGCTGAATTTAGCATATAGGCACCCTGAAGTCAGGAAACAAAGCTTTCTGAGAAACCAGTTTGGGGCAATTGTGGTTACAGGGAGGATCACAGATGTGTGCTTGCATGAAATCCAAACAAAAAGGATTAAAGAGAGGGCCCAAAGCATTTTTTTTTTAGGATAAGGAACAAAAGAACATACAAGTCAGAGAAATCACAGAATGGAGAAAGACTATCCTGTCTGCAAAAAGAGTGTTTTAATACCATTTGCTTGGGAGAAAACACACACACACACACACACACACACACACACACACACACACATAAATACACATACACACACACGTTGAAAATACTGCCTGTGTAAAGTGAACGCGACTCAACCTAGCTGTCAAAAAAAAGGCATCAGAGGAATAAGACAGTAGCAAGGCTGTGTTGGAGTCCGATATAAATGTGTGCTTCCCCCCCCCCCCCATGTTCTATAAATGCTTTGAAGTTACTAACAGCAGCGAAATATTAAAATCTGTCATGGAGAGGCGGTTTGGGGCAAGGACACAAAGGATGAAAAGAAGACACAGAGAGATAACAAAAAAAACTATGTTCTCCAAATGCAGAGTGATCCTAAATATACCATTAATTAAGGTCTGTCTAAGTTTCAGGCGGTGTTTCACCTTTTATTCATCTTCTCACTTAATCCTCACCAACACCTAAGAAGAGAAGGATTATTACCCGCATTTAACAGGTGATGGAAGTGAGGTTCACACTACTAAGTAACAGGCCACGGCCACACACTGAATTGTTTCTATAGTGAGGGACTGCACCTGATTCTGTAGAATCCTAGAGTCCCTACTCTTAGCTACTCTTCTCCCTGCTTAAGTCATGCTCTGTCATCACTGCTCCCTGTGGATTTGGTGTCTAGCTCTGGTGGGAGAAGGGGAGAGACCCCACCTCAGGGAGGAGCGGCCACACTTGGTCCAGTCTGCTGTTTTCTGCCATTTTCCTGTTTGTGGCCACCTCCCTGTTATCTGTGGCCTATTAAATACACGTTGCGTCTTTCTGTGGCAGAAACGGAAATCCATTTAAACACGCAATTGAACTGTTAAAAATTTTGTGTGCCAACATCTCCATCACTCATTTTAAAGCAAAAGTGTTTTAAAGCAAAAAGTATATTAGTAAGCTTCAGAGTGTATGAAAAAGTCCATATTGGCAGTGAGCAGGCGTGAAGGCACTGTCTCTTGTTGGTCAAATCTCTTCTTAGGATGATATTCCAACACCAACTGATATACTGCCGTTCGGTTCTGGTGCTAATCACCTGGACTTAATAAGACCTAAGTTAAGGGCTTAGTCCTCCACAAGACTGTTCTCATTTCAAAAGACAGCTGCACTTCAGGGGTCCACAGGTCACCCACACTTCTGACTGACTGGCCAAAAATTTAGGAGTTCCCATTATACCCTCATACTTGATAATTTGCTAGAATGACTGACAGAACTCAGGAAAGTGCTTTACTTATGATTGTAGTTTTACTATTAAGGATAGAGATCAGGATCAGTCAAATGATAGAGACACATGGAGTAAGGTTTAAGAGAGTCCCAAATGCAGAGCGACAATGCCTTGTCCCCATTGAATCAAGACCTGTCTTCCTGTAGGCAGGGACATCCATATGTTCACCAACCAAGAAGATCCACGGAGTTTCATGTCTGGAGGTTTTATTGAGGTTTCATTACAAAGAATGATGGATTGAACATTGGCTACATAATTGAACTCAATCTCCACTTCCCCACGCCCCACCCCCCCCAACACCACCACCAACTCCCTTTCTGAAAAGCTGGGTTGGCTTAAAGCTCCAACCTTCTAGTCACAAGGTTGGCTTTTTTGGTGAACAGCCCCAATTTCGTCATCTAATCTCATTAGTATAAAATCATTGTGATTTAAGGGGTTGAAGAATAACAAAGGCACTCCCATCACTTGGGGAAGTACAGGGGTTTTGGAAGCTCCATGCACGGGACCTGGAAAAAGACCAGACAAATTCTGTGTTATACAACGGATGGTTAGAGCACTTTGCTCTGGGATCCTTGGAACTGTGAGGATGCCTGCAAAGAAGCTTTCTTGGTTAAACATAGGGTGATTGCATAATTCAGTATTCAAAAGAGGCTTCTCTTTTGCAAGAAAAAGGAGTTGCAAATTGGTAGGGATGTCAGATAACAGGTGTCAACAGGGCATCTTCTGAGTGAACTGGCTCTTCAGTAGGACTTTTTATTTCACTCCCAAGAAAGTGTGAAGGGTTTGGGACCAACCTGTACATTCTTGGGGACCTCATTGGTAAGACAAGAGCTTATCTTGTCTCTGCTAGTTACATTCTTGAAACTGAGGGAGACTGTTTGCTCAAGAGGGATGATAATACGTCCAAAATTGGAGCGAACTTGACATAGGTAGACTGTCTTTATTAAATAGGAATATAATTCCATAACAGATGACTCAAGTTATTCTTACTCTACACAGGTGACAACATTGTAACATTCTCTTCAATTATTGCTTGTTCTAAAATTTCAGGGTCTGCTAAGTTTTCCAAACCTAAAGGCAGTAATACTGTCTCCCTCCCCATCATCACTTTACCTATGGAGGTACTCATCATGTCCTTTCCCTGAAAGCCAATCACGTTTGTATGCTTCAAAATTTGTTGGCCACCAAATACAAATCTTTCATGACTGCATCTCCATTCTTTTCTACACATAAGTGTCTGAAACATCTAGGTTTTTTGGTATTACTTTTTCATACCAAAAATTGTCTATAAACTATTTAGTACTACTCTAGTCCTGCAGTTCTTTGTTTCTGAAAAATCATATGAGCTCTCTGAAGGGAAAGCCTTATTTTAATCATAATTTCTATACTGCCAGCATTCAGTGTGGTGCCTAACCACATCGTGGGCCATTATGTATGTTATTATTAAATGATTCAGAGAGGCATTAGCAAATCAAGAGAGGCTTTAACTGCCTACTGAAACCTGTTTTCTGCAGAAGTGTTAGCAAATCCAGACCCAGATTCCTTTTATGCCATTTCTGGTAATGCTCAGTTGTTGTTGTTGTTGTTGTTGTTGTTGTTGTTTTCTAAAAGGGACAGGAAATATTCAGGTGTGAAACTCCTAAAGGAGAGATCATTGAGTAAAGACTCAATCAAAGTCTTTTGGAACCCAGATACACTGGGATACACTGCTTCATTTCATGGCAACTATTGAAGAGCTCTCCATAATAGCTTCCAATGAGTGCCCTGGATTGTCCTGTGTATTGATGCTATTTGTGCCCAAGGCAGAGAGCCTGCAAGCAAGATGACAGGCCATCAGCTGTCTTCTCAGGAGGAGGAGGTGGCTTGGGGGAGTCCAGCTGATACAAACACTGCAGTGAAAAGCCTCCAAGTCACTTTACAACAGCATGACCTGGGATTCATGGCCATAATGATGGGAATAATAATATCCAAAAACAATAATTATTGGAAAAGGAAACCCAGTTAAAGGCATGACATCAGGAGGCCTGGATGAGGTGATATTGGTAGTTTGAATTGGAAGCAGGAAATGTAATGTTACATAAAATGGTTTGAAATTTCGTGGACACAGAGGTTTGGGAGCTTAAAGCAAAACACATGGTGCAAAATTCTCATTCTATGCTTGAAATGGAGGCCCCAAAATGAAAGTAACTTTTTCTATTTCTCACCCAGGATAATGAAGTTAAGTGTAATATCTCGTACAAATCTGTAAGAACATTTCTGCTTTATCTTCTCTGGTAGGTAAGCTCCATGAAGATGTGGTTCTTTTCATTCTTTTCCTAAATTTTCCTCATTACCTAGAACAATGCTGGTACGCATTAGGCAGGCACTCAATTCTTTGAATGAGTCTCAGAGTACGCATAGTGGTTAAGATCTTGAGTCTGCAGTCAAACAGATGTGAATTGACATACTGACAACCCCCTATGGGATGTGTTACTTTGGGCAAGTTAATGAACTTTTATAAACCTTAAGTAAGATATTAAACAAAATAATACACATAAATCAACTTGATGAGCCTGGAACATAATAAACACTCAAAGGATGCTGAACATTTAGTACAATTATTGCCAGATTTTACTGAACTGCTGATTATATTATAATTTCTAAGGGATTTAGTTTCATCCAACTTTCTTCCCAAGTTCAGGATTTTAACATTTCCCTTTCATAAAAGAAATCTTAGGCCACTCACATACCCAGTCATTCTTAAAATGCTTTATTTTTTCTTCATGAAAATACATTAAGAAATGTGTTGAAAATTAGCTTTCATGTAATGACCTCATTTCACTCACTGTGCAGCCAGTCAATTACTGTTTTATTTTTTTGACCATAATTACTCCCCAACTGTTCATATATTTAAACCATCAATGCATTAAGTCGAGAACATCCTCAGTCAAGGATATCAAGATAAAAATGACCTGATGGGGGAAGCAATGTAGAGAACTATTTCCAGTAGTGTAACGGGTGGGCAGCAATTTAAAATAGTGTCCTCCTGTGTTTATGTTTATTAAACTGCAAGAAAAACAAGAAAACTCCAGGGTTCTATTTAGCTAGAAATCACCACAGCACTCATAAACAAGGGAAAACAATTCCAGGCCAGGATTTCCAGAAACTGCAGACAGAATGAGTGATGAGAGGGCTTGCTGGAGAAATTGACAAGAACAGTTAGCTCCTTAAGGTGCGAAATGTTCTCCACTAGCAGCACTGGGCTCAGCTGGGAGCTTGTTTAAAATGTAGTTTCTCTGGCCCCGCCCCATAGACCTTTAGTAGAGTAAGAACCTACATTCTAACAAGATTCTCCAGGTGATTCAGGCTTGAGAAGCACTGGCTTAGGTCATTTAAAAAGGGGTGCCTGGGTGGCTCAGTTGGTTCACCATCAGACTCTTGATTTCAGCTCAGGCCATGATCCCAGAGTCATGGAATTGAACCCTGAGTTGTGCTCTGCTCTGAGTGTGGAGCCTGCTTAAGACTCTCTCCCTCTCCCTCTACCCATCCCCTCTAAAAAAAAGTAAAATAAATAGGCGCACAGAATAAGAACTGCTTTCTTGTTTTTAAAGCATTTTGTTTCATATAACAATTACCTAGAAGCAATTGAAATAATACTAAATCAAAAATAGATAAAAGTAACAAATATCACAATGCTATCACTTAGCAAAAAACACATCATCTATCGATGTAAATGTACAATTTCGTAGGTAACAGGCCATCCTGTACACGCTACTGTATAATATGTTTTTTTTCCCAAACAATAATGTATCTTGCTCATCCATGTAGAATAGCAAACAAAACTCTATATCATCATTTTGAAGGGCTGGGTAGGAATCATGGTTTTTATGTACCCTTGTTTATCAAATGTCCAATTGATTGATATTTGGGTTATTTTAAATTTTATGCTATTGTAATCTCTAAGTGGAACATCTTTCCAGTGTATCCTTGCACTGTATTTATGTCCTGAATCTAAGAATATTCATTATTTGTCACAAATTGCAACATGTTTTAGCAGAAAAAGCAATGGGTTAGGAATCAAGAGACCTAGAATCTGCTAAAAGCCAAAATCCAGATCACGTGCTTCAGTGGCTCAGTCAGTTAAGCATCTGACTTTGGCTCAGGTCATGATCTTATGGTTCGTTGGTTTGAGCCCTGTGTCAGGCTGTGTTCTTGACAGCTCAGAGCCTGGAGTCTGCTCCAGATTCTGTCTGCCTCTCTCTCTCTCTCTCTCTCTCTCAAATATAAGTAAACATTGAAAAAGGAAAAGAAAAATCCACCTGAGTAAATTTGACAAGGAATTGGCTTTATTAAGCCATTCATGAATCAGGCAGCATCCTGTACAGCAAGTAGAGAGGTGCTCTTAGGAGTTGTACAAAATGGCAAGAGGGTGGGGTGAGGAAATTATCAGCAAAAGAAAAGAAAGTTGTTTCAGGCCTGGATATCTTCTCTTTGCAGGGAAGGGAACATCAGGATTTTGTCATCCAGATTACTTCAGGAGTGCTGATAAGGAGGTTTCAGATTGACTTATCCCATTCCTGGGATAGGTTGAAACTGTAATTAAATCTTGGTTTGCTGTCCTGGCGGGCAAGTGACTCCATTTTGGGCTTGTTGTTTCTTTCTTTCTTTCTTTCTTTTTTTTTTTTTTTAACAATTCTAATCCTAGGTTTGGTTTCTACTAGCTTCTCCATTGCTGTCTCAGTTTGTATATTCATATGTTGGAAATTTGAAAATTATCTTTAAGGTACCCCATAGTTTTAAACATTGAACAGAAATAGTGATTAGTCTAAAGCCTATCATATTTGATAGAATGATGCATTTGCCAAAAACTTCCAGTTTTGTATTTTAGTCATTGATAAACTCTGCTAACTACATTAATTTAGTTTAATACCAAATGTTATTTGCATTTCTTGAGTTCCTATCAACTTGATAATGAGACAAGGTGGCCTCGGGAGATCCTAGGTGCCAAAAGGAATTTAACTTGGTGTTAGATATTTATTGTGTTTGAGAAGTTATGGTGCATTGCTTTTAAATCAGGCTTTGATTCTAAGATGGTCATAGCAAGTATCAGTTGGTATCAGAAAGCCAAGGTTTGAGGCCTGATTTTATAGTTACTAACCACATTAGTTTGAGCAGGTTATGAAAACCTCTTTTAGCCTCACATTCTTTATCTGGAAAATATCCTTCAGAGGCTGTGGGACCTCATGTGCGTCATTTGAAGTCCTTAGGGCAATGCTTGGCATGTAGAAAATAGTAACTTTTCAGCATTTATTTATGCATTCCAGAATTGTAAACTTCTTCCTGTTTTGGAAGCTTTTAGGACCATGAGAGGACAAATAAAAATGTCCAGATGTCACCATTAGATAATATGAGGATGTGAAAGCAGCTCAGATTTAAGAGGATCGGGATCGTACACTAGTTTATTCTAAATTCTTCTTGCAGTTGGAGAACACAGGATTTAGATTAGAATAGTGTTATCCTATCCCATAATAGAGTATTATGTAGACTATAGGTTTTAGAAATTATTCAGATGGGGAAAACAGGGCCCAGAGAAGAATTAACTTAGACAAATGACCATCGTAAGCCACTCTCAGAGCTGTGACTGCCTTCCTGTCCCTGGCTCAAGCTGTAGCCACCAGCATCCCCACTGCCTAAAGAGGAATACTGGAGTCAGGATCTCTGGGTGCTCTAATCCAGTGACACATTATTACTGTTCTATTGCACATGAATGAGCAGCTTAGAAAATGTCCACATGGGCAGATTATATACTCCTCCTCACTATTAATCGGAGAAAAACTATATGGAATATTGTGTTTGACCCATCAAATTTCCATTTTTAAAAATGCCTATACCCAGTCTTGGCAAGAGACCATGGAAATAGCCATTTGGAAGTACATATTGGAAGCTAAAAATGTTCATCCTCTTGTATCCAATATTTCTTCATATAGGGATTTATCCTGAAAAAAAAAATAGTCATAAGCACACAAATATTTCTGAGCAAATATAATGAGAACAACAGGAAGCAACATAAACTCCAATAACAGGACATTGACGAAGCAAATTACAGAAATAATATAGCCATGCAAAATCAAATTTTAAAAGAATACTTAATGGCATGAAAAATGTTCATCACGTCTTAGGTGAGAAAGTAGATTATAAAATAGTAGGTGCAGTATACTACCGATTTTGCAAAATGTACCTTAATAAAACATGCAGATATGAAAATAACTGGAAGGGTTTATCAGCTTTCGTCTTTGAGCTGAGGAAGGACTAAGTTACTTTTTTCTATTTTTCCTTTTCTATATTTTAAAAATATCTCCCCTGGATTATCCAACACAGTCACCGTGCAGTGAGTGTTCTGGTGCTTCTCCTCAGTAAGCAAATTCAAGCCCAAGCGTTCCTAACATTGTAGGGATAAAAGAAATTGTCCTTAGTTATCCCCTTCATGAACCTTCAGACTTAAAAGGCTGCTCCATCTGGGTGTTTCTTCGTGCAGCGGTGATGTCAACAACATGAGAGGCAATGTGGAGCCCGAGACATTTGGCTTTTATCTATACTGACCATCAGGAAAATCTGCCAGAGCCCCACTAGGTCAGCAATATCCAAGAAGTTCCCCTAACAATGCTCAGTGCGACTATCACAAACAAAATCTACCCCCTTGCTATTTCTTCCTTTTTCAACTGCAGGAATCCTTCCCAAACTCTCCCCACACATCTCTTCAAGAGACCTAAGTGGGATTTGGATGCTCTCGGATCATATTCACTGTTGCTTTCTACCCACATGACATTTAGCAGGGTGCTATCATTTTCAGAGGTGGGGGGGGGGGTCTCTGAGAGTCCCTGAGAAAGAAGCAGGTCAGCTGACTATAAATCAGAGTCTAAGACTAGTTGGTTTGGACCAACCTTTTTGTGCTCTAAATGCAGGAATTGTGCAGCAGTTTCTTCCTATTACCGACCAAGAACGAATTCACCGAAACTTTAAGCAAACAGGCATTTATTTGGATGATTAGAAGAATTGCACTTCCGGAGACACAGATTCAGATAGAAACCTGACTCCTGTTCTGAGAAAGACAAAGCGTGCAGAGTAATACAGACAAAAGGTCCTCGAACACAGTGTTTCATTTAGGCCCTCCATGCAAGACAGGGATTGAAAATAAGGTAACTGAGACTGGTTGGATTAATATGCAAATAGATGGTTGAAACTTGTCAAACCTCACTGGCTCCTTTCCGAGTGAAGAATGTGAAAGATTCCTGTGTCCTGGTGAGGAGGGAGTTAAGTTCAGGAGGACATGGGCTTGTAGCTGGCAAAAAGATCTTAGTTCCTCCTAGGAGGACATGCATACATTCTTCCTCCTGCCTGGCCTCCTGGCCCTATTTTCAAAGAGACTCTTTTAGTGAGGCTTGCTTTCTCTGCTTTGAAACCTCCTTTTACACTCTATTATATGTATATTTTATACATATATTATATTATATGTTTTTCCATGGTATTTTGACAACCTGTATGTAGAGGCTGCTTTTAGGCAACCAACTTGAACAATGGAAACCTGAGTAAGGTAGAAGGGTCCACAGTGACCCCCAGCCCCCTAGTTGAATACAAACAGGCCCATTACGTGACCCACCTCAAAATATCTAGAAGCCCTAGTTGACCAATGGGTTATTTACACCTGGACAGAGGTACCAAAAAAAGGAAAATTCCATACATTTTTTTACTTCTTCACCTTCCCCCTTAACTACAGCCCCACAGCACCTCCTCACCATCTATCTTTTGCTGTCCTGCCCTCTGCTCCTTTGCGATATAGTCAATAAACTTCTATGTCCTTTGTTGTGCCTTGGCTAAATTTTTTCACTACCTGGGCCTCACACTTTTTTTGATACTTATTAAATTCATTTACTTTGTTTCTACTAACTGTGAAAACTTTTACTTTTTAAAGTACATTGATTCCTGGGTCACCTGGGTGTCTCAATCGGTTAAGCATCCGACCTTGGCTGAGGTCATGATCTTGTGGTTCATGGGTGTGAGCCCTGCGTCCGACTCTGTGCTGACAGCTCAGAGCCTAGAGCTTGCTTCATGTCTGTGTCCCTCTCTCTCTGCCCCCACCCCGCTCATGTTCTATGTTTCTCTGTCTCTCAAAAAGTAAATAAATGTTAAAATTTTTAAAAATAATAATAAAGTACAGTGATTCCTTTATTTACTGTTACTGCTCAATTTTGTTCACCAAAGAGAAGAGTTCTCAGTTGCTGACATCACACTTATTCCATGTTTGACCAATTTTCCATTGTCTTTCCACTAATTCAGTCACCTTAGCCATGAAACAAGGTGAAACATGACGGTCTTAGCAGCCAGCTCGCAAAGGGCTACTTACAATACGTCTGTTCTCCCACCATCAGAACTCACACTACTGCTTCCCCTACTAATAGCAGACATCCTGGATGGAGTTGTGGTTTGGCACATCATATAGAATTTTAAGGCTCTCCACCTTTGGATAATTAAGTGACAGTCCACTAAACATGTCCAGCTTACTGAGGAACTTGGATCCCATATCATGCAATCATTCTTTGGAGTCGGCAGGAAAAGCATTTAGATGTATTGGGGAAGGGGGGGAATATATAGCAGGGTTAGATGAAGGAATTCCAATACCAGAATAGTTTTCAGGTAGAAGTTTTGAATTGGGGTGAGTGTTGAAAATACTTTGCTATATTCAAGTACATGTTTGTGTGACTACAGATGGAAGTCCTAAATTGGGGAGAAGACCAATTTTGACTCACATTAAGAAAAGAATGTCTTACAGTTTCCCAAATATGTAATAAAACAGTTCACCCCAAGAAATCTTAAGAAACGGTGAGAACTTGTCAGAAAATTTTATCAGATATTAGATAGGGGCTAGATTAATGATCTCCAAGTTTTCTCCCAAATCATACATCTGGGAATATTTCAGTGAAAAGTTGTGCCTTGCCTACTTTCCTGAAACCAATGGATGGAGGTAAACAAGAAAAAAAAATAATGATAAGCATGCCCACTCTCTTAAAGATCACTGATTTGGCCTTTGAATATCTATTTCATGGAACTTTAATGTGTCTTCTATCTCCAGAGACACAATGTGGTACTGGTAGAATAGAAAATTAACTAGAGTTCACGTAGGAAAGCTTGAATTCTTCTGCTACTAGAGAGCTATGTGACTTTGATCATCTTTCTGAGAATTGTATTCCAAAGATTAAAACCATAACCTTTGAAAGCTATAAAATGATTTACAAATATGAAATAATTTTACTTACACACATTTTACAGAAGTTATTTCAAACGGAATGCCCATTTGTCATTATTAAACTCATTTCCAAAGTCCCAGTCTTCGAAGAAACAAGACCAACTCCCCATGTCATATGATCGACAGGTAGTTTCTAGGGCCCCAGAAATGCTAGGCTGTTTTTCCTTTTTGTGTGCAGTTGACACACTGAAAATATTTGTTTTCACACTACAAATAACCAACTGAAATACCCTCCTTTTGTTAGTTATTACTATCCATTGTTGGCCTACATTCTAGTGTTTCTCTAAATCTGCAAAAGTAATAAACCAATTTCATGTAAGTCATTTTAAATAACAGCAGAGTAGAATAATTATGCAAAGAAACTCCTTTGAATAACTGGCACTGTCATAGATGGCATGCATGAAGAACAATAATAATAAGTCCACTATCTTAAGGGAGTGGGGAATGATTTACATAAGGGAAATTATGGTTGTTTAATACCAGATGCAATAGTGCAGTTATATGACATTTTGCTGCTGGAGCAGGATGAGCATCCACATCCAACGTTTATCTGAGTCACAAGCCAGAGGCTCTCAGCTCACTCATCATGGGAAGCAGTAGGGCCTAATGGACTGTTTGGCCTGTGGACTCTTTGAGTCACCTTGGTCAGGATACTTATGCCCTTGGAACATACAACTCATTCATAAGAAGTGGAGACTCTTTTTGTTGTTTTGTTTTGTTTTTATCATCGGTCTGCCTCAAAGGGCCACAGTGGGACTGGTGTAAGACAGCAAGATATTTTCAGTTGAGTTTTATCATCCACTTGAGGTTGGGAAAATAAGGCAAAATCAAAATCCACAATCTAGAATCTGTTCGCAGCCATCTAAGAATATTCTCTAGCCATTCGCATTGGTTTTGAATGGCTAGGAAACAGTAATTGATGAATAAATGTTAATTTTTGAAGTCAGACTGCCTGGATTACAGTCCGCGTCTGCTACTTTACAGATGTTTACTACTAGGAAATCATTTTCCCTGTCAGTCTTTTCACCTGTGAATAAAGATTATTATGGTAAAATTGGCTTCTCTGGACCCATTAAATGAAATAATTCACTTCATGGGGTATGCCGGTAAATGTGTAACAACGAGCTCTTGGGGTGGAGTGGGGACAAGGTCAGCATTTGAAAATGTCTGTGGTGTGAATGCTCCCATCTGGACCATTTCAAGTCGGGAAGATGTGCACACGGTAGCTGGCCGGCCCAGCACACGCCACTGTTGGAAATCACTTCGCACTGTGCTTGGGATATTGAAGGGCTCAATTATTATGGTTAGTTACTATCATAAAATTTATTAGGATTTTATTTTGGATTTCATTATTGTTGACATTCACTGAACAAAATCTGTTCTCTCTCCTTCCTTGGTGCTCTTTCTCCAAAATATAACCAAAGAAGAAAAATTATAACTTTGGGAAATTATGATGACAGTTAAAAATAAAAGGAAGCCAAACAAAAAGAGTCCTTAATGTCTCTTGTTTAGAAGGAAAAGCCAGGAGCTAGATGACCTTTAACTCTTTTTTAAAAATTTACTTATTTAAATTCAAGTTAGTTAACATACAGTGTAACAATGGTTTCGGGAATAGAACCCAATGATTCATCACTTACATATTACACCCAGTGCTCATCCCAACAAGTGCCTTCCTTCATGCCCATTTCTTTTTTATTATTATTTTTAAATGTTTTATTTTTGAGACAGAGAGAGACAGAGCATGAGTAGAGGAGGGGCAGAGAGAGAGGGAGACACAGAATCCGAAGCAGGCTCCAGGCTCTGAGTTGTCAGCACATAGCCCAACGTGGGGCTAGAAGGCACAAACTGTGAGATCATGACCCGAGCCGAAGTCAGATGCTTAACCGACTGAGCCACCTGGGCACCCCCCTTAATGCCCATTTCTTATTCTGCGACTATGGCTCATCTGGTTTGGGCAAGCCACTTAAACTTCTCTTACACTGAGTTTTTCTCCTTGTAAAATGGGTGAAATAATTTGTGCTTTGCCTGCTTTACTGGAAAGTTTGAGTATTAAAATCTACAATTTATAAAGACATTCCTTATAAACTTAACAAGTCTGGGTTTTTTTTGTAAGTTTATTTATTTATTTGGAGAGAGAGAGAGAGAGAGGATGTGCACACGGGTGAGGGTGAGGGGCAAAAAGGGAGAGAGAGAACCCCAAGCAGTTTCTGCACTGTCAGCACAGAGCCCTATGAGATCATGACCTGAGCTGAAATCAAGAGTCAAATTCTTAACCAACAGAGACACCCATGAGCCCCAAGTCTGGTTTTATACTGAGAATCATTGATTCAGCAATCCAACTCATGGGATTTATCCTAAGGAAATAATTATAAAGAAGTAAGGAGTCTTTTAAAAATTGGAAACAACTGAAATGTGCATTAATGTACTTAATCTGTTTTAGGTAATTTATCTTAGGTAAATGCAATCGAATGTTATGTTAGTGTCAATGAATATTATGCTAATGTGTATGAGTATTATGCTAATGTCATTTTAATGTTAATAAAAGATAACTTTGCTGTAGAAAAATATTGTCTTCATGAATATAAAAATGGCATTTTTCTAAGGGAAAAATTTTATGACAGATTATATGGTAAAAAGTCACAGAACTGTATTATAAGACAAACATAATAATGGTATATTTGGGGGAAAAATGGGAAAGGAATGCAGAAAGGACAAAACTGTGGTGTTACAATCATGGATTTTATGCTGTAAAAGGCAGGAGTAAAAATCAAAATTTAAAAACCTATTATAAAAATAGTTACAGGGTAATAAGGTATTAATGGAAATCCAATAAGTAGAAAGACATCAGCCCAGAAAGTCATCTCTTTCAAAATGACCCTTCATATTTTTTCCTATATCAGACCTAGTTTTTGACTAGTTATTCCAACAAAGGTGAATTTTCTGAGACTTGAGAGAAAATGGAAAGAGTAGCAAGTTTTTAAAACTAGAAATACATTTGAAATTTGAGCTGGTGAGAGCCTTTCTCTTTCAGGCAAAACACATATCAAAATCACCATATATCCCGTCTCATGCCAGGGTCAACCCCACACTAGTTGGAAAGAATGATGCATATGAGACTTCACAGGTAATTTACCTTAGGTAAATGTAGATCTTGCCTCTGATCCTGGTTTATGGACCCATACTCAGATGACTTGAGTTTTCAGTTGGTTAAGAACCAAATATCTATTTTCTCATTGGTCTGAATTACCATTACCTTTAGGAGGAACTGAAGTCCAATCCAGTCCAAGCTGGACTGAAGCTTGGAATGTGCAAGGAAATGAAGAGCATTTTACTGGCAACCTGTGACAGTGATAACAGCTGTCCTCTGTGGTTATCAATAGGCTTTAACTCAAGTTTGCAAACTCAAAATACAAGGGCAGGCAGATGGCACAGAAGGTGGTGAAGTTGCTGAATTCTGTTACTATCTAGAGTAACACCTCTTCAGCAGCACTGTGCTTTAAAATATGGTGTGAACTAAATATGCTAACCACACACAGCATGTCTGCTGGCTGCTAGTCTGCTCTAACTCTGCCTGCTTCCCAGAACAGAGTAAAGAGTAGAAAGGATGCTCATGTAGTGATGCAGGATGTCCAGTTGAGAGAGGACGCAGCCCCTCTGGCTGACCTCCCTTGCTAGCAACAAGCTGGCCCCACAGATTCCCCTGCTCCACTTCTAAGATCAATCTGGACCTGAGCCAGAAAGGATGTAAATAGTTCCTTGCTACTCTGGCACAGTAATGATCTCTGGTTCCCCACCTTGTTCCCAGTGTCCCTGGCCATTCTTCCTTCACAAGTCCATTCAATTTCCAGGGTCATGCACCCAACCACCTGGGCTATACCGACTGTGCTCCAATACTCTCAGTTTCTAGAACATGACACCAATGTTAGTTCTTTGAGAAATGAAAGCCAACTCCTGCCTTCACAATTGCAGCCCAGTATCAAATGAAATGCCCTGGGGCACACATGACTCTCCTCAAACTGCAATACCTAAGCTGATAGGATAGGCTCACGGTTTGATTACAGAAAAGGTTCTCTGCTGCTTAGACTCAGATGATCAAATGGTCTTTGGATTTCATCAAAAGCTGTGGTACGTCTACTAGAACACAATTTTGTTTTAAACATACTTGACAGAGTTGAAGATGGTTTTGAATTTCCTTTCTGTTAATAAGCTGATTAAAAAATAGTGGTCAGAGTTGTGATGTACGTAATCCCTACTTTATGCTCAGTCTGTGCTGGGTTGTTTAGAGAATAAATAGGGATTTAGAGAAAGAATAAATCACAGTCTCTGTACTCAAAGAGTTTATACTCTAGATGTGGACACACACACACACACACAAATTCGTACCCAGAAAAAGAGTACACAATGAAAGTCAGTACCGTTAACATCTACTGTCCTTCTATTGGGCTGTGCAGTTTACACAAGTGATGTTGTATCCTCACCATAACTCTGAAAGTTGTCAGTTCCCCTTTCCCATTCTACACACCATAAACTGAGGTGCAGAGACCTCGGCCCAAGGTCACGCAATCAGCAGCATGCTAGACCTAAGAGTGTCTGATTCCGGGGCTGGTGTTCTTTCCTGTGAATAAGTGGTTCTCGTTCTCCACTGTGTATTTAAATCAACTGACACTTAACAAAATGACAGATGCCTGGACCATGCCACCAGAGATTCTGTTCACTTGAGGTCTGAGCATTGGCATATTTAAAGAATCCCAGGTGATTCTAATGTGTTACCAAGGTAAAGAGCCACTGTGCCAAATCCTACTGTCACTGTGCAGCCCAATGCTGAAAAAAAGAGTATATTTTGAAGAAAGAGCTCAGTTTGTAAACATTTAGAGCAGTGAGCTGAGATAAGAAAATTTGCCCCTGAACCACACATACTTACAGGTTGCGCACCCCGCTGTGCATAAATGGACAAAATTTGTAAGGTGGGCGTATTGCGCATTACCGATTGCGCTGTGTCGTGCTATTTTTGTCTCATCTGGGTATCACAACAACCTGGAATGGGAGGTCAGGTAATGTATTTACCAATGAAAAAACTGAGACCCAAAGTGACTAAGTGACTTACTGAACATCACTTGGCTAGTTAGTGACTCCATCCAGTGTTCATTTTGTTGCATCACCCAGACTCAGCAGCTCCCACAGCACTGGAAAGTCACGGGAATGCTGCAAATTCAATGGTGAGATCAATAATTGAGGAAGCTGCTAATTGAACGGTGTGAAGGGTATAACTATGTTAACAGCCATGACCACTTTAGGAAGCACTAGTTAAGTTCCTATGACAGACATAGCTCAGCCTGTATTATCATAATCATCCTTCTAAATAAATTATTTGGATTAGGCCATGCATGCTCATGAGCTTGTGAAATGCAGATAAACATATTTTGTTTCCCAAGCCACTAGCTCAAGGCATTAGTATGCGTCTCTCTCTCTGCTCCCCTATTCCCCTGAATGTAATGACTTGAAATACTTGGGACCATGACGGGGGGAAGGCTCAGGGATGCCCACTCAAGCACAGGCAAACCATCGAATTAGTAGCTTTCAGCAAAACTACCCTATTTGGCCTGTGCTTCCCAAAAACAAGTTGTTATAGAATAATTAAGTTGGGGAGGCAGCTCCATGAAGCTTCTACAACAGAGCGAGGAGCTGAAATACCAGATGGTGCTATCAATGCACAGCAGACATTTGCCGGTGAGCTGGGATCACAGTTTTAATTTCCAGGATAAAATGACTTTCTAAAACAGAGAAGAGTCCAGTGTTATAGGTCCCCTTTGTGGAATCTCTGCACACTGTGGATCTCTCTGGAATGGGAGACCTAGTTCATTCTGTGCAAGGTGGCAGAGAGCAGCCAGTGTATTCATGGTTTTGGCTGATTGTGGGTCATTTTACTTTACTAGAAGATTTAAGGAAAATGAGGACTTCTGGTCCTGGACACTCAAGATGTCTGTCGATTGGTAATTGAAGAATAAGGAAGAAAAGAAGAGACATTTCCTAAATGCTTAAGATGTATCATCTATTAAATAAAATAATGATGTTAAGGACAACTATAAAAGATATAAATCAACCAGTGTAAAGCAGTAAAAGTTACCCACACATACATTTAATGCTTTAAAAATGTGCCTACTGCAAATATTGTCTGAAGAATTATTAATATTATTTACATGCGAAAATACAGAATTCCCATCTTGAGGTCACCAAATCTGGATTTATTTATTAAAAAAATTTTTTAATGTTTTAATTTTTTTATTTTTGAGAGAGTGACAGAACAAGAGAGAGGGAGGGGCAGAGAAAGAGGGAAACACAGAATCTGAAGCAGACTCCAGGTTCTGAGCTGTCAGCACAGAGCCCGACGCGGGTTTTGGACTCACGAACCATGAGATCATGACCTGAGCCAAAGTCAGACAATTAACCGACTACACCACCCAGGAACCCCTGGACTTAAATTCTAGCAGGCAACTCAAGGGTTCTATTTGGCTTTCAAGTAACAGATACTTAATTAATTAAATGGGAAATTGAATCCAAGAAAGCTGGGTAACTGGGTCTTGGGAAGCAGACAAGATAACCCCTCTACTCTGAAGGAATTGACAGTGACTAGGGTGCAGCTTGGAAAACCCTAGTAAGACAAAAGCCATGTGAATTTCAGCTCTGAAGAGGCCAGCAGATTTCATGAACTTATTGATTCATTTAATGGGAAGTGGATTTGGGGTTGAGGCTGTGTCCCAAGTGCAGGTGGTCTCATCCTGTTCTTGCTAATGTGACATCTGTTCTCTAGAGTCTACTTTGGAGCTGTCTCAGTACTCCCTCTCCTCCCTGGCCCAGAAATGTAGTGCTCTCTCTCCCCCAACAGCATGAGGGCATTGCTTCCTCGCCTTCAGAAAAACCCACCTTTGCACCCTTTTCTTCATCAAGCTACTCTCTACCTTCTGGTGTGTGGCCAGAGAGCTTCTCATGGCCCTTCATTTCTCAAGAGTGAGCAGAGAAGCACGTGGATTTATGTGCTTCTTAAGCCTTCCTGGTCTGTGACTTATGTTCTCTCTACTTATCCTCCACTTTGAAGAGTGCTTCCATGGAATTTGAGGGTTGTCTAACAGAAAGCCTCTCTTCAAAATGTGGACAGGGAAAAAGTAAGAAACAGATGCTGGTGAGCACACTAATAAAACTACTTAATTTATATCAACAGAGAAAAATGCAATTGAGGACACAACCTTGCTCACTTTGACTGCATGTTTTCAAAGTGGCAGTCACTGATTTCATGTGCAAAAATGCTGGAAGAAAAACGATTAAATCCCCAAACCTCTCCCAACCCAGAAATCCTCTCCATAAATGTAGTAGAGAAAGGAAACCATTTTCCTATTGAATAAATATTAAGCCAGAGTGTGATTCACATGACAGGCAATCCTAGTCAGTCTTCAGTAAAGACTGACAAGCATGAGAAGCTGGTGTCTCCCATCCCGGGACAGGTCAAAGCCATCATATTCACCAACTAGAAGTAAATCACTACTAGGTCCTGGTCCTGTATTTAGTTAGGATTTGATGGACATTTGTCCTTGTCTCCCTCTGGGGATCAGAGTCTTCAGGAGAAGATAATTCTCCCCACCCCTCCAACCAGGTGTTTCTCTCTTCCTCCATCCCCCAGCCTTTACCTGTTTACCTAGATTCAGACTGTAAGGGCCAGGAAATCAGTGCATTTCTAGAGGTGGTAGTCCTTAACCAACTGACAGACATCTTGTTGGTAAATATTAAATAGTCTGAAAATAACAAGTGTTGGCAAGGAGAATGCGAAATGAGTTCCATCACGCATGCCTAAACTTAATCTAAATTTGACCATCAGTTTTTCTTTCATTCAAATTTTTTGATCTTTCTTGGATAGGTACAAGAAAATATGTACATTTAATTTCTGATTTTGGATTGGCATAATTTCTTCTAGCTTGGGATCGGATGACACATGGATATGGTGGATATCCAATAGTCCTTAGTAAATGCCTATGAAGATGCCAGTGTTACAATGATAATCACACGTAGATTTCTAACTATCAAAGATTGGGACTACAGAAATTACACACATAACTCCTAATGGTTATGTATGGTATTCCATTAGCTCAGAAATGCAAGAAATATGACTTACATTCATTTAATGAAACATATTTTAGCCCCAAGTATCATCCAGCTGGATTAGTTGGAAATTCAGTTTCAGTCATTATGGGGCCCATTCTACCTGTAGAACTATTCTAGCATCTCTGGATGTAGGCAATGTCCAGAAAAGGGAGGCATAACCCCTCCTTTCCTGGCACTCCAGCTGCTGACGTCCTCATTGTCCATTGCTCTCCTTATTGATTCCTTCTGTGGGATGTGAGACTTTGGAGTGAGGCTGTCCCTGGTGCGGGTGGTCTTATCCTCACATCTGTTCTCTACAACCTGCCTAGGAGCTGGCTCAGTGGCCTTGCCTTCACCTGCCCAGTGATGTAGTGCTCTCTCTCCTCTAGCAGCATGGGGACATTGCTTCCTTGCCTTCAGAAAAGCCCATCCTTACGTGCTTCTCTTCTTGAAGCCACTCTCTACCTTCCTATAGAGCCCTTCATCTTTAACAGACTTGGATTTTAATCTTTTTTTAAATGGGGAGGGGCTAGAGGGATGGGCAGAATCTTCCTGATTTCCATTCTGCCACAGCCTCCCCAGAGTGAGACAAGAACAAACATATGTGTATATACATTTACCTTAGATGGCTCCGAAATCACTTCATATTTTTGTAGCGCTTTAGATCACAATCATGACCCAAAAATCACATAGATAAAGGAAATGACTCAAGTTATTAGAAATTTTGGGATGGTCAGAGTGTTTATGAAATTATCTAAGTTTACCTTTCATGACGTTTCTGAGAAGTTATTATTTATTTTGTGAAGACATCTGAGTTATTCATCTTTACAGATGTGTATATAGACGTATTAAAACTTTATTTTGGCAATGTAGAAAATTAGTGATTCAGAGCAGCTAAGCTATTTACAGTAGGTCACATATGAGCTCTCTGCTAAAGTTTAAATGCTGTTCAGAAGACACACACACACACACACACACACACACACTCAGCTAGCTATCTTTTCACTTGGGTGTGAGCCATCTTAGGGAAACTAACACTTAGTCAATTTGGTTCATACTTTATCAGAGTCAAGAATTGAAATACAATATAAGAGAAACTAATATAGTATATTAGCCACAGGACTTTTGCTCACAAGTGACAAAAACCCAGCTCAATTTTTTTAATAGGAAAAATGTATTTATTAGATCAACTCAAAATTTCAGGACAGATGGATCTAGGCATGCAATTTGTATTTGTCAAAAATACAGAATTAAATCCCCTTCCCTGCCTCCTCCTGGCCTGATGGCTCCATTGTCTGACAAGCTCTCTTCTTGTCAAAGAGTAAGATCTTGGCTTACATTACCTCTTGTGATCCTGTAAGGAATCTTCCTCACTCCTGTAAGTGCTTCCTTACTCAGCATCTAAATCTAGTCTCTAAAAATGGCCTCTGTTTGGCTCTTGTAGCGTCACCTTCCTACTCTTCCGGTGGACCAATGTCCTTGGTTAACACTTTCTTCAACTCCCCTCAATGAGAATCTGAGAGGGACTATTTCTAGAAGGAAAGACATGGGGAAAGCAAACAAAGTAATAGCATGCTGTGACAATGATGGACATTCAGACTTGATTGTAAATGAATGATTTTGACAGTTTTATGGAAACAGGTTTGGACAGGGTTTCTTTCCTCCTTATAGCCCTCACCTAAACTTCTGTTGATTAAGCCCAATTCCTGAAAATGCAATGCAAATCCACATGCCTGCTGCAAACACACTCCTATAGTAGCAGGATCAGAAGTTAGCACAGTATTATAATTGATAACATGGGTGCAGATGATAATTATATAATTGTGATCAAGAATTAATTACTTATGATTTAATCACAACTTTTTTTCAGATTAAAAAAAAAAAACTCTTCTGGGGTGCCTGGGCAGCTCTGTCAGTTAAGCATCCGACTTTGGCTCAGGTCATGATCTCACGGCTCATGGGTTTGAGCCCCACATTGGGCTCTGTGCTGACAGCTCAGAGTCTGCAGCCTGTTTCAGATTCTGTGTCTCCCTCTCTCTCTGCCCCTCCCCCACTCATTCTCTCTCTCTCTCTCTCTCTCTCTCTCAAAAATAAATAAAAAACATTTAAAAAATCTAAAAAAACCCTCTTCTAACACTGTTCTTATTATTTTTCATCACTCCTAACTAAAAATACAGGAATTAGATATGCCAAGCATTTGGATTTATTTCAAAATTGTATATTTGTATACATACACATCTATAAACTGTTTTAGGATCCTGAAGTAAGTCCATATAGAAGCTCTTGAGGAGACTTTCACTCCATATGATTGTCAGTTGCCATCAGCATTATCTAGGAAGAGAAACTTTTTGATAAACAAACAAAAAAACAAACAAAAATCAACTTATTCTTCTGAAGATGAAACGACTAAGTAGGAACTAAACTATTCCTCACTATTCTGAGCCAAATTGAGGTTCTCATGAGTTAACAATGACATAAAAGAATGAAAATAGATTTGATAAATAAATGTTTCCAAAAGGAAAAAAAAGAAAGACCCCAAATAAACAGCCTAACTTTTCACTTCAAGTAACAAGAAAAAGAACAAAGCCCGAAATTAGCAGAGAAAGGAAATAATAAAGATTACAGTAGAAATAAATAAAATAGAGAATAAGAAAACAACAGAAAATATTAACAAACCCAAGAGTTGGTTCTTTAAGAAGATAAACAAAATTGCAAAACCTTTAGCTAGACTAAACCAAGAAAAAAAAGAGAGAAATAAACTTATAAATAAACTTACAAATGAAAGAATAGACATTACAGCTGATACCACAGAAATACAAAGGATCATAATAGACTTCTATGAACACCAACAAACTGGACAACCTAAAAGAAATGGACAAATTTGTAGAAACATATAATCTACTAAGACTGAATCATGAAGAAGTGGGAAAATAACAAGACCAATAATGAGTAAAGAGATTGAGTCAGCAATACCAAATCACCCAAGAAAGAAAAACAAGCCCAGGACCAAAATTTTTTACTGGTGAATTCTATCAAACATTTAAAGAATAATTAACATCAATCCTTCTCAAACTCTTCCAAAAAAATTGAAGGGGAGGAAACATTCCCAAACTTACTTTATGTGATCAGCATTACCCTGATACCAAAGCCAGATAATGACTTTACAAGAAAACAAAATTGCAGACCAATATCTCTGATGAATATACATGCAAAATTCTCAACAAATGCTAGCAAACTGCATTCAATAGCACATTAAAAGGGTCATGCACCATTATCAGGTGGGATTTATCTCTAGGATACAAAGATGGTAAAACATAACAATCAATGAATGTGCTATATTACTTTAACTGAATGAAAGGTAAAAATCATCATCTGAGTAAACACAGAAAAAGCATTTGACAAAATTCAATATTCATTCAAGATAAATACTTCAATAAATTAGGTATAGAAGAAATGTACCTGAACATAATAAGACCATATATGACCTGCCCACAACTATCATATTTATGATGAAAGGAGAAAAGCTGAAAGTTTTTCCTCTAAGACCAGGAACAAGACAAGGGTGCCCACTTTTACTATTCCTATTCATGGTTCTAGAAGTCCTAGCCAGAGCAATCAGGCAAGAAAAGAAAATAAAAGGCATCCAAATCAGAAAGGAAGAAGTAAAATTGTGTTTGTTTTCAGGTGATATGATCTTACATATAGAAAATTCTAAAGAATCTACCAAAAAACCATTATGAGCAATAAATTAATTCAGGATAAATAAATTTGAAGGATACAAAACCAGTGCTGGGGAGCATGTGGAGAAAAGGGAACTGTGAGTAGGAATGTAAATTTGTGAGCCCCTCAGGGAAAACAGTACAGAGTTGCTCAAAAAATTAAAAATTCAGGCACCATTTATTTAGTGTCTGCTCTAGTCCAGTGCTGTACTGGATGCTTCGCAGGATGAAAAATAATAGGTGTTATCTGCTTCGTTTGTGTCATTGCCATTAACATCATCAGAACAGCTAACATTAATTGAGGGTTTAGTATGTGTCAGGCACAGTGTTAAGCACCTTACATCTATTTCCTCGTTTAATCTTCACCATAACTCTACAAGGTAGTATGACTTAGTCAGAACTCCTCCAATTACAACCATGAGGAGACCAATTCAAGCTAACCTAATAATAACAGCAGCAGTAGCAACAACAGCAACAGCCTTTCAAAGTGCTGGGAGGGAGGGTGGGTCTATCTGGATCACCAATGAATAGTTCTGGCCCAAGTTTACCCTCCCTTCCTTGTCTCTTTTCATTTGGGCCTCAGTCTCCCCTTCATGAATGTGCTTTCTCCTTATGGCAGAACTATGGATGCTGGGAGCCATAAGCAGTGATCAAACCTGCTTGTTTCTGCTGTGGGGTCCCAGGGAAGAACACTGATTGACCTGGCTTAAGTCTGTTCTTTAGACATGTCTGTTCTTTAGACAATTGAAGAGCCAGGGATATGGAGTGCTCTTGTTGGCCAGTCCTAGTCACAAAATTGAGGTCTCAGGTACCACGTCCCATGATTAGTAGCCCCACCAGAACAGCATTGTGTGTTGGAAAGGGAACACACACAAACATTGGACCCCCACCTCATTTAAATCTTATTATTTAATCATTTTACATTGAAGATACTGAAGCATAGACGGATTGTCCATTTTTAAGTAGCAGTACAGGATTTTTTCTAGATTTGACATATTGAAAGCTCATGTTCTTAACTACTGTGCCATATGGCTTTCCTAGCTCTTATGCTGGAGATATTTATGACAGTTTGTGATGACTATTTTCATTACATACAAATCTATATCATTGATACAGGATAATATAGAAGTAAATATAGAAGAACCAGAATCTTCACCTAAATTCTGTAAGTGTATAAAGTAGGAAGCAGTAGAGAAGGATAAAATAGATTATACAAGTGTTTATGGAGGAAGAAAATTTTTAGTTAAGTAGATTTGAAGAAGGCTAATAGAAAGGAAGGGAAATAGTGCTTTGCTTAATTATGTTTAAGAGTGAAATATTTTTTCCATTCCTACTTAGAAGTTTTTTTCCAGCCAAAATATCTAGCCCAGGGTCAAGTGCTGACGCACATGTGACCCTGGACACATCATTCACATTCTGGTCTCAGTTTCCTCATCGACAAAATATGGGCATTAACACCTGCTCCACTGTTTCACAGTATCTCACGATGCCCAAATAGATGAGTTATCATGGTACTAGAATAGATGAGAAAATACAAATGTGTTCTGATGAGCTAGAAACACTATGAACGGAAAATTGCATCAATATTTCTTACTTTCCTGGGCATAAAATGGGAAGTTCTTCTTCAGACAGGCCTTCTGAAATTAGAGGGAAAGTAAGACCATATCATAATAGGAGTTTTATGAACAGGTTGCTGAAGAGGCAAAATATCTGTTCTGTCCCCAAATAATACTTTTAAAATTTGACAAAGCTCTCTTCACTCTGTAGCAGGACTACTGTAGAGTAAGTAAGGAAGTGAATAAGTAAATAAGTGAATAAAAAAAATAAATTCTGTGTCCAACAAAAAGATTTTCTTGCAATCAAATGAAAAGTACTGTCCCATGTTTTCATGTATTCAGTAAGCAGAAGTGTCTTATTGGATGCCTCCTTCTTGGTAATAATTCATAGCTTCATGCATCTCTCCTAAATCCTTTCTTCTGCAAGCTGAGCAGAAATTCCTCCCTGAAAACACTTCCACTTACCATTAAAGGTCTCTTCTTAGTAACTCTAAATGAGAACGAAGCATCAATCTGAACTGGTCATTCACTGCTGTGAGGAAACAAGGTGGTATTGCATTTTTAAAATAATTGAGTCAAAGAACAAACCCCAAACATGGCAGGTGAAAGCAATGAAATTCATGCTGCATCTCATTCATTTTAACAGGTTCAGGTATGCATGTTCATGATGATAAGTAAAGTTGTAGGCAGAATGTTGGCAAAGAGGAAAGACATGTTCCTTAGTGCAGCTCAAAACCATTACATTTTGCCTGGGATGGGCACCAAGCTACTTTGTGTGTTCTTACAAATATTTTTTGCCACTCGGAGGACTGTGAGTGTTTTCCAGATCTCATTCTACAATGAAACAAGTGAACACCTGTCTATGAACAGTCACATATAGGATCCCAGTTTGGTGCCCTGCTGTTGAGGGCTGAGAGACTGACTTTGGCCTCAGAGCCACGCTCTGTTTCTCTGGGAAGACGCCGATTCTGTGGAGCCTGGTGTCATGAGATTGGGAGTCAGAGACATCATTCCTTTTCTCTCAGTGGGTTCCTTCTGTGGACACGAGGCTGGTATAGAATGACAACTAGAAGAATTCTGAAAAGAGGAGATGCAAAAAATATAGAAAACGAAGTCACTGTATGTATAAAGGGGATAAATGATTCAGGGTCACACATTTAGTACTTAAGAGCTATGGAGATAACCACCCAACAGCTAAAAGTAGGAAAATAGCTAAAATTGATTATTTCCAGGAAATGGGAATTCAGGTGAGGAGCCATGGGATGGAAAACTTGCTTTTTCTGATAAGCCCATCTTGAATTTTTATTTAACCATGAGCATGTATTACTTTGATACAAATAAGTAATGAGGAATAATATAAATATGGCATAGACTAAAAGGACATAAGTTGAGATGTAAAGTGAGCTAAATCCAAGAACAATGGTTTGGAGTCAGTTAATCTACATTTTAAAAGTTCTCCAGAAAATAGTGATAGTTAATAGGTATTGAGTTGTTATTATGTACCAGGCATCATTTTTAGAGCTTTATATACATTAACTTATTTCGACTTCAAGAAACCCTCTGAAGTAGGTACTATTATCCCCATTTAACAGAGGAGACTGAATAGCAGAGTTAAGTAAGTTGCTCAAGCTTATACCACTAGCACCAGAGCTAGGATCCAAGCCCAGGCACCTTTGTGGCCGTGCATTGTGATTGTCCACTCTGCTACACCCAGGTGATTCCAACACAGAGGAAGATCTGGAAACACTGAGTTACAGGAGCGATTCGTGGAGACTTCTGATGTCAAAGGTCCAAGGTGCAACTTGGAAAACACTGCAGGAAATATTTAAGGAACCTCACTTTTACCCCTGAACTTAAATCTCTGGCTCAGATATTTCCATTGAACTCTGGATCCCTATATCCTACAACCTATTGTGCATATTTCAAAAACACCTCTTCACCTCTTAGAACAAATTCACAAAACTCTCCTTTTGGTTCTCCTTGTCTGAAAGAAGTGTACTACTTTCTGTACAATTAGGCAAGTCTGAAACTCTAGGAATCATCCCAAATCTCCCTTTCCCTCCTCACTCGCCATCACCCTATAATCAGTAAATAATGTTTGTGACTCTTGCCTACCTAATTTCTCATGAAGCCATGTGGTTTCTCCTTCCCTAGCCACCCTCAGCCCCTACTCTATGTTACTCTCATCTCCTAGAACCTTGGTATTTATCCCTCCAATCACTCCTCACACAGCTGTGAGCGCATGTGAGGAAAACACAATGAAGGCTCAATTTCTTGGCATTTGCTGTTAAATCCTTCCTGAGCCACACTGCCTGCCTTCAGGGCCTCAGCTCAGACCACTCCCTCCCTCTCCCCATGCTCCAACCACAATGCTTGCACTTGGTTCCTCCATCACCCGTGTTCCTTTGGCTTCATACTCCACACCTCATGGTGGTCCCTCTGCCTGGAATGTTCTCCTACAGCTGGTTTAGAAAGCTACGTAATCTCCAAACCTCAGTAGGCCCAACTGTCAAAAGGGAATTAAAATGCCATAGATCAAGGGCTCCTGGGTGGCTCAAGTTGGCTGAGCATCTGACTCTTGATTTTGGCTCAGGTAATGATCCCAGGGTTGTGGGATGGAGCCCTTCATTGGGCTCTGTGCTGAGTATGGAGCCTGCTTGAAATTCTCTCTCTCTTCCTCTGCCCCTCCCTCACTCCCACACGTGTTCTCTCTCTCAAAAAAAAAAAAAAATCCATAGATCAGAGTGGTTAAAAATATGAAGTAAAATAAATACATAATGTTCCTGGCACAAAATAGATGTTCAATAATCTGTTTCTCTAAATATATCCTAGAATTTAATTTTTTTTAGTAATCTTCATATAAAGATAAATTCACTTGCACATGTTCTCTAATTGTGATTTATAAAACTTCGAAGTAGGAAAAGATCTTTAAAGGTTTGTTTATTTCATTTTAGAATTTTTTAAAATCATAATGCATCTGGCAGTGTAGCATTTGTGCTGAAGCTTTTAATTGCTGTCAAGTTAATAATATCCTGGGAGTGTGGAGTCTTTGTTAAATGTAGGTATTAGACAGCTATAATTTTCAAAATTACTTTGTTCTGTAACCCATTTAAACGGAAAAAAATAATTAATGAAATGTGTATATACTTTCAGAGGTAATGACATGAAAAAGGATTTCAAGTAAATGAGCAAATAAAGAAAATAAATTAGCATCTAATTTGTAATTAGAGATTACAATGCTTAATAATTTGAAAACGAGTTGAAACTTTATGGTAATATATAAGGTGGTTAACACAGGAACATTCCCATTGAGACTAAAACGACTTTATTATCAGTTCTATCAAGGAGGGATTGGGAAGGGTTGAATAGGCAGACACAGATTTTTAGGGCAGTGAAACTACACTTATGGTACTAAAATGATCTGTACATGTCATCATACATTTGTCCAAACCTATAGAATGTATGACACCAAGAGTGAACTGTAACATAAACTGTGGGCTTCGGGTGATTATGATGTGTCAGTGCAGGTTCGTCAACTGTAACAAATGTGCCACTCTGGTGGGGGGTGTTGATAATGGGCCATGTTTACGTGGCCACAGAGGGTACATGGGAAATCTCTGTACCTTCCATTCGATTTTGCAGCTACTGTAAAATGTCTGTAAAAAGTAAAATCTATGAAAAAATGCTATCAAGAAAACTGAACTATTGAAATAACAAAGGTATAATTATATAAGGAACATAGGGAACGAGATAGACTCAACTTGTAGCCAGAAAGGGGGCATTTAAAGTACATACATGGGAGGGGCACCCGGGTGGCTCAGTCAGTTGAGCATCCGACTTTGTCTCAGGTCACAATCTCATAGCTCATGAGTTAGAGCCCCATCGCAGGCTCTGTGCTGGCCTGGAGCCTGCTTCATATTGTGTCTCCTCTCTCTGCCTGCCCCCTCCCCTGCTCGTGCTCTCTCTCTCTCTCTCTCTCTCTCTCTCTCCAAAAATAAACACTGAGAAAATAATAAAAAAATAAAGTATATACATGTGAAATGTGGACACACAGCAAGATGCTGTAGAAAACAAATAAAATCATAACCTAGCAACAAATTGATTTATACTAAGTTAAAACTATTAGAAATTTCCAGTGAGATGGGAAAATCTTTAGAAAAATAAAAATACATGAATGCTTGACATTGGAAATTAGAAATTTTGGGTGCATCATGGCCATGTTTGAAAAACTACATTCAAGAAATTGTATAACTATTTGAACTCAACACTCAGCAGTATATCTAACTGCTTTCCAGATGCTCCTATAATTCTCAGTTGTGCTCAAGACTGAAAGTTCCAGTTGGTAAACACTCTAGAGTTTAGGGACAGGGTTGTCATGCTCAGATGAGGCATAAAAAAAGTAAGTGAATGTGAACCATTTCACAGGCTGTCTCCACAAGATTGCATATATGCCGAAGGTCCAAGTGAATGACACCATCAGCTGTCAGTACCTGAGTCAAGCAATTGTAGAAGTATTTGTAAATGACAAAAGGACAAACTCCGCAGCAATTAAAAGCAATACAGCAGTGTTCATAAAAGTACCCTATAGATTAGGACTGGGTTCAACCGTTATATCTTACAAAGCTGGCTATGTGTTGACACCTCCACCTTGGAAGACCAGAATGTCAATATATTCATCAGTTATACTTTCACTGCGAAGCCAAGCAGATATATGGCTATTTGAAGACCTTGTTTTAATTACTGGAAAGTTAGCTGCTTACCCCCATTGCTGCCTCAGGCACTGATCTTGCTTCCTGTGTGGGAAAGGCGTGAAGCTGGGAATTAAGTGTCTGCTCAGTAGACGTGATTTGCCCCTTGTATCTCCCAAGGGGGAGCATATAGGAAGTTTTATTTTGGATCTGATTAAAGTTGTGTTCTCCAGTCTTACTTTACCAACCATGAAGATTGTAGTTTCATCATTACCTCACCTCTTCACTTCTCTGAAGTAGTCCTTAGGGGAAACGCCAATATTTTATGACTCTTTTACAGCATTCTATATAAAATCTCTATAAATGACAACAGCAACAACAAAGGTGTGTCAAGGTGTTGCCATATCTCATTTGTACTTCCCCTCTTGCTAGCTGTATGAATTTGGGAGTTTACTTCACTTTCGTAAGCCTCAGTTTACACATCTGCAAAGTGGACATAATATCTAACTCACAGGATTGTTGTGACATCAAATAAAATATCTAAGGGAAAAGTTTGTGCCAGGATTGAAACCCAAGAAGTCTCATTCAAGAGTCTCCACACTTTTTAACTTTTAAATTAGCATACGATAAAATTCATTTTTTATTTTGGTGTAGAGTTCTATAAATTTTAACACATGTAAACAGTGAGGTAATCACCAGCATAATAAGGATACACGATAATCCCATCATTGCAAACAGCTCCCTTGTGCTAGCTCCTTGGAATCCTATAGTCCCCTCTTTTCTAATCTTTGGGAACCATGAATTGGTTCTCTATTACTATAGTTTTGTCTTTTTGAGACATAAATGAAATCATGCAGTATGTTATCATTTGGGATACTTCACTCAGCATAACGTCTTTGAGATTCATCCAAACTGTTGCACATAAAAATAGTATGCTCCTCTTTATTGTCGACAAGCATTCTGTTGAATACATGTACCACAGTTGGTTAGTCTAATGACCCATTGATGAACTTTTGGGTTGTTTCCAGTTTGGGGAAGTTCCGAATAGAGAATTCACATATAGGTTTTTGTGTGAGCTTAAGGTTTCATTTCTCCTGGGGAAATACCTAGGAGTAGGATTTCTGGGTTGGGTGGTTCTTTTACATTTTTGTATTTCACTTGTATAACTTCATATGTTTAACTTTATAAGCAACTACAAAACTGTCTTCCAGAGTAGCTACTGTTTCGCAATCCCCACCTCTGTGTATGAGAATTTTAACTGCTACACATCCTTGCTAGTACTAGCACATCTTTGGTATTACAGTTTTAAGAAACAAAACAAGGTCAATGCTTCTCACTTCCACCCATGGATTATCTCAGTTCATGTTAGCAAGGACTCCTCCCTCCTCTCTATTTTAGTTCATCTAGTCCCATTTGCTTTCACAGCTCTATAAGGTCTTTCTAAATATGACTTTTGTATAATTTAGCCTTTTTTTTTTTCTAGTTAAGGAAATAGAAACAATAGTCTACCAGTACTTCTTCCTTTCTGGAAGATAAAATTGGTGATGATATTGGAAGGCCATCAAAATCCTTGAGGAGCAAGCAGGCAGAACCCCTCTGATCTTGGCTGCAGCAACTTCTTACTCAACATGTCTCTGGAGGCAAGGGAAACAAAAGCAAAAATGAACTATTGGGACCTCATCAAGACAAAAAGCTTCTGCACAGCGAAAGAAACAATCGACAAAACTAAAAGGCAACCGACAGAATGGGAGAAGATATCTGTAATTGACATATCAGATAAAGGGTTAGTATCCAAAATCTGTAAAGAACTTATCAAACTCAATGCCCAAAAAACAAATCATCCAGTAAAGAAATGGGCAAAAGACATGAATAGACACTTCTCCAAAGAAGACATCCAGATGGCCAACTGACACATAAAAAAATGCTCAACATCACTGTCATCAGAGAAATACAAATTAAAACCACAATGAGATACCACCTTACACCTGTCAGAATGGCTAACATTAATAACTCAGGCAACAACACATATTGGTGAGGATGCGGAGAAAGAGGATCTCTTTTGCATTGCTGGTGGGAATACAAGCTGGTGCAGCCATTCTGGGAAACAGTATGGAGGTTACTCAAAAAATTAAAAATAGAACTACCTACAACCCAGCAATTGCACTACTAGGTATTTATCCAAGGGATACAGGTATGCTGTCTCGAAGGGACACATGCTCCCCCCATGTTTACAGCAGCACTATCAACAATAGCCAAAGTATGGAAAGAGCCCAAATGTCCATCGATGGATGAATGGATAAAGAAGATGTGGTACACACACACACACACACACACACACACACACACACCATGGAGTATTACTCGGCAATCAAAAATAATGAAATCTTGTCATTTGCAACTACAAGGATGGAACTAGAGGGTATATACTAAGCGAAATACGTCAGTCAGAGAAAGACAAATATCATATGACTTCACTCATATGAGGACTTTAAGACACAGAATAGATGAACATAAGGGAAGGGAATAATATAAAAACAGGGAGGGGGACAAAACAGAAGAGACTCTTAAATATGGAGAACAAACAGAGGGTTACTGGAGGGTTTGTGGGAAGGGGGATGGGTTAAATGGGTAAAGGGCATTAAGGAATCTACTCCTGAAATCATTGTTGCACTATATGCTAACTAATTAGTATGTAAATTAAAACAAAAAATTGGTGATGATATTATTTCATAGGTCACCATTTCTGTTTGATTATACAAGTTATTCTTTCAAATCTGAAATGATTGTGCAAATAGTGGGCAATAAGTGAGAAATAATATGTGATTTTAACACATAGACACACAAACACTGAGTGGGGAAATAATTAGGCAAATTGTGGTTAAAAATAGTCAAGTTTAAAGATTCTGTCTTGGGGCACCTGGGTGGCTCAGTCGGTTAAGCGGCTGACTTCGGCTCAGGTCATGATTTCGCGGTCCGTGAGTTCAAGCCCCAAGATGGGCTTTGTGCTGACAGCTCAGAGCCTGGAGCCTATTTCAGATTCTGTGTCTCCCTCTCTCTGACCCTCCCCCGTTCATGCTCTGTCTCTCTCTGTCTCAAAAATAAACGTTAAAAAAAAATGAAGATTCTGTCTTTAAATTTATGATTATGGATGGGTAAATTTTATTGCATTTCATAGTGATAAAAACCACTTGCCTTTTATGTATTTTGGTGGGGGGTAACTATTACAGGGTTTATCAATTTAAAAATAAATATCTGGAAACTACTTAGCAATCGATGAGATAGGTGTATCATAACTACCAAGCAGTGTCATTGGTGACGGTTAGAGGTTTACAAAGTTGAATAAACTTCTTTGGTCATTTCTAATCAGGTAGATAAACTTCCCCCATCTTACAGAAGAGCATTCTTAAGTCCTTCATCCAAAGCCACTCAGAAAAGTTGAATAAGCTGAGACCTAATTGATGAGAAGGAGCCAGTCATGTGAAGAGCAGGGATGAACATTCCAAGCAGACGGAACAATACTCACAAAGGCCACACGAGTTGGGACCAACCACCGTGCAGTGAAGGGTTTGAGAGACCAGCACGGATGGAGCATGAGTGAGATGGGAAAGCCATGCTGAACGTGACATAAGCAGGGACAAGGTCACTCAGGTCTCATGGTTCATTTTTTGTGTGTGTGTTTTACTCTGAGTAAAACAGGGAACTGCCAAAGGGTTTTAAGCAAAAGGAACTGCATGACATTTTTGTGTTTAAAATATGATCTCTTGCTGCTTTACAGGGTCTCTATCCTGTTTTGATCATATATCTCAACGAATAGGAAGAATTTTGAGCATGTGCTCCCCAAATATTCATATTTGTTTATGAACTGTGTTGCTACCCTTCAGTAGTGAAACATTGGTAAGGGCAGATTGCTAGCTTTCGAATATAAAAAATTAAGGATGTAACAACCAGTGACTGCTTCTCTCTCTTTACTGTGTCATTATCTGGTGTTGTTGGGTATATAAGCACCAACATGAGTATGAATTTTGTGGAGAAGACATGGAGAGGGAGTACTGGAGAAGTAGGGCAGTCATGTGGAAGCTGCTGGGGTAGACATAATGAGATCTGGAAAGGGTTGAGACATCTTTTTCATTTTTAGAGTCTTCAGACTTCTTGTATCTGTACCACCCATCTGTATCCACTGCCTGGTTCCTGACATTAACTGCCCCCTTCTCTTTCCACTGGATGGTGCATCCTTTTAGCACCATACCAATGACATCTGTTCAAAAATCTTCAAGGCACTCTGCACTGGGAAGCACTTAATTAGATTAGTCCACTTCTCTACCTGATTAGGCTATTTCTTTGGCAATTTTGTTAAAGTGGCGCTTTTAAACTTCTGCCTGGTGACAGAGGCCAAAGGGGAGCAGAGTTCTCTGAATTAAAAGGTAATTACCATAAAACAAAGAAACAAACAAAACCAATATCCAACCAACCTTGGAACCAATTGCATCTAGATCTTCCTGATTAAACCCTTCCTCAAATGGAAAACTAAAATTGGAGATTGAAGAAAAATGATCTGGTGTCAGTGAATTACTCTCAAAAATCTCTTCTCTGAGAGGATAACTGGGGTACTGCAGGAAGAAAGGCAATGTAACCTTCATGGGGAGAAAAATCAGCCATATTTTTACCAAGTTTCTGCAGGAAGTTCTTCACGTTGGATTTAAGGCAGTAATAGTCCTAAGTCCAAATGCGAGTATATTAAGGCAAAATCAGTATTGGCTCATAACCTTCAAATATCCTAATGTCTTCTCTCCTACCCTTTTTTGTTGTCCCACTCCTATATTTGGATAGGGACCTATTTGGGTTCTGACTTTTTAATCTGTTTTTCCTTTCCTGGAGGAACTCTGGTATCCTTATCCAGGTTCGCAAGGAGGTTAGCAGGGCACAAAGAGAAGGCATTAAGCAAATGATCCAGCAAAGCTCTGAAAACTTTCTGAGGAGAGGGGACTGGCTGGCCTGGATTTCACAAAGAGCAATTTGTAATCTGGGTGAGGGAGGATCTCCACTCTGGTCTCCCTATCTAGAAGCCCCAGCCTGCCAGACATTATATTACCTTTATGGAGGGTTACAGAGCTGGGTTCCGAGGACAAACCACTAGTTAGGGCCACAAAAGGATGTTTCTAGAAGCCATTCCAGGCTCCTTTAATGTCAGACATCACTCTATCAACTATCAACACAGTCGACTTTTGATGGCTGAGAAAATTTCACTCCTTCTGTTCCTACTTATCATGGAATGGTTTTAAGACTATGACTCAGAGAAGTTTGTTATAATTCTGCCTAGGGAAGAGTTTGTATAAGAGAGGTTTTCTTGAACCTCATTGGAAACATCAGTGAGGAACTATTTCTATGTTGTCTTTAAGGTGGACTCATCATAGACACACGAGTCAAATTTTCAGTGATGTTACCATGGAAATAGAAATAGCAATGGAAGATACACACACAGACACACACACACACACATACGTTCACATGTATCCTGGAATTAGTACTTTTTTTTGCATAAGCATTAATGGTCCTGGGTATTCACTTATTTAATCATGGATATCTATTGTGTAATTACCATGTACAAACAAGCAGTGTTACAAAGTCTGTGAGGACTTATAAATTTGAAGACATTTAAGCCCTACTTTTATTTATTTATTTTTAAAGTTTATTTATTTATTTTTGAGAGAGAGAGAGAGAGGGAGAGAGAGAGGGAGAGAGAATCTCAAGCATGCTCCACACTGTCAGCACAGAGACCACCATGGGGATCGAACCCATGAACCGTGACATTATGACCTGAAGCAAAACCTGGGTGCCCCATGCCCTACTTTTAAAAAAGATTGACTTTTTAAGAAAAACTTAGTAATTTGGGGCGTCTGGGTGGCTCAATCGGTTAAGCATCTGACTTTGGCTCAGGTCATGATCTCATGGTTCGTGAATTCGAGCCCCTCATTGGTCTCTGTGCTGATAGCTCAGAGCCTGGAGCCTGCTTTGGATTCTGTGTCTCCCTCTCTCTCTGCCCCTCCTCCACTCACACTCTGTCTCTCTCTCTGTCTCTCTCTCTCAAAAGTATGGACATTAAAAAAATTTAAAAAAAAAGAAAAATGTAGTAATTTAAAACATATTTAAGATTCACCCACCACAAATTTTCATCTGAACTGTTGACATAGTAGCTGAGGTATTGGGCTGATATTTTGCTCATACATATCAGAATTTTAGGTCCTGGAGGAGACCTCGCCACCTAACCAACCCCTTCATTTTACAGCCCAGTTAGCTGAGAGGCAGTTTGAACAAAGGTCCTCTATAAACTAGTGGTAGAATATCCAGTTGTGGACTTGAAGTTGGCTAACTTCATATAGGTTCGCTCCTACATGTTACAGGGCACATAACAGCAGCTCTGGGCTGAGCCTGAAGGTGAAGACAAGACCAATACTGACTGATGGGTGAGTACCTCTGGGGGAGGGGGGATCTCTGTGCCTCATACTCCGTGTCAGGCAAATTCTAAGTACTGTAACGGAACCAATAGGAGTTCACTGTGGTGAGTCAGCAACTGAACCAGGTTGAGCATCCCACAAAGAAAACTTTTATTTAGAGCAAATGAAGAGATCACAGGGAATGGCTTCCAAAGCCATGACTCCCCATGGGTTCCTTTTGTTTAGGGTTAGGATAAATACTTAGATAGGCAAGCCTTGTCATCATATGTACAGGTGGGCACAAGGTCATGCATGCACCTTAAGGAAACACGCTGATAAACACATTGTATGCTGTGTCAATGAGGCTTGTGCTCCTCCTTGGGCTAGGATTTTAGTATTGACAGGAGATAAAGGTAATGGTAGGTCATTCCTGAGGTTACTCCCCAGTCCATTTGCATAGACGCTAGTGGGGGTGTAGCTCAAAAGGTCTAGGAGGTCTGGGCCCAGCCAGAGGTCTTGTCAGGTGGTTTCCGGCTTCTTTGGCCTGAGTTAAGAGGTAAGCGGGAAAGAAGAGCTCAAGGAAAAATGTGAGACAAAGGTTGGTGCGTACAAGCAGGTGAGAAGTAAATGTCAGGTCCAGCACCAGGGCTATAAGGATGAGCAAAATCCAAATGGTGCTTTGTCTCATGGAGCTCACAGTTTTGTCTTCCTGTCTGCAAGCAGTTTGCACCGTTGCAAGGAAGCCGAAGCGACGCCCACAAAACCTGTGGAAAATGGCAGATGGAAAAGTGCTCTTCTAAACGCTCTGAGATGGTGAATGAGGAGAGCTTTAGGAAGTCAGGAAAGGGTGCTACCCGGGGTCAGTGATCAACATTATTTTCTGCCCAGACCTAGAGACACAACCTGTGCTCCAGGTCGGATCAAGGCCCCCACGGGCAGAGAGAGCAGGGGACCTCGACCCACGACGTAGCGCGGGTTTGGAGATGCCCGCGTGGGAAGGGTTCCGGGAGCCGGCAGGGGGAGGCATTTGCGGTCTGGTGGGGTCCTGGCGGCTGCGGTGGCCACGTATCGGCCTCATCGGCTCTCAGGCCGCAGCCCAGCCTTGGGGAGACCGGGGCGCCGACCGGGGCGCCCCACTCACGGCCGGCGCGTGGGCTTCACCGGCGGCGACCAGGGGTCCTGAGACTCGGGCCCCAGGCCACGTGGGCACCTGGCCCCGCCCCCTCCGCGGCCCAACTCGGACGCAGTTGGGGTCCTGAGCGCCCGCCCTCCACGGCAGGCCGGCGGAGGGCCCCGCGCCGCCGCCTCCGCTCCGGCCCGCTCTCCGCTGCTCTCCGCTCCCGCGACGGGAAAAGTGGGCGCCGGCGGCGGCTCCCCCGCCCCGGGAGCGCGCTCCTAGCCGACGCGGGGCTGTGGGTCCTCGGCGCCCAGGGCTCCTGCGGCGGCGGCTCCGGAGGTGTCCCGCGGTCCCAAGGCCCCGCCCCGGGGACACCCTCGCCCGAAGCTGGGAGGCCGGGCTCCTGCCTTTCCTTTGCCCCTCTGCGAGCGCTCCCTATACTGAGCTGGGTAAGGCGAGGACGCGAACTGCGGACCCCTGAGACTGCTGGGCTCAAGATCGGAACTCAGGCAAAGCCACCCGCCTGGAGCTGGAGGACTTAAGGCCAGTCAGCATCGCATGTGCTCTTGACCGGCGACTCCGCACACTTACAAGCTTTGCAGTGTTCAGGCCAAAACAGGAGCAGGTGGAGAGAAGAGGTGATGGGGTTGGAGGCAGACGCGAAGGGTGGAAAGACTTAGCGCCGGCTCCGTGTTCCTACGGAGAACGAGTAGATGGGGCTTCTGGAGTCAGGAAGTGCTGCACACTGGAACCAGTGGCCATCTTCCACGAGAAGTGATCTTCCCTTCTAAACACCTGCCTCCAGTCCGTCCAGTCCCCATCTACTTTTCTAAACCCTAACCCTGAAAACACTTCGGAGTGAGCTGACAGTGACACTTGTCCTCTTGCTCACAGGGCTGGGTGTCCCTGAAAGGCAGGCAAAGAATTGAGAACAACAAAGGGTCAGGACAGCGGAGATGGAAGAGTTAAATGTCAGCGGGGCGAACTTGCCTTCCAGGGACTTTGCCTTTACTCCCCAGACCTTGCGATGGGCTCCAGATGGGCTCGAGTTAGACCAGAAAGGTTTGTGATCGTAGGGTAGTTTAGAGGGGATGTCTCACCTCGGAGGAGAGAAGTCAATGGACAGTCCATCCTTAGAGAATTCCCAGTTTCTGGACACTCACCACTTGCATTACAGGGAAAGAATTCTGCAGCTCTCCTACCAGCATGGGGGGTGTGGTCAGACCCAGAGCTTTCCAGCCTGTAGATGAGCCACTGTTTTTTGGTGTGATGAGTCCAAGGAAGATAGGATATCCTAGTGACAACAACCCCCTGTTATCCCCTTTGTCTGACCTCCTCTAGTGAATAGCACAAATAGACACAGTCTTCCTCCTGCTTCGTGAAGGGAAGGATGAGATGGTTGGATTACAGGAGGCCCAAACTGGGGAGAGTGGGTATAAATGGGCTTGTGCTAGACACAGAGCAGGTGGAAGCCAGTCCTTTTGGCCTCTGCAAGTGAAGTTTTGAATTTCTGAGGAAATTATGCATCTTCAAAATCTGCAAGAACTGTTACAATTTAAGCTGATTATGTAGACTTTAACTTACAGAAAGTTCAATTGGATGCAGTAGCTAAAGACCATTTTAAAATGTTCTCCAGGCATTGAGAACATTAACACCAAATAAAAGTATCTTTTGTGGTGTTTTCAGTTGCCATGTAATTGCCAGGAACATCCCCAGAGAGGTGTCACTTTGAGTTGTTGGCTCATTGTCAGTTGATTCTGAAATTTGTGAGCATTTAAAAATAACAGTTTACGTTTTCTGAATCCCTTTGGTGCCCAGGCATAGATTGCATTAAGGTGAATCATGATAATAGCAGTTCCTAAACCATCAGTTTATTTTACTTGTTTTGAACTTCCAGTAAATATGTACTCTTTTGGATCCGGCCTCTTTTGCCCAGCATTATGTTTGTGAGATCCACCTGAAGCTATCCTTTTAGCAAGCAAATACTTGTTTGCTAGAGAGTAACATGGTCTTATGAATATCTTAGTTTGGTTTGAATTTGTTGGTATGGTATAACTGAACTAAAATGTCAAATATGTTTTCTCAAGCTCCCACTGTACACTCAGACTCTGTGCTGGGCACTGGAGAGACATAGATGACAATGTTAGGAAAGCTGTTTCCCGGTATTTCTCAGTTTAATATGAGAGTCTTATTAACCAAAGACCATTACATTGTGATAAATACTGCAGAAGGTATGTGCAAGGGTGATAGGAACACAGAGCAGTTGGAGGCTCGCATTCTCCAGGGCATTGTCACAGAGAAGGTTAAGTATCTCCTAGTTTTTAAAGGATGAGTGACAGCTCACCAAATAGAAAGCCGAGATGGAAACTTACAGGTTGGTACAAGAAAAACCTAAGTTTAGATTGGTTTTGCCAACCAGCCCTGAGATGTGGTCTCTGTCTCAATTCAGATTTTTTTCTCCGTCACAGTGAGATGTTCTGCACTACCCACCCTCACGGGGCTCTGGGTGAGATCTAAAGAGATGTTATGACACACTTCTCGGGCTGGGAATGCTGTGTAGAGATAGTCATCATCATTAACTATTCTTGGACTTGTCAACACATATTTAACACAACCCATGTGCCAGGAACTGCTTTAACGAGGGCACCGAGAATGGAAGATGTGGCTCTCCCACTATGGGTGTATTTATGCCTTATGCTCTATACAAGATGCTCTACCCGAGAGTCTGGTAGTTTGTGCGAAGGGTAGATACAAGAGTGAGGAAACCAGTGAGGAAGGGAGGCAAATGTAGAACTCGGATATCTCCGATGATGTTAATTTGCAGATGAGTAATGGAGATGAATAAAGCAAATACAGATAAGTACTCAAATAGCAAAGGCAGTGTGGTTTGGAGGAAGTGGTATGGGCTTTGTTGCTAAATAGTGAGGGGGCTGAATCCAGACTTCAAGTTCTGCAGCCAGTGAATAAATTAATATTTGGGGGCAAGTAATTTAATCCCTCCGAGCTTCAGAATTCACATCCTGAAGTGGAGATTTGTAATTGTTAATTAAACAATGTTTGAAAATTCCTTGACATGGTTTTTTACTGGGTTATTTAACAAACAGATACTGAACATACACTGTGTGCTATGTGCTGAAGTACTGTGGTAACCAAGGACCAGGCTACTGTATGTATGTATGTATGTATGTATTTTTAATTTACATCCAAGTTAGTTAGTATATAGTACAATAATGTTTTCAGGAGTAGATTCCAGTGATTCATCCCCTATATGTAACACCCAGTGCTCATCCTGACAAGTGTCTTCCTTAATGCCCCTTACCTGTTTAGCCCATCTCCCCACCCACAGCCCCTCCAGCAACCTCTAGTTTGTTCTCTATTTAACAGTCTCTTACGTTTTGTCCCCCTTCCTGTTTTTATATTATTTTTGCTTCCCTTCCATTATGTTCATCTGTTTTGTATCTTAAGTTCCTCATAGGAGTGAAGTCATATATTTGTCTTTCTCTGACTTATTTCGCTTAGCATAATACACTCCACTTCCCTCCATGTTGTTGCAAGTGGCAAGATTTCATTCTTTTTGATCGCTGAGTAATACTCCATTGTGTGTGTATACAACATCTTCTTTATCCATTCATCTGTCAATGGACATTTGGGCGTTTTCCATACTTTGGCTATTGTCGATAGCACTAATATAAACATTGGGGTGCATGTGCCCCTTCGAAGTAGCACACCTGTACCCCATGGATAAATACCTAGTAGTGCAATTGCTGGGTTGTAGGTAGTTCTATTTTTAATTTTTTGAGGAATCTCCATAGTTTTCCAGAGTGGCTGCACCAGTTTGCATTCCCGCTAGCAGTGCAAAAGAGATCCTCTTTTCTCTGCATCCTCGCCAACATCTGTTGTTGCCTGAGTTGCTATTTTAGCCATTCTGACAGGTGTAAGATGGTATCTCATTGTGGTTTTGACTTGTATTTCCCTGATGAAGAGTGATGTTGAGCGTTTTTTTTCATGTGTCATTTGGTCATCTGGATGTCTTCTTTGGCGAAGTGTCTATTATGTCTTTTGGCCATTTCTTCACTGGATGATTTGTTTTTTTGGGCGTTGAGCTTGAGAAGTTCTTTATAGATTTTGATTACTGATGCTTAATCTGATATGTCCTTTGCAAATATCTTCTCCCATTCCGTCGGTTGCCTTTTAGTTTTGCTGATTGTTTCCCTCCCTGTCAGGCTACTGTTTCCGTGGAGTTTCTTTTGTAGAGACAGAAAATAAGTTAACAGTGAACTTGGGGCTCCTTAGTTATTATATGGGTTAATACGTTGAGCAAAGAAGAATGTTGAGCAAATGAGTTGGGGGTGATTCTGGGCTGATGAGGAGAAAGAAAATGCATGCCAAGGAATTTCTTGCTGGGCCAGTGTTCCATGTATCATGGTATTTGTATGCTGCTAAGTGTAGCAGTGGTAGTGTCACATCTCTGATGACATTCTTGAGGATGACATTTAAATTCTCTGTAGCTGTTTTATTACTTAGATGCAGAATGTTGTAGCCCTCGAAACTACACACCACTGAGAATGTTCTCTATGGCTTGTGATTGAAAATGGGGACTTGACCTGGCTTACCCCAGAGTATCGCCTTCGGCACTCTCATCAAGAAGGTAATTGGGCCGTCTCATGGGAGGGCATCTTCTATCATCTGGTGCCTTCCAGGAAGTAACTGGCTTTGTGCTGGGAAAAAATGCAAAATGAGCTGCTTCCCTGATGAGTTTGTCCAACAGAGGTCCTAGTGAAGGAAAGGTGTTCATTTTTTTTTTTTAAGGTGTCCATTTTCTGAGGGTGGAATTGTGTCTCAGAAATTTGATTAGGTTTGTTTGTTTATTTATTTATTTATAGAGCACAAATGAGTCAGGGACAGAGAGATGGGGAGAGAGAGAGAAGCAGAGAGAGAGAGGGTAGAGAGAGAAGCAGGGCTCCCCCAAAGCGGGGCTTAGGCTCACCTGAAGCGGGTCTCCAGTTTCCCTGATGCAGGGCTCAAACTCAAGAACCATGAGATCGTGACCTGAGCTGAAGTCAGATGCTTAACTGACTGAGCCACCCAGAAGTCCCTGATTAGGTTTTTTTTAAAAAAATTGGGGCATGGGGTACATAGGTGGCTCAGTCTGTCTAGCTTTTCTTCAGCTCAGGTCATGATTTCACTGCTTGTGAGTTCAAGCCCCTCATCGGGCTCTGTGCTGACAGCTTGGAGCTTCAGATTCTGTGCCCGTCTGCCCCTCTCCTGCTCACACTCTGTCTCTCTTTCTTTTTATCTCTCAAATGTAAACTAAGACATAAAACATATTTTTAAAAAATTGAGGCATAATTCATGTGTTATATTAGTTTCAGGGGTACAACATAATGATTCAGTATTTGTATACATTGTAAAATGATCATCACATGTCTACTTAACATCTGCCATCATACATAGTTAACAAATTTTTTTTCTTGGGATGAGAAATTTTAAGATCCGTTCTCTTAGCAACTTTCAAATATGCAATACAGTGTTATTAACTATAGTCACCGTGTTGTACATTACATCGTCATGGCATTTATTTTATAACTGGAAATTTGTACCTTTTGAACTCCTTGCCCATTTTAGCCGCTCCCCACCTGTCAACTACCAATATGTCCTGTGTACCTATGAGATTTTTATTTTCTTTTAGATTCCACATATAAATGAGGTCATATGATACTGGCCTTTCTCCATCTTGTTTTGCTTAGCATAATGCCCTCAAGGTCTATCCCTGTTGCTGCAAATTGCAAGATTTCATTCTTTTTTATGGCTGGATGATATTCCCTTGTACATATATACCACATTTTTCTCTATCCATTCAGCATTAGTGGACCCTTGGGTTTCTTCCATGTCTTGGCTATTGTAAATAATGCTGCAATGAACATGGAGGTACATCTATCTCTTTGAGTTAGTGTTTTTGTTTTCTTTGGATAGATATCCAGAAATAGTCACTACATAATATTATTTTTGTTGTTTTGTAATGCAAACTGGCTTTAAGTTTTGCTTCTGCATGGTTAAATTCTTCATTCTTATTAATTGAAGTGGGGGATGGGAAGAAAGCAGCCATGACTTTCCTGGGAAATATTTGGAAAAGCTTCCTAGTAGTTTACATCTGTAATGGAATTATCCTCTACTTGACCTTAAGACTAGAGACATTTGCTCAGGTCCATAGGTGGTTTTATTATCTATTTGCCTTGAATAAGTTTTGAGCTTTGGCCACCATCATCCATGGTGAAGGCTCAAACCTAAGAATGAAAAGCCCATACCCTGAGGATGGCAGAACAGAAGGACACAGAGAACTTAGATTTTTGAAAATGATGAGTTGCTGCACTGAATCTCTGATCTTCAAACTCCCTGTTGAAGTAAACACAAATGTCTTTATTATTTAATCCCCTGTTAATAAGCTTTGTAAAATTAACTTCCTGTTGAATACATCCTAATTGACACAGGTTCCTGATGATATATGTCTTCATCTTATTTTCTCTCTCCAGTGTTGGCTCTTGAGATTATAAGGAACTGAAGAGAAGCAAAGATCCATTTGGAGTGTTTTGAACAGCATCTGAGCATGCTGATAACTTTTAGTGATTGTAAAACTTATATGTTGACCTATTTTGAATTACTTTTTCCTTCTCCTGATTCAGTCAAGCAGGACAGGAGCTTCTATGTAAATATCTCCATGTCCCTCAGTGGCATCTGAGGTGAACTTATGTTTATTCAACAAAAAAGGCACATACTGTTATGCACAGTTAATAAATTTAGGGCTGCTATTCACTGTACAAAAGTAATTACTCTTGGGTTCAACGGTGAGCTGCCATGAGCTTCCTGGGAGCATTTCAAATAGGATTATGCTAGCAAAAATGAGGTCACTCAGAGCCTTTTAGGAACTTGTCATTTGAATTCATAGAGGTCTGCCCTTTTTTTCTCTTTGCTGTTGATCTCTGTCCCAAACAATTAGGCAATTCGACTGGCAAGAGGGCTCCCAGGAACTAGATTTCAGTTTCCTGAAGTGGGGATGAGGGAATCACTACGAGAAATCAGAGGGCCCACACAGTGATGGGTAATTAAGCATTCTGAGAACGAAGAATTGAAATGTGCTGTGTGGTAAGGGCATGATGCTTGAAGTGCTTTGAATTTATGGACCACTAGTGCAGAGTGGCTAGTGTTCTCCTTACTACCTTCTAATAAATTTAACTTGCACTCAGATTCCCAAACCTCACCCTGGCACGGTGCAGCCCTTACCTATTTTGTGACTGCCCCCCCCCCACGCTATTGTCATCTGGGGGTTTAAGAAACTTGGAAAATGGAAAATGAGAAACTCAAATAGGCTACTGATAAATCTTATCTATCTATGTAACTATTCTGTTAATCTGCCCTGCATATCTATTCACCTATATACTTAATGTGTTTTCTCAACCCACTCAACACTCCTAAACTGCTTACTTAACCTAACCTGCGTTCTCACCATACTGACCCATTTATCTTTTCAAAACGTAAAGATGACCTATCAATGAAATCGATGAAATTCTCCACTTGAGGACTTTGCTTGATGTTACCTTAAACTTGATTTGAAGGGCTTTAGCTCAAGTTAATGGGTTATTTGTTTTGTTGTTGTTATGGTTTTATTTAGGAAGCAGTCCTTACTATGATTCTCATCAGGAGGATGTGCAGATGTGACTTGTGTCCGATCCTTTGACAGACGATGATGATGATGATGATAATGATGGTATTGGAGTTGATTATGAAGAGGTTGAAGAAATTGTCTCTGAAGTTGTGGAAGATTTTCAGTTTAACTTCATGCAGAATGATTTACTTATTTATTTCTTTTGGATGTATGCATTTTCCCTCCATGCCTGCTATTTCCTTCTATTACCTATCAAGTGTTTACTACATGTCAGTGTGTGCTCAGCCCAACGCTAGGTGATATAATAGAAGGCACATTTGGGTTTCAAAGAAATGAAGGTCCAATCCCTGATGAGAGAAACTTGATTTTTGTTTCAACCAAAGAAAGACATCCCTGGAATATTATACTGGGTTGAATAGTGTAACTCCTAAATTCATGTTCACCTGGAACTTGTGAATGTTACATCATTTAGAAATAGAGCCTTTGCGGATGTAACCAAGTTAAGATGAAGTCTTACTGGATTAGAGGGTAATTTAGACACTATATCTGTATATCACTGAGCTTTCCTAAAAAATGGTAACAATTTGTACACCTGCCAGCAGTAGACACATATGTAGGTGCTAATTTTATTGCATCTTTATTTATATTGGGGGGTATTACCAATGACAAATATTGCTATGATCTTCCTGGGTGAAAAACAGTACCTTAATGTTTTAATTTTCAATTCTGTGATTATTAGTGAGAATAATATTTTCCCCCTTTTTTGTTGGGATTTCCATTGATTTTTCTGTTCACCAGGCAGGAATGTAAAATAAATGTATATAAACATGGGATGAGCTCCTTAGGAAGATTACAAGTCCAAAATCACTACACCTGTTTGAACAGACTGGGCAGCTTGATGAAATCATGTCGGGGCCGGGGGTTCAAGAGGTATAGATGCAATACAGTCCTCAATCCTGAGGGTTTTTTTTTTTAATTCTTCCTGGGAGAAAAGAAATGCAGAAGGAAACATGCTGTGCCTGCAAATGCGAAGTTTGAAGTGGCAGAATCAGGGACTCCTGGGGGGGCTCAGTCGGTTAAGTGTCCAAATCTTGGTTTTGGCTCAGGTCATGATTTCATGGTTTCATGGGGTCCGGCTCTGTGCTGGTGGCACGGAGCCTGCTTGTGATTCTCTCTCTCCTCTCTCTCTTTCTCTCTCTCTCTCTCTCTCTTTCTCTGCCCCTCCCCCACTCACAGTCTCCGTCTCTCTCAAAATTAAATAAATAAACAAACTTAAAAAGAATTTTAAAGTGGCAGAAACAGCAAGGAAAAATTCTTTCTTTTATAGGTTTTGCTTTGATGTTCTTGTTTCTTTTCTTAAAAATTTTTTTAATGTTTGTTCATTTTTCGGAGAGAGAGACAGAGCACGAGCAGAGGAGGGGCAAAGAGAGAGGGAGACACAGACTCTGAAGTAGGCTCCAGGCTCTGAGCTTCAGCACAGGGTCTGATATGGGGCTTGAACCCAAGAACCGGGAGATCATGACCTGAGCCAGTCGGATGCTTAACCGACTGAGCCACCCAGGCTCCCCTTGTTTCTTTTCTTACATCTTTTGTTCCCATCTTAGCAAACTAATCTCCATAATATTTCTCTAATGGTCACTTTCTTATGAGTGCCTTTTAAGAACCGACAAGTTTTAGCCCAACCTTTTCCTTCCTTCATCTCAAAGGTCTTGGAATCCAACCTTGTGGCTTCTCAAAGCTGATTTTTTGCCAGTGGGTGGCAGCCTATTGCTTTCAAGAGACACAGTTGTAAATGTGTTTAGAGGGCAGGGTGGGAGTGGAGGGAGCATGGTGTGTAAGAGATAACTGGAATTCTGGGGCAGATAAATAAGACTTGCATCACCGTGATAACAAGATCAATTTGGCAGTTTGTTTGAACAACTTTAAATGATGACTGATTTATAAAAATATATACTGCATAAGCTTTAGGATTCCTTCTGGGAAGTTTTGGGGGGGAGGTATCCTACTGAAGAAAAGGTTTGTTATAAATATATTTTTTCTACTTCCAAACTCTCAGAAAGATATTTGATTTCACCAGAAAATACGGGCACCTGACATTCCCCTGCCATGCCACTAGGACTTCGTCACCCTGAGTCAGAAGGTGAGAAATAATGAAGTAATCTCAGTCTCTTCTTGCTAAAACTAGGGTTTGCATAAAGCTTGTGACCATTTCACCCATGTTCTAAATAGTGGGCCTGTGTGGAAAGGGAAGAGTTCTTCTCAATTCCCGAAGGAAAGGAAGTTTTGATCATTCTATTAAAAAGTGTGGGTGAATTGAGGAAGTAGAAACCCCAGGGCTATAAAAGTCCATACACTGGCTAATGAAATCAAGTTTGTCTTTGCTTGAGCTGTTCTAGGAGGAAGAAAGGAACCTTAGAACATAGGAAGGGTGCAGATGGTGAAGATATAAGCTGGGGTTCTCAATCCCAATTTATCACTGGTCAGTTGAGGGATTGGATGCATCCCTGAATTCTCTCTGGGCACCAGGTTTTCAACGGCAAAATAAGAAGGTTAGACTGGATGGTCTCCTGGGCCAATTCCTGCTCTAAAATTCCAGGAGGCTTCTATCTTTTCTGTCTTTAGCTTCTCCCTGCAATCCAACCCCATTGTCTTCAAATATTAATCTTTCCTTAAAATAGGCTCAGGATACATAATGTGTTGTGTATTTTCTTCACATTTCTCTCACTGGGAACATCAGCATATCCCTTACCTTGATTTTTCCATGAGTATTTTGTTGCACTGGAGGGTTCCTCGGGTGAGAAAGTCAGTGACCTCAGAAAGTATCCTCATTGACTTTGTGTGCTTCTTTTAACCGGCTGAGAGAGCCCTCTGAGTTGCCTGCTCAGGTTGCTAAAAAGCAATTCATTTATTCAACAAGTTTTCAGTGAGTACATACTGAGCTCCAGGTCCCTTGCCATGTGCAATAGTTCTTCCCAAGGACCATTTGCAAATTTACCTTTCTCTTGGCTAAATATGAGTCTGTCTACATGGGTGGAAGACCTTCAGATTTTTAGAACTTCTCCAGAGGCAGTAGTTACAAGACCCTTTCCCACAGACTCCAATGCCCAGAAAGCACCATGCTCTGAAGATGAGTGGGGTTGAATCCTACGCAAAGAGAACCTTTTTTTTAATCTGCACAAAAACATCTTATGGGATGTGGTGGCTCTGATTCCCAGGGTCTAAGCATCTAAGATTTTATTTCCTTCCCTTCATCTTCTTGGATTCTTTCTCATTTTCATCTTTAATTTTTTATTTTTTGAGAGAGAGAGAGAGAGAGAGAGAGAGAGAGACAGAGAGAGAGCACACGCATGTGGGGGAGGGACAGAGGAAGAGGGAGAGGGAGAATCCCAAGCATGCTCTACACCGGGCACAGAGCCCAATGTGGGGCTTGATCCCAAGAGTGAGATCATGACCTGAGCTGAAATCAAGAGGTGGATGCTCAACCAGGTCACCCAGGTACCACTCATTTTTATCTTCCCTCCTACAAAAGAGAATTTTTTTCCCATTCTGGACCCTTCCTCTTGTAACTCCTTTTCCTTGGTAAAAAATGCTCAAAAATGCATTCAAGTTTAAATTTCTATGAAGCACTTGGTTTATTATACTCATAAATCCTCTTTTGGTTTGCAAAACATTTGCAGTAAATGTGATGAGTTCATATGGAAATTAAGGTACCACTACATCTTTTTTTTTTTTTTTTTTGTTTTATTTTATTTCTCTGTTCCCAAAAGTGTTACTCTTATACTGGGCATGTGTCTTGACTAGACACTCATGTCAGTTTATTTTATTTTATTTTATTTTATTTTATTTTATTTTATTCTATTCTATTTTATTTTATTTATTTTATTAAATATAATTTGTCAGATTGGTTTCCATACAACACCCAGTGCCCATCCCAACAGGTGCCCTCCTCAATGCCCATCACCTGCTTTCCCCTCTCCCCCACCCCCCATCAGCTCTCAGTTTGTTCTCAGTATTTAAGAGTCTCTTATGGTTTGCCTCCCTCCCTCTCTGTAACGTTTTTTCCTCCCCTTCCCCTTCCCCATGGTGCTCTGTTAAGTTTCTCAGGATCCACATATGAGTGAAAACGCACTACATTTTTTTAATTAGACATATATGTAAAAGGAAACAAATGTCTACTGGAATGGAAGAAGGTTTGGGTCTAGAGGAGCATTTTCCTCCATTGTTTTCATAGGTTTACTTGGAGCCCGTTTGCTTACAGCATCCTTTGTGCTAAGCACTCCCCTCCTTAGAAAGGCAGAGGAGGGGTCTGGCCTTTTCTGCCCTGGGTGGGTAATTTATTCAAAATCCTCTGCCTCTCCCACTGATATGTTTGATGTCGCAGGCAAGGAAAGCAGTTTTTAGCTTCCTAAGGAGAATAGCAGAGGCCTGTCCATTTGCCCACTGTCATTGTTTTCAACCATGGCTGCACATTAGAATCACCCGGGTGCTTTACAAAGTCTCATATATGGTCTCCACTGCAGAGTAATACATGGCAATTGTAATCTCTGCAAGCGGAGTTAGGACATCAGTATTTCTTTAAAAGCTCCACAGAAACTGTGCAGTTAGATTGAGGACCAATGGCCTGTGTTTTCCCAGGGTTACAACACAGACTAACTTATGAGCACGGATGGGCCAAATTGAAGTGGTTCAGTTCTGTCCTTTTATCACACAGACACACATGAACATCACTCATTTGGTATGGGACACAAAAAGGGAGTTTCGGTGACAGACACACATGGAGATTGCAGACACACACAACCTTGATGAGAGACACATCACAGACAGAGGCGTGTGCCCCGCCCCCCAACACAGTTAGAGATTATAGCTCCTGACACACATAGAGACATATATGCTGGCAGAAAGACACAATCCTAGAATTTAATAGAAAAAAGGAGTATAGTCATAGACATACACACTTTCACAACATAGACACAGAGATACATGCTCACAGATATGCATAGATATGGTTTCATGGAGAGACATAGCTACACCCAAAAAGAGACACAAGACAAGAACTCACATGTGTACATGTAGACCAAGATACCCACAGAGATGCACAGAAGTTGACAGAGACCTGTGTTTACGGAGATATGGAGAGGTACATGGAGGCACATCCAGAGACCATGCAGCAAAGAGACACATGCTCAGAGGTGCACGTTAGTAACTTTTGGGACTTTTTTGGTATAATATTTTGAAGCACCATTGAAGATTTGCTTCCTATTCACAGAAGTGCTTTTGCCTGGGCCTGTTTTCAGGTAGGCATGAGGCACGGGGGGTGAAAGCTGTGTAGCCTTAGAGGAGGGAACACATTAGCTTTCAACAGAAATAGATCCTGCTGAGAAGTTTTCCTTCTTCCAACTCTACAGTTTTGGGTTTTGAATAACAATAATAACAATACAATAACAATGGAATGGCCACTTTGGGCTATTTTGTCTGGAGAATGGAATAAAAGATCCATGATGCCTTACAGTCTACCCATGAACTCAAACCTATCATTTGTAATGAGCTTTACATGTATAATGTCATTAGGTCTCCAAAGGAACCCAGTGGGCTGAATTCTATATATCCTTATTTTGTAGGTGTGGAAACTCAGGCACAGAGAGGTTAAGTAATGTTCTCTGGGTCACTCAGCTAGTAGGCCAAAATTCTTGTCTTACTTGAGTCTCTGCTCCTTACCACCCTGACACTGCTTTTCCAACTAAGAGGGAGTTGTAATTTGAATGTTACTTTAAAGGTGAGAAGACAGAGTCAGAGAGGAGGCCAAGCACCTCAGGTAGGAATCTTTAGGGATAAACTCAAGTTTTGAATCTGAGTGTCTGGCTCCTGCTCAAAGCCTAGCTTCACTGCAGAGGCAGTCCTTTGGTTCATTCCTCAGTCGATAAGTGAACTTGATACTGGGAGTTTGGGGATTCTCAGGGTAAGGACCCAGAACTACAAATAAACAACACTGACCATGCCACAGCTTTCCTCAGAGGCAGGATTTTCTTCTCCTAAAAGATGAAAGGGTTGGAGGCATTTTCTACTTCTCTCTACTCCTCTGTTTGTGTCTCTGGGAACTGGGCATCTGCTGTTTGTAGTACCTAGACCTCTGGTACCTAAAAACTCTTGAATTTCAGTTTGTCCTGGCAGACTATCCAGAATGTGTCCTGGCATCCCAGCCCTGGAAAGAAACAACCTGGCTTTGGGAGGATCTGTTTTCTAAGCATGCCTCACTGGAATGACAAACAGTTACTGGATGGGCAGCCATCTTGGTTGTAGTGCTTTGTGGGATCCGCTCCATTCCTCTTCTTAGCACCTGACTGTGGACAGGACTGTAGTGCAGGTGTGCGTATGATGTCTACTGTCAGTCAACAGTCAGTCACGGGTATATGGAGCATTTATCATAAGCTTCTTCCTGTGACGGCTTCTGTGGTGGTTACTAAATGGGTATTCCTATACTCAAGGAGTTTATGATTTAATTGAAGAGATGATTAAACTGATCAACTGGTAAGAAATAGTCAAACCAGAGGTTAGAGATTGGTAGTGGAATGGCTGATTCTGACCAGGAGATAACCACCCACCCCTGTAATACACACACATAATGCTTTAAAAATATCTTGACGTGAGTGGGCAATTTTTAAATGTCAGAATATCTCACATAAAAAATTTTGAATTCCTGGGGCACCTGGGTGGCTCAGTCGGTCGAGTGTCCAACTTTGATATCAACTCAGGTCATGATCCTGCCGTTGTGGGATTGAGCCCTGTGTCAGGCTCTGCGCTGAGCATGGAGCCTACTTGGGATTCTCTCTCTCTCCCTCTCTCTGTCCCTCCCCTGCTCACACACACACTCTCTCTCAAAATAAATAAACATTAACATTTTTTTTTTGAATTCCTGTGTTCTATTGAAAAAAAAATAGATCTAGCCATGCTGAGCTTACGTACCACATAGAAATAATTGACTAGAGCTGAGTAGCAACTCCCCTTGAAACAACACTATGCTATACCATTCTCTTTATAGTCTTTAATTCCAGCCCTCTTGATTCATTAAGATTATCTGCTTGAATGTTTGCAGCTGTCTAACTCACAATGGTGCATAGGCATTCATTAACAGCAAAGCTCAGTGATAAATGTCTTAGGAAGTTGAGGAGGGAAAGTCATTGAGGGCTCGAGTAGTCAAGGAAAGCTTCATTAAGGAAGTGGTAACTAAGCTGAACTATAAAAAAATCAGTATCAAGGTAAGGGGATACAGTGTGGGAATGTAGTTGTGAGTAAGGTGTGTGAAAAACAGTACAAAAGTTAAGTAGAAAGTTTAAATTCTGAACGATTAAGGGCCTAAATGTGAAAAGCAAAATTTTTGAACATTTAGAAGAAAATACAGAGACTATTTTATTAGAACTGGGAAGGGGTGCCTGGGTGGCTTAGTTGGTTAAGTGTCTGACTTCAGCTCAGGTCATGATCTCCCAGTTCAGGAGTTTGGGCCCCACGTTGGGCTCTGTGTTGACAGCTTAGAGCCTTGAGCCTGCTTCAGATTCTGTGTCTCCCTCTCTCTCTGCCCCTCCCCAGCTCACACTCTGTCTCTATCACTGTCTCCCTCTCTCAAAAAAAAGAGCTGGGAAGAATTTATTTTAATCATCCAAAAAGCCAAGACCATAACGGAAAATATTAAGAAGTTTGACTTCAGTAAATTAAAAAAAAAGTGTCTATCTAAAAATATAGAAAAAGTCCAAAGGCAAGCTGAAGACAAGGAGAGTATTTTTAATGCATAGAATAGAGGATAAATATCTATAATTTATTAAATAAAAACTTACAAATCAGTAAGAAAAAGACAAACAGCCCCATGGAAATGTGTAAAATATATATGAACATTTCATTGACAGAAAGGAAACAGTGGCCAATAAATAATGAGAAGATACTCAAGAATTTTATTTCGGAAATGCAAAGTAAAACAATTATGATATATTATTTTATAAATATAATATTGGCACAAATTTTAAATTTTTTAAAGTTTATTTATTTTGAGGAGGGAGGGGCAGAAAGCAGGAGAGAGAATTCCAAGCACTCAGTGTGGAGCCCAATGTGGGGCTTGATCTCACCACTGTGAAATCATGACCCGAGCCAAAATGAAGAGTCAGACACTTAACCAACTGAGCCAAGCAGGTGCCCCCATCTTGGCACACATTTTAAAATGTGGCAATTCCAAGGGGTTGGTAAGGATATTGAAAATTGGTACTTTTCACATACTTCTTAGGGGAAAGGGACTTGGTACAAATCTGAGGAGAATATACCTTGTATTAAATTCTTGTTGAAATGTCTAACAACAGCATGAAGGATTACAGAAGGAATGGAAGGATATTGTTCTAAGGTTCTTATGTCATACATGAAGGGCTATAATATTTGAAGATAGACTATGACATGTTAAAGATGGGTATTTTAACTATAGAGCAACCACAAACAAAACAAAACAAGGACGTATGGTTAAGAAGCCAAAGTCAGGGCACCTGGATGGCTCAGTCAGTTAAGCGTCCGACTTCAGCTCAGGTCATGATCTCACGGTTCATGAGTTCCAGCCTGGAGCCTGCTTCAGATTCTGTGTCTTCCTCTCTGCCCCTCACCCACTCACACTCTGTTTTTCTCTGTCTCTCAAAAATAAATGTAAAAAAAAATTTGTTAAGAAAAAAAAAAAAAGAAGAAGCCAAAGTGGAACTAGAATGAAATACAGTACTATTCTATTAATCCCAAAGAAGGTGGGAAAAAAGGGACACAGAAAAGATTGAATGTATAGAAAATAAAGTGCAAAGATAGTAGCTTTACACATAACAATGTCGATAATTGAATGATCTAAATACATGAAAGTGGAGATAGTGGGGCACCTGGGTGGCTCAACTGGTTGAGTGTCCAACTTCAGCTCAGGTCATGATCTCACGGTTTGTGAGTTCGAGCCCTGCGTTGGGCTCACTGCTGACGGTGCAGAGCCCGCTTCGGAGCCTCTGTCCCTGCCACTCTGTTCCTCCCCAGCTCGTGCTCTCTCTCAAAAATTAAAACAAAACAAACATTAAAAAAATAAAAGTGGAGATCATAAAACTGGATCTGAAATGAAGATCTAGTTATATTGAATTTACAAGAAACACTTAGATAAAAAGATAGAGATAGGTTTAATGAAAAGGCCTGAAAATATATTTTAAAATATTGAATACAGTGAGTGAACTTGAGAGAGCTGGAGTGAATAATATCAGAAAAAATCATCTTCACACCAAGGAAGATTCCCAGAGACAAAGAGGAAAATTTCATAATGACAAAAGGGTTCATTCATAAACAAAACATAATCAAAATGCGTGTGCCTAAGAAACAGAAAATGCATAAGGTGAAGTTTGGCATTACCTAAAGGGTGTTAGATAAACCTGTAATTATGATTGGAGATTTCAAAATATTAATCTAAAATTTGATTTAATAATTGCCACAGAAAAACAGTAATAAGTAGAAGACTGAACAGCACTATGAAGAACCGGAACTAATTGATGTTTATAGAACATAGCATCCTATAAGAGCAGAAAACAATCTTTTCAAGCGCACATGGAACACTTAAGATGATCGCATGCTGAGCCATAAAACAATCTTTAGTAAATTATGAAGACTGAAACCATACAGAGTATGTTCTGTGATCACAACAGAAGTAAATAAGAAACCAATAATAGGAAGATATCTTGGAAATCCCCGAAAGTTTGAATTAAATAGCACACTTCTAAATTATTAATGGGCTTAGGAAAAAATTGCCATGGAAAATCATTTTAGCTGAATGAAAATGAAACAAAACTTCAAAATCTGTGGGATGCAGCTAAAGCAGTGATTGTGGGGAATATATATATGTTCATATATGCATAGATTGAAAATTTACAAGAATTATAATTTTAATTCTCAGGCCCAGGGGATGAGATTACAGGGCAATTACAGCATATTCCTTGAAACTTGCTATGGTTTTCATGTCTCCACAAAGATTTTGCATTATCTTAATATTCACTGAAAGATGGTATTATTTAAAAACTAAAGTTCATAAATAGTTTGTGTCTTTCCCAGTCCTCAAACAGCTGGCCAGGGAGTGGGTCATTTAGGATTTGAACCCAGCTGTGTCATAGAAAATCTATATCCTTATCACTATGCTGTGGATAAGGTAATTTCTCTGTAATAATCTCTGGGGAAAGCACACCCATAGTACACAAGTTCTTTCTATCTTCAGTTACTCAAACATAGTTCTTATCCACCCACAACGAGCAGAACAGGGCAAGTGAAAGGAGTCTGGGAGTAACACTGTCCTGTCCTAGACGCTGAGGTTCATGTTCCACGTATTTTCGGTATTTGTGAACATTTTAGTACTTCTGGATGTGTAAGCTGCAAGTGGTACTTATCAATACAATGCATTCAACTTAACACACCTGTATTAAGAGTTCAGAGTGTGGATATATTCTCTATTTGAACTCCACTGAATCTTTCAGCAGAGACCAAGTTGCTGTGATGGTACAGATTAAGAGGAAAGGTTCCACCAAGTCCATTTGAGGTCTTTGGAGCTGTCCTGGTGCTGACTCTTCCTATGACTTGGTTATTCAACTATTTCTTGGATTTAGTAAGATACCTTGATATCATTTCCTATTTGCTTAAGTTGGTTTTGTTACTCCAGATCAAAAGAAACTAATGTCCACAATCAAGCTTACCCACATTAAGTAGCTTTTGGGGATTTGAATACAGATTGGTTGAACTCCAGGACAAGCAACTGTTTATATTGACATCCAAATGGTGTAGATGATAATCGCTGTCCATTAAGAAATTGTAATCTATAGACATTTGTTTTGAAGAATAAGGGAAACATTTCTGTAACTTTTCCCTTGTTCATGTTTGATAGATTAAAAAAAATTAATGTTTATTTTTGAGAGAGAGAGAGAGAGACAGAGTGTGAGCAGGGGAGGAGCAGAGAGAGAGGGAGACACAGGATCTGAAGCAGGCTCCAGGCTCTGAGCTGTCGGCACAGAGCCCCATGTGGGGCTCAAACCCATGAACCACGAGATCATGACCTGAGCCGAAGTGAGACGCTTAACTGACTAAGCCACCCTGGCGCCCCAATGTTTGATAGATTTAAATGCTTTCTCTTTTTTTTTCTAGATCCCATTTAGCTTATTTTTAATGACAAAAGACACATTTTATTCATTTAAGGAACTTTTCTTCCCTCTTTCTCCACTTCCCACATTTCCTGGCTCAAAAATCATTCTGGAGTTTTCTTCACAAGATTTCCAGTTTTCAGAGATTTCCTAACAAGATCAAAGTACAGATAACAGACAAGAAGGTGAATGTGCTGGTTGCTCCTTGTTCCTTCACAAGGAATGGAGCTGGCACTCACACCTGATTAGTTTTACAGTGTTGAGGAATTCTACAGAAATCACGGACAATGGTGGGGTTTTCCACATTCTAGAAGATCATGTTACTCTTGGGATTTAAACCACTGATCCCAGTTCCCCTGAAAACATCTGCTGTTCACTGCTGGCACCATCAGGTGCTTTTTTCAGCCCTTTACTCTGGTGTGAAGGCACCTGTGTAGCTGCCTTCCTGAAGCTCTTTATTCTGAAATGACGTGCTGGAAGCATAGACCAAATAGGGTAGGTTTGCTGAAAGCTACAAGTTAATTTGGCGGTTTTTCTGCTCTTGAATGAACTTTCTGATGCCTTCACCTTGTCATGGTCTGCAGCATATCAATTCATTACATTTGGGAAAAATACATATTAATGTGTTCAGTAAGTAACCTGGGAAGAAATGCGTTTATCTTATTTCACCAAAAGCTGATGGGCATGCATTTCCTAATCTGAATAATTTACTTAGAGGAGGGTGATTATGATCATACAGCTTGGATTGCATCTGTCACAGGTACTTTTGCAGTGCTTCCTGGAGAAGTGATTATTTTTAATGCATCCATACCCTTTGCATTCTTCAATTAGTAGCTCCTTGAATTATTGATTTTACAGTCTAATTTGCAGTGGTGTCATTGGGCAGCTTTATAGGCATACACCTGTGCAGTTACTTAGAGGGACTCTGCACTAGGTTTAATACTCTGCAGTTGCTATTTTGAAATTCTGGACACGCTTTGAACAAGGTGCTCTGAATTTTCATTTTGCATTGGGTTGCACAGATAATGTAGACAGTCCTCAATGTCACTAAGCTGTAGGGATACTGGAGTGGGCCAAAGTTAAATAGTGAAATGAGCACAGAACTTAGTTACTGGTTAGCTGTGTGACCTGTAGTAAGTGTAGCTTTGGTTTTCTCAGTAGGAAATAAATAAATAAAATAACTACCCCTACTTACTCCCAATTTTTTTTGATGCTTAAAATGAAAGGAATGGTACTTGTGGAGATACAATGCAGGTTCTTAGGATTAATATGCATATTAATACATTAATTAATTAATTTTGATTCGTTAGTTAATAATTAGTTAATTAGTTATGACTTTGGAACAAGTTCATTAACATTAAATTTTTGTGGCTGGGAAATATCTGTTGTAGAGCAAATTTTTTCTTTCCAGCTTACCTGCTAGAATTTTCTTTATACCTATATTCTTTGCATATTATATATTGTATATATGGACCATATAATGACTGTTGTTTTAGTTCAGTTCTCCTCCTTGGCTGTACAATAGATCACCTGATGTCCTAAAAACAAGACCAGACCTCTGAATAAGAACCTGAAGAGGAATCCAGGATTTTGCAATTATTTTGCTTTACTTTGTTTTGTTTACAGTGGGAGGAGCATCAGCTTTGGTATCTGGTAGACTTGGTTCTGCCTGTTTTGCTAAATGTGAAAGTGGGGAGAAAATAAGAGAGAATTTAGAGAGTGTAAGGCTGCAAAATCTCCTTTGTAAAGTGCTCAGTCCTGTAGGGCTATCATCAATAGGTGGTGACCCTCATTAAGTTTTCATTTTTTATTGTGTATTGGTGTGTGTGTGTGTGTGTGTGTGTGTGTGTGTATCTACAAGTGGATTGTAAAATCTTTGAGGTCATAAACTGTGGTTTACTCATCTTTTTAATGCCTATAGCTTCCAGTACAGTGTGGAGCACGTTCATAAAAACCATTTTTTAGTTGATTTTTTTTGACAGAAATAAAATTAAAAATCAACTCAGCTATGTCAAATGCATTTAAAAACACCAAAATTGCATTCTGGCAGACTCATCAATGATTTCAATAAGATCTGGAGAGCATTTGCTCATCTGTGTCTAGGCGACTGAGACATTTTTAAAATAATCAGTCTGTGGAGTCTATTAGTTTAGAAATTCCACTTAGAGGACCGCTACATTTGTTCTGAGTCATTCCATGCTCTACAGGACTGCAACAAATAAACTGCATCAGTTTTAAGGTCTGGGTATGATTTTTGAAAGGATGAATGCAGGTGACATGTTTTGTAAACTGTAGGTACTGGGGTAGGGATGTGGTAGAAAGTATTGCTCAGGAGAGAACAGGACTGGGGTACAGCTCAGAAACCAGAAGTCATTCAACAGTATTAGAATAATAAAGAATGTGGCTGGAGAGTGGGGTCTAATAGTCATCTGGTCTTAAATAAGAGTTCATTGGCTTGGGGCAGGAGAGTAAGAGGAAAGGATGAAAATACAGAAGTCTTTTCTGCTCTAAGTCTGGATTTATCTTAGAATTAGAGCAGAACTGAATCTATAGGTGGCAGTTTTAGATGGGCAGTAACTGGCAGAATCCAATCAGTCTTATAACAAGGGATTGTCCTCTGATTCTTGGCTGTGATTTTGTTTGTTTGGCTTTATTTTGTTCTGCATCTAAAATTGTCTTTATAATTTCCCAAATTCATAGTTTTTCCATTTTTGGTTACAAGATTTGGGAGGAAGGGTTTTGAGGGAAGAGAAAAAATTTGATGGATTTAATATATTTAGATGACTATCATTTTATGATATGAGATAAAATAATAAAAATTAATAATTAGCACTTATTATATACTTCATGTGACAGCCCCTGTACTATAAAAGCTGCAAATCAATTATATTTAAACATTTTGCAAGCCTATGAGTTTTGGTATTCTGATTTGCACGTGAAGAAACTAAAGCCTGGAGAGGTTAAATAATTTTGCCTAATATGTGTAAGTCTTCATTAATCAATTTGTATTGTTTTGGTTTTATTTCTTACATAAATAAATTTATCAGTGAAGCTATATGGGTTCAGATTTTCTTGGTGGAAATTTTCTTTTTATCTATAAATTAAATTCTTTAGTAGTTCTAGGGCTACTAACACTTGCTACTTTGTTTTGTGTTTGTTTTTGTAACTTTTGTAGTCCAAGGAATTTTCCATTTCATCTAAGTTGTCAAGGTAGCAAGAAAAAGTTATTCATGTTATCTGTAGTATCTGTAGTGATGTCTCCCTTTCATGCCTGATACTGTTTCTTCCCTTTCATTTTTTTGATCAGTCTACTTAGAAGTTTATTAATTTTATTGATCTTTTCAAAGAACCAGCTTTTGGTTTCAGTGATTTTATTTTTCATTTTATGGATTTTCACTCTTATCTTTACTGCCCCCCCCCTTTTTTTTTTTTTACTCTTGACTTAATTTGCTCCTCTTCTTAGCTTCTTAAGGTGAGATATTTGAACATTGGCTTTGGAAATTTCTTGTTTTCTAATATAATTGTTATAACTGTAAATTTTTTCCTAACAATGGCATTAGTTACACCCCCCAACTTTTGATACTTGGGATTTCATTATTATTTCATTCAAAATATTTTCTAATTTCTTTGTGATTTCTTCTTTGAGACATGGTTGTTTAGAAGTGTTATTTTATTTTTGTTATTTATAGTTTAGTTTTATTCTTCCTTCATACTTTTTTTGGGGTTTGAAGTTACAAATAACTACTAAGTCTTATTTCACCCAGGACACTTTCATGTTTGTGTTTTCTTAGCATTCCATCCATTTAGCATCCTTTTCCTCTCTCAAAAGTAATCCCATGTGTATGATAAAATATAAGGCCATGCTGCATATGACCCACAAACTGTTTGTACATTATCCTCCACATCTCCAAAAAGCCCGAAGCAAACATGATACTTCAGTCCTTCCAGAAACAGAGTTGGCTAATAAGGGAAAGTCATTGAAACTTTGAAAAGCTTCGTTTCCTTATTTGAAAACAGGGGATAATAATTATTCCTGCTTTGCAATGGTTTTTGAGGAATAAAGAATAAAATACATTAATATGGTAATTTATTAATAAAATTTGGTCAATATCATAAATATTTGAGTGCATTTTCTGCCCCAGAAACTATACCCACACTTGTCTGTACTACCTTGTTTAGTCTTCCTACATCACAGTAAGGCTAATCACTTCTATTTTATGGATGAGGAAACTGAATATTTGCAGAAGTTGTACTTATTCAAGGATATATACTGAGTAAATAACAGAAATTAATTACATGGCCTGTCTCATTCCAAAATGTATTTTGTTCATTTTTGGTTTTTTCATCATATTTGATACTGCATCTAAAATAAAATTTAAAAAGTCAGTATCATATTTATAATAACTCAAGTTTTGTCTGCTTTATATGGCCTGTCTCATTCCAAAATGTATTTTGTTCATTTTTGGTTTTTTCATCATATTTGATACTGCATCTAAAATAAAATTTAAAAAGTCAGTATCATATTTATAATAACTCAAGTTTTGTCTGCTTTATAAAACAAATTTTGTATAAATTTGAATAAGCAGGAAGAACAAGGCAAGAATTTGGCAGTTGTAATAGATGTAACTCAGAGTCTCCAAATGTGACACATACAAGCACACACACACACACACACACACACACACACCACAAATAATACACAAACACAAATTCAGAAAGACTAAACTTTCCAATAGGTTTTGTAATGACAGAATATATTTTCTTCTCTTCCAATTTTCCTTTCTTTTATGATGCTATGGAGTTGCTGATGATTCTTAGATTCTGTTACTGCCTTGTCACTGACTGTCTAAACCATTTGAAATTGTTTTCCCACGTTTTGCCATAGGTGGCTTTATCCATTCAGAAGCTGAACTATTCCTCTCCAAACTTTTTAAACTCTTGAGAGTAGGGATGCTGACTTTTCATTTTTATATCTTTAGTACTTGGCATAGCACTCAAGAAGATAGGTGTCAAATACATACTGGCTGAAAGCCAGTTGCCTGAGGATTTCTGCAGACTCAGGAGTCTTTAAATTTTCAACGATAATCTTCTCCTTTTCTCCTTTATTTTCCAAAGGACCCCACAAACATTTGGCTGATGTTAAGGATAGCCTGCACTTTCTTGTAATATTTGCTAACTAGCTCAAAGTGTTTATGAAACCTCCTTGGGCAGTCATTTCAGTCTTTGTTCATTCTAAATGCTATGGAGAACTTCCTTATGTCTGGCCTGAAGTTCCTCACCTTTTCTTGGCTTTTCTTCTAGCATTTGCTTCTCTTTACATCATGTTGGTACTTTATTTCAGAACTTCTGTCTTCCCTCTCCTCCCTTCTTAAGATTGCAGCATTGGAGGCTTTTCCTGCCAACCCTTCTGATGAGTAGGTTTGGGTCATAGCAAGAACTAAGGTTTACTTAGAAGAGAAACATACATTTGCCTGTAGGGGGCTGGCTGAAACATAACAACATGAGACAGTGTCCCCAACTGCTGCCAGGTCCCTGGATGATCTGTTCTCTCATTTATACATGGGGCTTGCCTTGCTGTCCATCCTGAAGTTTGTCACAGGAGGGAAATAATAACAGAGAACAGAAAGAAATAATCAAGGTTATCTAGCAGTCCCCCCAACACACTTTTATTTGACAAGATACACTCTCTTTTAGCTTGTATGAATATGGAGATTTCACCCTACAACTACCCTCACTCCATCAACCTACTCTCATTCTCCCTGCATTTCCCCATCAGAGCATTTTCTGCATGGTCCTTTACTGACTTCTCACTCTTGCCTATAGGTGAATGTGGATGAGAATATTTATGCTGATAAGACAATGGCTTTATGAATATGATTTGTCACCAAAGGCTTCATAGCATTTCATTATGACTGTGGAGATTCACTGACTATTGTCTGAGTCTCTGCTGTGGTTTCTGCTCATAAAATAAAAATCATGCTATTATCATCTGAATAAAATGATACATATGTAATGATCTTGAAAGGCCTTGAAGGTGAACTGCCTTTGAAGAAAGGTAAAAATTCACTTTGATACAGGTTTGTGTTGCTTTTTGAAAGTTTACGTTGTGCCACCTTGCTTACCTGTTTTCTCTAACTGAAAGAAATCTGAAGAGGGTTTTTGCTTTTACAAAAAAAAAAAAAAAGAAAAGAAAAGAAAAAAAGAAAAGAAAAGAAGCCAAACTAGCATTCAGGGATTGTTTTGCTGTGAACCTTTACAGAGGCAGTGTGCCCTGAGCATTGAGAGTGCCACCTTCCCCAGGAACTACACTCAGCATCCCAGCATCAAGCTGCTAGAGCTCTAGACTGTGGCTTCTTTGCTTTATCTCAATTTATTTTGCACCTCCATTAGCAAGATGTGTTCTAGGGTATCAGAAAAGCCTAAGAGAAGTTATTTTTTGGGTTGGGGAGCACGCAAAAAATTTCCATATACAGTAATGCTAATGGTAATGGTTCTCTTTATGCCATTTTGAAAGGCTTAAAGTTTTCATAGGGAAGGTCTACTTTTGGATAGTGGGGGAGACCTGCAATATGGAATATTAAGTATATCATTGCCAAGTATGGAAAAAGAAAATTATTTTAGTCAAAGATAGACATTGAAGATAGCTTGTTTAAAAAGGCAGGTCATGTATTGTACTGCAAGCTCTTGCTAACAAGGTTAGAGTTAATAGATTATTGATCCATTTAAGGTTTAGTAGCGAGCTAATTTTTTTCATCAGCTATGCGATTGGGCATTTCTCTGTTTCAGAGGCCAATTCAATAAACATCTTTCATTTGATATTACTTTCTCATGTTGGGTAGTGTGTGCCTTGGATGCATTAACCCCTGTTTGTTGCTACAGTCACCCTGGAGCATTGGTATTCCTGCCATTGTGAGCACTCTCTTTTCTGAGGTTCACTTTTCTTTGTCCCTCAGGGGGAATGGTAAATCCTTTCTAGCTAGAAAGGCTTGGGCTGCAGGCACTGAGATAAGGGAAGAATCTGATTGTATCATACACTGCTAACACCTGCTCCACTTGACTAAGGTTCCTATTACGTAGGATTTCATTCAGTATTGTGGTGAGGAACTTGAAATAACATATGCTAGTTATCTCTCTGGTGTCCAAGAAGTTCTAATCTTTGAATAATAATAAAAGGAAAATTGTGATAGCATTTAAGTCCTGTAGTCCCCATGTTTTGAAGAAGATACTAGACATCAAACTCTAAATTACATGTGGGGTGTGTGTGCGTGTATATGTGTGTGTGTGCGCGCGTGTGTGTTTAATTTTCTAAGCTTTAGTAAAATTGGAGCCATGTGATTTTTTTTCTGATTTATATAATAAGGTATTGAAAAAGCCTTTTACTAAATGCGATAGAGACAGGTAGTCCGCTTTATTTCCTGCGCAGATGCAGCACACATTTGTGAGGCAGCAAAGAGTAGAATTTGAGTGTATAAACCCTGCAGCCAGGTGGCCTGGGTTCAAATCCCACCTCTACACCTTGGAGAAGGCACCAGAATAGAGCACAGAGACAATAATATGGATAATAGCACTTCCTTCATGGAGTTTTTAGAGAATTAAATGAGGTAAGATATGTAAAGTGCTGAAAACAATGCCTGCATGAACACCTTAGGAAAATGCCTGGCTTTGCTTCTAGGACTACATGTTTTTATTCTTTCTACCCCAATACTTACTTTTTTAAAAAAGTTAATAAACTTGAGGGGAGACTGGGTAATTCAGCTGGTTAAGTGTCTGATTCTTGATTTCAGCTCAGGTCATGATCTCACAGTTGTGAGATTGAGCCCCATATCCGGGCTCCACATTGGGCGTGAAGCCTGCTTAAGATTCTCTCTCTCCCTCTGCCCCTCCGTGACTCGTTGCAAGCTCTCTCTCTCTCTCTCTCTCTCTCTCAGAAAAAGAAAGAAAGAAAGAAAGAGTTTTAAAAAGTTAACAAAATTAATAAACTGTTTTTAGAGCAATCTTAGTTTCACAGCAAAATTGAATAGAAGTTACAAAGAGTTCTCATATGCCTTGTCTCCACACATGCATAATCTCCCCCTATTGATATCCGGTACCACAGTGGTACATTTTGTTACAATCCATGAACTTACACTGACACATCATTACCATCCAAAGACATTTTACTTTTTTAAATGTATCCTTCTTTTTTGAAATTGTTTTTATCTTTTTCTTGTTCTGAATATAGGGGCCAAGGGCAGGCTGCCCCCAAATGTGCCGCTTTGGCATGTTAATTATTTTAAATAAAAGTTACTTAAGAAACAAGTGCAAGGACACTCAGATACTCCTTTGTGTCCCTAAAAGCAAGAAACAAATCTCTCATGTGAAAAATAGTTTCCTTCTACTAAGAAGTAAAAAGACCTCCTTATCACCAGAGATGGCGACCTTAAAGCTGATAACACTATAGAAATAAACCTTGTTACTTTTTTCTAATCTATTACTTTAGGCTAAATTCTGCTAGAATCCCCTACTAACTGAAGCTTCCAAACATTTCTTTTCTTTACCCTGGCAGTTCCTCACAAATGTATTGTCTCTGTCAAAATGTACAAAAACTACTTGCCTTGGACATTTCTTTAGGTCTTGATTTCATTATTGGGCCTCTGTGCGTACATAATAAAACTTTAACTTTTTCCCCCTGTTAATCTGTCTCATGTAAATTTAATTCTTAGTCCAGCTGGAAGACCTTGAAGGCTAGAGGAAGAATTTGTTCTTCCCGTCACAAACTTAAACGTTTTCTTGTCTGAGTTCAGTGAGCACTGGGAATAGGTGATTGTTACCCTAATAATTTAGCAGAAAAGAATAAAGACACAGTAGTTGGAGACTGTCCCTTCAGTTTCTATGGTAGGTAGATGTACATTATTTATATTCATTCAATATTTAGATATTTATTTACTTAACTAACACCTAATGGATTCCTTCTGTGTGCTAAATACTATTTTAGGTTTGAGGATATAAAAGTGAATGACACTTTCCAAATTCAAAGGGTTTATAATCTAATTTGAGATAGTGGCTGGTATGTTACCAGCCACAAGAGGCTTTGTGGACAAATAAGGTCACATTGATATTTAATGTTGAAATCACAATGATACCTAGCACCCACTTTCTTGCTAGCCTTCTACCCTTATTTCCTGGTTCTAAAAATCTCCTCGGTTAATTTTAGAAGTCCAAATGGGGTCCATCACATGTGCATCTACATATTTTTGCATTTCTAACTATTCTCTCCACTGAACCAGAACACTAATTCAGACAATGCTTTTTTGTTTCATCCAAACAATTTGCACTTAGAATGTAGTACACATTGTTTGCGAATAGTGATACCCATGATGGGTGCTATCTAACCTAAAGCATCTGCCCAGATCTCTTTCCTTCCCAATTTGCTTCTCTTTTCCTTAAGTGACTGCTAAAGGGCTGAGAACGGTAGGGTCTGTTTATCTTATACAGAAGGTGGTGGTCTCTGGAGTTTTGAGAAAGCAAGAGTGTGAAATCAGTAGATGTCCATGAGATGAAAGAAAGAAGTCCATGGAATCAAGAGAACCCAGATGATCTTCCTCAGGGTGATGGCAGCAAGTGTTAAATAACATAACAATGTCAAGGAAAATGCCCTGACCATTGTTAGCACCGATACAGTCCTGTTGGAGACACTGTATTAGGCCTCAGTGTTTTTACATAGTGCTGTCTGAGTTTTACTTTCCCTGTGACTTAATTGCCCATGTAGTAGTGGAAGAGTTAGGATATGATTTATGGCACTGAATCTCTGGCTGATTAATTTGACATCTGGATGCTGTGCTGCCTCCATCTATGTAACACATAGATGTCTCTTTCCTGCTCAAGGAGCAGTAGTCTTTTCTACAGATGAGACTCAAGAAGAGGTACATATGTGTCATGCAAGGTGTCTTCACCCCACCCCCCTTGACACAGCTCATGCAATTCACTTCCATGTTGTTCAGGCTGCTCTTTATGTTATCAGGCTCCTTGTGGGATAAAGCATATGGTGCATCTACCAAAGTTTCAGGTGAGTTGGGGCTTTAAAAAGCTCATGATATAACCCCAACTCTCACCTTTTTATCACCTAGGACCTGCAGGCAACTCTCTCCCATGGGTGGTGGTCCCAAAATACTGCTTTCTTTTATCTTTAATGGAAGATGAATCAGTAGGCAGACTAGTCATTACTGCTATTAGGAAATGGGCTTACAAACTAAAAAGAAAGAAGGAGGGTCATTAGAATGGTGCATTTTTCAGACTATCCACTTCAGAGGAATCTGGATAAAGCCCTGCAGACATTACCTTTTGGAACAATTTCACATTATCGCTAGGGCTGCATCAGGTGATCTGTCTGTAATGGGCCCTTTTTTCCCTTTGCACTCCACTTCAAAAATCCTATTGTGATGGAAATGGCCTGGCCAAATTCTCTTCAATTGCATCCAGACTTCAGAAGTCATTTTGTAACCGCTTTTAATATAGCTATTTAAAGGTATAACCTCCAGATAAATTTCCCCATCTATCTCCCTTATAGAAATAGTCATTATTAGTAAGAAAGATAATTATTTCAATATATTTCTTATCACTTGGCATTATGAAAATCATATCTACCTTTAATGTTTCAAATACATTGTGCATGTTTCCATAATTCCAAATACACTTCTATGAACTCTTTTCTTTCTGCTAAGGAAAAATCTCTTGGAAAGCACTTATTGATGGCTTACAATCAAATGTGCAAATAATGTACTTGGAGAACATTAAAACATCTCTACTATGGTGACAATTTATTTCCTTATCAGTACATACAATGGAAAACTTTAATGGCAGATGTGCTTAATGTTTCCACCATAAAGAATAAAATTCCATGCTAATGTAATTCTAAGTTTAGTGTTACTTGTACATTTCATAGGAAAGAGGGACAGGACGGCATGTGTTTAGAAGGCTTGGGCTCAAGGGGTGCCTGCGTGGCTCAGTTGGTGAAGTGGCCAACTTCGGCTCGGGTCATGATCTCCTGGTTCGTGAGTTCGAGCCCCACATTGGGCTCTGTGCTGACAGCTCAGAGCCTGGATCCTGTTTCGGATACTGTGTCTCCCTCTTTCTCTGCCCTTCCCCCATTCATGCTCTGTCTCTCTGTGTCTCTCAAAAATGAATAAACATTAAAAAAAAATTAAAAAAAGTGGCCTAGGCTCAGTAAGATGTGAGGGATTAGGTCATCAGCTCTTTGAAATATATATATATTTTAAATTTTAGAATTGACAGGGAACCAAAATCCTGCTCCTTCTCTAAACTTAATATGTTATTTTTGTAAAATAACGAGTGGCTTGAAAATATCACCCAATGCCTACCCCCATTGAAGGGTCTATGGGACTTTTGATTTTGCTTAGAGTCATATCTCTTTGACCATCTGTGCCACCATGTCAAAGTTTCAATGGCCTACAGATGTGCTGAACCAGGTAATGAGTTTCTGGAGTCTTTGAGGCAGTAGACCTAGCTCTGAATCTTTCTCAACCGGGCATGATTTCTAGTGTTGGCAGCAAGCAAAGTCACCCTAGTGCCACATAGAGCAGCTCACAGTCCTTTCTTTTGAAGGAGTAAGGGTTAACACTGTATGGAATAATGAGAGCAGGACAGAAGAGCACTGCGTTCCATCTACTTGACAAAAGCAATACAAGAGTCCAGGGAATATTTAGCAAATCCTGATTGTGATTATTCTTGAAACTGTAGTTTGATTATCTTAACTGCTTTTATTAGATGAGAGAGTTTTGTTACACTATGCAATATTGCTGCTGATGAACATTTTTCAATGAATAATGTTAAATAAGAAGAGGTCTTACCCTCCATTAGGAAATTATTTAAGGCCCAGGCTCATACTTTGTTAATTAAAACTTACATCAAATATGCATAATGGTGACAATTTCTTCATTACATTTGCCAATGACTCTATGAATGTCTGTTGATACCCAGGGGTTGGATTATTCTAGTTAATTATTGTGATTTTATGCTAACATAACACCTTCGATCCCGAGGAGTTACTAAGCATGGTGAAAACTTTAGCCCTATCAGTATTTATGAATCTCTTTACTTGTTAAATGAAAAGGCAGCTTGAGATAAATTACCCTGGGTAATTTTAATCAAGAGCTTAATTTTAATGATCACCTGCTGCACAAATAAAATAAGAAAAGCAATGAAATCATCATTATCAAGGTAAGTCATATGTGTCTCGGAGGGATGCTATTTTTAGCAGTGTTCATTAAGAATTTCTGTAAACTCTGAATGGAATAACAGGATGGTAGAACAAAACTACAAAGATAGCATAAATGTAATTAAGTAATAGGAAGCATCTTATTTTGCACTTGATGATTGCCTTGGGATTGTTCTTTTGTTGTTTAATATGTACGCATCTAGTTCTATAACCAGGTTGAATATTTCTGTAAGGCAGTGTCCACACACACACACATACACACACACCACACAATGATGTGAATTTCTTCACGGGTGACCGGAACCTAATACAAGTTAAAAATTAGCTCTTCTCTAACATTGGAGAGGTGAGACGAAATTAGTTTGAACAAGTGAGAAAGGTCAGAAACAAATAAGATGTGAAGACAGATGATGATTTATTGGGACATCCCCTCCCAAAAAACTGGTTTTGGTAAGTGTCTGTGATTTTGGCTTTCTGCATAAATATAGGAAAGCACGGGCTTCCGTATCTTAGGACTAAGGAAATAATGCATTTTAAAGACCATACCTATGTATTTCCATTATTATTATTATTATTATTATTTGATGTCCTTTGTGCTGAATTTCATGGCAATGCCATTAAACAAAATAAATGATGGTCAGTGGATAAATTCAGAGCTGTTTCTTGCTACCAGAGAAGGTCTTCTCCATTGTCTCTATACAGATGTATTGATTGTATACATTCATCCTTCCAAATCCTTCCTTCCTCCTTCCGCCACCTGCTTTCATCCCTCCCTCCCCTGATCTCTCTTTTTCCTTTCTTTATTAGTAGCACAAAACAACATGTCTTTCTGTGTGATATGAAATTTGTCTGATATTATTAAAATTAAAGACTTTATTAGGCCAAGTTCAAGTGATTAACTGAGGATAGTATTCAAAAGATAGTATTGTAGCTTCTTCATCATTTTCACAAATGTTTCATGACACCTGCTATTCATAAATGCTACCTTGCCTTGACTTCTTGGACCTAGTGACCTAGGAATGCATATGTTTTTGCCAGCCTGTAGGATGAAAGCAAAACAGAACCTAGACTTCCAGATCCTCTAAGACTGGCATTTTCTGAAATCTCTTCCAAATGATGGAACTACATTTCCCTATGAGGTGAAAGATACTGCAATTCTAGTTATTTCTAATTGTCTGCATTGACTCTGAGTCAGACATTTAGTACAGGGAAATTGGAGAATATAAAATGCCCACTTAGTTGATAATAAAGTATAGAGATGCATTTCTGGAGACACAAGGTGGACTTCACTCTTGGTAATTGTTCTCACCTTTGCCCCAGGGTTCACTGCTGAGAAGCTTAGACATTCATCACCTGGGTTTCAGATCTTGGCATCACCAGTTACTACAGAGAATGGTAAGATGAGCCAGTAGGAAGAGCTGTAAAAATTGGGGAGCAGGAAACAAAAAGTTATCCATCTCTTTCCATGACCACCACTCAAATAGCTTTGAAAACTGAGCTAAATCTCCCTGTAGTATTAATCCCTTCTTCTTCTATTTCTTTTTCTTTTTCTTCTTCTTCTTCTTCTTCTTCTTCTTCTTCTTTTTAAATGTTTATTTATTTTGAGAGAGAGCATGTGCACAAGAGGGGCAGAGAGAGAAGGGGAGAGAGAATTCCAAGCAGGCTCCACACTGTCAGCACAGAGCCTGGTTCAGGGCTCTATTCCACAAAGTGCAAGGTTGTGACATGAGCCAAAACAAGAGTCAGATGCTTAACCACCGAGCTACCCCGGTGCCCAGGAATCACTTAATTTCTGATGCCATAACTAGCTATAATTGCTATTTCTGAGTCCTTATCTGTGCTTGACTTATCAGCCTATAAACACTATGTGCCAAGTATGTGTTAGGACTGGGAGCCATGAAAGATTTTGGGATTATAGGTGCAAAATTTGGTTTTATCTTTAAAAGTTCTGAAGTTAGGCACACTTCTGAATAATCATAATAGCAGTGTGACCTGGGGCAAATTACTTAATGTTTCTCTAACTTAGTTTTCTTTATCTATAAAAGAGAATAATATCTAAAAATGATGTAGTGAGAAGTAAATAAAAGATATCCTTTTAGCCCTTAGTAAAGTCTTCAATGTTTGAGGATTATTAACTATTATTGTTGTTATTATTATATTAAAAAATGTCAACCATATACTATCCTCATTGGTAAGGCAAGGTTATAGAGTTAAATAAATACTGGCATTTGACATTAAGTACTTCATTGTTTAATGAGAGAAAATGCCATGAAAAATGAAATATTTCCTTATGACAAGGGCCACAATAGAAATATCTACATAGTCCTGTGAGAACACAGGAAAATATATAAACAGGTTTTGATGGCTTAATTGGTAAACTGCAGGGGATTTGGCAGATCTGGGCATGTTTGTCTGATTCAGGGAGACAGTGAGTTCTGTTTAGATCTGAGTGGATATTATGTGAAGCCAGAGGCATGCAGGTAAGAAATGAGTTTGTCTGGGGCCATGGCAAAGTTACAAAATCCAGGACTAGTGATGCTCCTCTTCCAAATAAGGCCCTTCATCCTATACAACTCAGTCTTAAGGAGATGGTCCTTCCCCTGATGTAGAATTTCTAGGTCTCCAGTCTTCTCAGAGGTGAGGGATTTGCTTGACACGAAAGAGCCTTCAACGTGTGTCTCTATAGGGAGCATTGACTTTACAAATGAACATAAGATGACACCATTTCCTCAGTAGCTCTGCTGGGTCAGACTAAAAGCAGAGTCAGAGATCTGTTGGATGATGGTGCCCAGGGCTTCGTGCAGGAGTCACAAAATGACTATGATGTGGCATCTGATTTCAAGGAACTGAAAGTACGGATAGGGACACTATCAGCTATTCAGACAGGCATTAACCAGAATTTTACAGGACAATAGCATAGGAGGGTAAAGTTCTAAATGTTACTCTTTAGACCCATGATTCAAACGGGGGCATTTCGTAAACCCATTCAGGATGATGCAGTTTTGTATCCTGGTTCTGCAATTCACCAGCTATGAGATAGTAGGCAATTTAACCTCTTTAAACTTTGGGTTTCTCATCTGTAAAATGAGAATAGTAATAGTATACCCATAGAGGGTGATTGTGAGGTGATGAAATTAAATATGTCAGGGGCTTATCGTAGTGTTTGGTCTGATAGGTTTTCGGTGAATGATAGCTATTATCTGTAGAGGAAGTCAACTGGCAACCTATAGTAAATATGGCGGGGCATTTAAAAGGATTTCTTCCAAGATTGTGAGGGAAGAAGTTAGATAGTAAACACAAAAAGCCTTCAAATATTTATGGCATGAATCATAGTTTTCAAGCTTGTCTGATGATTCCCAATTTTGCATACTAGAGAGAAACAGTCTCTATTGATAATCATATGGTCATTTTCCCCATAGTTTCCCTTATCTGTAGTAGAGCTCCTCCCTAAGGAATGTGGTGAAAATCTCAAGACAAGGGAAGACAACCTGGCTATGTGAGCATGCGTGATATTCCTCAGGACTCTAACATAGATGGCCCATTCACACTGTGTGTTACCGTATATGGGAGACAAAGGAGCAAAAATCGTACCCCTGCCCCCACAGCCTGCTTTCCGGCCTCAGCCTTTTGGGTCTTAGCCCCACTGAGCCCGTGCTGGCAAATAAAACTGCTTCCTGGAAAGAAAAGCCTAGGTATCCAGACCCTGTGTGTGACTCCTGCTACATTTCTTCCATGTGGTGCTTTGAAATCAAAGCTAATATAATGAATAAAGTCTACTTGCTTTTTAATACATTTTCTTATGTGATTGTTGTAATCCCTACTTCCCTCTTAAAGTAAATAATTATAAATTTTAAAACATTCTGGAAGACTGAATAATGGGAGGCCATTAAATTCTCCATACCTAATGTTACCATTATCTAGGTAGTAAATGCAAACAGCAAGATCATATACTTAATTAATAAGAAAGGTTAATATCTTTCATGATTATATAAGCCTCTCCAGGAACAAGTCTGTTTTCTGTTCTTACTCCCTGCTCCCTTCCCCATGCAACTTAAGTCCACTGAGAAATTTCTCTTTCTCAAGAGAAACTACATCAGTTGTTGAAGTGTTAAACATTGTCACCACTTTTGAAGGTTACTGCTGTGTGATTAAGAGCCCAACTTACCCCAGGCTAATTATGTTGCTGGTTTTAGTTCAAAAAATAACTTATTCTTGCAACTTATTATTAAGTTTATTGAATTGGTAAATCAAGAGAATATTAAAACAAACTGTGATTTTCTTTAGCTTTACCAAAGCGCTTGGGTTATAGAATAAGGTGCTTAAGGTCATTAAAGGTTAAACGAGTTGTAGGCGTGATGCTTATTAAGCAAAGCTAATTTGGTTTAAAAGTAGCAAAGCAGTTGCTTCACACTTGGAACTCTTAGCAAATTAACTCTCATTCTGCGTGAAAGGAGTCCTGGGTTTGAAAGGAAATTTAAACCTTGAGTTTGGGGTGAGAAGATAGGAAGTGTGAAGAAATAGTTTTGTGTCTAAATGGCATGGAAAGGGATAAGTTCTTATTTCATATATCCTGGCCCTTAAAGGATAATTGTCTTTAGCAACATCTGTCATGGGGAAGCTTTTTCTCCTTGTTTTCATGGGTTTACAATGACTTAAATACTTTCTGAAAGTCATCATTATTAATAAGAAGCAAACATCAGGATCTGAATCAATATGTGTTTTTGGAGATGTGAAAGTGTTTTCTCTTTCACTTCTGAAGACTCACCACTCCCCCTTTGTACCCAAAGTCTATGCATCCCTGAAGACCCTGCTCAGTTCCCTTGGCCTCTCTGCCAACTTCAGTGGCTATGCCAATGATGAGGTTTTGCGGTGATGGTGGGGGTCTGGAGCCAATGACCAAGAAAGAATTCCTGAAGACGTCTTTGGTGCACAAAGGTGATTTTATTAAAGCACGGGGACAGAACTGGTGGGCAGAAAGAGCTGCCCTGTGGTTATGAAGAGTGGCTTCTTATATACTATGAAGTTGGGGAAGATAAAGTCAAAAGGGAGGCCTCCAGAGGGATTTGGATATGCTAAAGAGAACTCCTAAGATAACTGAGGCCTTACTATTGTGAAGCTAAGGTTGTTCCCCGCCCCTGCAGCTAGTAAGGCATTAACATTATGACAGCAGGGGCTTCCTGAAGAAATGTTTTACTCTGCCTGCCTCAAGTCAATGGGCTGCAGGTTACAGAGAAATTTAATTTTACCTGTCATTTCCTTCTTGCCTTTGTTCCCCATGTCACTTTGGAGGGGTGGTGTTGGGGCTCCAGGAAACTGAGTCTATAGGTTTCTGGAGATTAGGCTACTAATAAGGTTGCCTTTTTCTTGTAATTTACTAAGATATTTGCAAACCAATGGAGACTCCTGTCCTGTGTGACTGTGATCTCTATCAGTCATTTGTTTTCTTTCCTTTCCTTTGTCCTTGGACAGCCAGGAGTGCCTGAGGAATATCACACGTGTCCCCAGGGTGGGGGTTGGGGGTTATGCTAGCTTGGACTTTGTCCTCAGCCTGCCCCATGTGCTCTCATCACCAATCCTAGGCAACTCCCAAAGCAATACTTGTATGAACACTTGATTCTGTGTTATCCCATGGTGTCTAATCATCCTCTCATGAGTGAAAGTTTGTCTTCACAAACTTTTCAAACTATTCAAAGGTAGAGACAGTGATGCTGCCAGATGGCTCTACCAAGGTTTCCATGAAAAGATTAGTTGTCCTTGGAACTGTCTCTTTTCTGGCCTCCGTTTTCACCACTGGGGCTCACCTTAATACTGTGGCTGGATTAGTATTAGTCCCTGGGCCTAGGGCTGATATGCCCCGATTCAAGAGACCCCCCCGAAAACAAACCACCAGAGTCTAGAATCAAAGCCAAGCGGCAAGTGTAGTTTATTGCAGGTTCGAACCCGGTCCTCTGCGCACTCGTTGCCGGTGACACTAAGAGGCCCCGAGTAAGGATCTTACAGCTTCTTTTATAGCCCGGCACAAACAAGTTAGGGACCTTTTTTAGAGGTTACAGAGCTGTTGTTGGTTAACATTTAAATTTGAACACTCAGCAGAACTCGATTGGTTCCCGCCTTTATTTTAAACCATTCAGCAGAACTTGATTGGTTCCTGCCATTATGTCAGACTACAACCAGGCACGCCCCGGCTGGTTTTGGGAACGGCGGGGGTGGGGGGGAATCTTTTCTTTGCAGTTGTGAGTACACCTGGTAATTTTCCTCTTAGCCTCTCAGGGCCAGTGGCCAGACTGGGCTGAACTGCTTGACAACTGAATTCAAGACTTTCACCTAATTAGCCTTCCATGCTAATTAAGTGAACTAACTAGCCCCAGATTTAAGATAGCAAAGATAGACTTAATAGAGAGAAACAACAGCAGGGAAAATGCAAATGTTGTTTCATTTTATAGTTGGGACTGAGGGATGCTGAAAGAATGTTGAGAGCAGGGGGATGGAGCAAGTTTATTTGTGAGTGGGGATTCATGCTTGCCTCTTTATTGGTGGCAGGACCTACCCAGGATTTATTTGCTTGGGTCCCTGAAGTAGCTTCTCAGAGAGTCCTGTCTAAGGGAAAAATGGTCTGGTGATACGAAAGCTTCCATTGTTGGAGGTGAGTGACAATTCTGTATGCAAAGTGGAACCCATTACTTGGCTTTGTCTTTTGAGCCAACCCCTGAAGGAGTTGTTTATAAGGTCAGTGTAGCACTGGGGTGAAAAACAGAAACCCTACAAGGGCTTTGGGCCTAAAAACATTCTTTGGGTGTCCCTCCCAGTAACAGAGCATGCCCCCAGGGGAGATTCTTCCATTTATCATGGTAATAGTTTGCCACTTGGCACTTGCAGGCTCTGGTGCCTCTGCAGCAGCAGGAAACAGAAGATTTGGTATTTCCTAATGAACACTCAGCTGGGAACAAAACATCTGTAGGGCCTGGAGAAAATTGAATGACTTCTTCAGAATTTCTGTTCAGTTATCCCGTCAAATACATCTGTAATTGCTAGCTTAGGCAAGATCCTCCTCCGCTCCCGCCCCTACTCCTGCTTTTTTGTTTTTATTGGACCACTCGAGATACCTGTAAAATCTAAGCACATTATCAGTCACTCCTCTCTCAAATTGTCATGAAAACAAAAGACGTAAGGTTTAGAGAAACAACTGGAGAGAATTAGCAAGGAAAATGTAGGTAGAATATGGACAATGAATACGCTTTTTGTTCTGCTCAATTTCTTCGCCACGTGTTCACTCTAACATCTTGTCTTTAAAGATATGTATGAAATAACAGGCGATGCTGTCCCTTCTCTCAGGAATATAAGCTTTATAGTCAAAATGGAGGACTGAATTTTCCTCAGGCCACCCTCAGTTTACTCTAGTGGGGCTTAGCCAGCTCTGCGAAGTTGGAATGTTATATCATAGATGAATTGTGTTGCATAAATATTGCATTCATGGATTTGGGCTCTTAAGAAGCAAAGTACATTGTTCCCTTATAGGAGGTTGCCTGGGTTTTTTTTGTTGTTGTTGTAAACGGCAAGAAAAATGAAAATGAAAGGAGAGTGCTGATAATTGAAATATTCAAATGAGAGTTAAGCCTTGTTTCTGAATAGGGATTTATCCATTTTGAAGCTGAAAGTTTAAAAAGTCAAGTGGGAAAAGAATTCAGGAATGGAAATGAAGACCTTGCACATCAGTTAAAGAGTAAGGAGAATTGTGCTTTCTCAAAGTATGGTGTTTTCTTCTCTCTTTTAAAAGAAAGCCAGACTTGACCCTTGGCAAAATGGGAATAATCATGAAATGGGACATTTGCTGGATTTAAGTAATAAACAACAGAAAATCATCAGTAGTAAAGAAATGGATATGCAGTTTGGGCTGAATTCTGAGCAGTGTAAGTTATGTGGGTAGGTGGAAGGAGCTCAGTGAAAGGCAGTCACAGAGATTACTTACAATGAGATTACTTATGATGAAGTTTTTTTTTTTTTTGAGGTGATGGGGGGTTGTTGGTGGAGTTCGTGGGGTCTGGGGCCCATGGGCAAGAAAGAATTCTTGAGACGTCTTTGGTGCAAAAAGGTGATTTTATTAAAGGACAGGGACAGGACCCCTGGGCAGAAAGATCTGCCCTGGGACCATGAGGAGAGACTGGTTATATACAATGGAGTTGGGGGAGGTAAACTTCAGGGGAGGTTTCCAATGAGATTTTCATATGCTAAAGAAGACTCAGGATACTGGAGGCCTAGCTTTTGCCAAGCTAAGGTTGTCTTTCCTTTAGGAAGGCATTAGCATTAAAAACAGTAGGGAGTTCCTAGAGCAACGTTTTGCCTTGCCTGCCTCAAGCCAATGGGCTGCAGGTTATAAGGAAATTTAATTTTGACTGTTTCCTTCTGCCTTTGTTTCCCACATCAACTTAGGTACTCATCAATGGTTTCTAGTGACCCTCAGAGAAAGCTATCAAAGAAAAACCAGAGCTAGACAATAAGGTGGTAAAAACAGATTTTATTTGGTATGACAGCAATAGGGGAAATGAGACCTCAGTATAGACCTGGGGTCAAGTCCAAATATAGCATGAGCAAGTGGGAATTTACAGCCAAGGATCAGGGTGAAGGTCAGTGATGAGAAATTACTAAAAGAAAACATCAGGAGTAAGGAGAATTCTGGCTGAATTGACCTCTAACAGAATTCTGCTGAAGCCAGATCAGGGTGATCAGGTATCACCTGGTGGGGTGTGTTGGAGGATGATGAACCTGACCAGATATGGAAGATGAGGGAGGGTTCTTCCTAAACTAATGTAGAAAAGTTCTGGCTAAGACTGGATTTTATGAACAGTTTCCAGATAGGCCTAGAGGAAGGTTTAGGATCTGACTAAAGTTTGGTCAAACAAAGAATCTTTGTCAAAGCTTTATATAAGAGAGCATGTGTGTGGCAGGATTTGATACTCTGGTACAGGTTGCTATCATCTCTGTTGCTGGAATTGAAAGATTGAGTTAAAAGGGAGTGGAGAACTCTACTCTTGGTTGTCATGGCCAAAATTTATTGCTGATGTAGTGGGGAGTCACAGAGAGGACACGAAGGCTTTTCTTTCCAGGAAGCAGCTTTATTTGTGCCAGCGCGGGCTCAGAGAGCTAAGGCCCAAAAGACTAAGCCCCGAGCACAGCAGGGGGCTGTCTTTTGTACAATGTTTGCTCCTTTGCCTCCCCAGAATGGTAACATACAGTCTGAATGGGCGGTCTGTGTGACAGAGTCCTGAGGAATGTTGCACATGCCCGCATAGCCAGGTTGCCTTCCCTGGTCTTGAGATTTTCACCACATTCCTTAGGGAAGGGCTCTACCACACTGATAATTAACCAGGAGGAGGGTTGAGGATTTTTTTGAGCTGAATATTCCAAGAAAACTTGTGCTTCCCTTCTTTAAACACCTCCCTGGGAGGTGCTTGGGTGTTGGAACAGGGCTGGTCCCAGAAAGAGTTGCTCTGTGGTGGCAGAGTTTGACTGCTCTTTCTCATAAAAGTCATGCCTGACAACCATGCATGCTTTGCTGTGCTGCTTCCAAACTGGTTCAGGAAATCTAGGTATGATTTTGCCTCATCTGACACCATAGTTTAAAATTCTCCCACAATCCATTGGCAAGTGCACCTGGCACAGCACGTTCACTGTGTTCCCTGACAACCATGTGCAAGTTGAATCGTATTTTATTTATATATTTATTATATATATTTATTTATATTATATTATATTATATATATTTATTTATTTATATATAATATATTTATATTATATTAATTTAATTTATAATTAATTTATATTATATTATATATTTATTTATATTTATTATATATATTTATTATATATTTATTTATATTATATTATATATTTATTTATATATTTATTATATATAATAAATATATAATAAATATAAATAAATATATAAATATATAATATATATAAATATATATATAAATAATATATAAATAAATATAAATATATTTATATAAATATAAATATATATATAATATATATAAATATATATATATTATTTATTTATTTTTAGAGCGAGAGAGAGAAATAGCAAGTCGGGGAGGGGCAGAGAGAGAGGGAAAGAGAATTCCAAGCAGGCTCTGAGCTGTCAGTGCAGAACCCAGTGTGGGGCTCGAACTCACAAACCATGAGATCATAACCTGAGCTGAAACCAAGAGTTGGAAGCTTAACCGACTGAGCCACCCAGTCACCCACCCCGAGTTGAATCATATCTTAAAGTTTTCTAGTGAGTCTTACTATTTAAAAGACTGTGATCATTATATTTGAATAAATCTGGATATTGGTTAGCTGTAGCTAAAGTAAGAAACACAATGTTATATGAAAAAAAATCACAGTCATAATTATTATGCTGTCAGCATATTAAGCACTTGTAAGTCGTGCTAAATAGTAACATTCCATGCATTTTCTCAATATATTGTTTGGGGTCCCAGGATAACACACTTTTGTGAGTCCTGCATCAAATATATACCACTTTTCAAGGGATTTTTTTTTTTTTTAATTTTATTTTAGAGAGACAGCAAGGGAGTAAGGCAGAGGGAGAAAGAGAGAATCTTAGCCTCCATGCTCAGCATGGAGCCTGACCTGGGGCTCGATTCTGTAACGTTGGGATCATGACATGAGCTGAAATCAAGAGTCAGATGCTCAACCAACTGAGCCACTCTGGCACCCTGGGATTTTCTTTATATGGTCACTACACTGACCTCTAAATTATTTGGAAATTGTAGGCCCGAAGATCTAAATACTCTCATGACACTTTGTTATGATGAAGTAATTTGAATTTGGTGCAGGTAATGGATTTGAAATGTGAGGTTATGTTCAGATTCCTGCAATATACTTTGGAGAAATGGCTGGGTTAGTTGTGTGTGAGGAACCAGACTTGCATGCTACCACTCTTGAGAGTCAAGATGATATCAAGCTATTCCCATAGAATATCCATAAGAGTTGGCTTGATGGGACCTATACTGGTTGACTTTGAAATAATTTGAACCAACTTAATTAGAAGGTGATGATATTAGAGTGGTAAGCTGAGATGAGAGATGCATAGGCTCTCATTGTATAATTTTGCAAGATTGTTGTGAGCATGAGCAATTTCAATACTAACTTACTGTCTTTGTCACTAATCAGGGTATATAGTTATGTATGTCTTCTCTTCCATGACACACACACACACACACATCGCATACACATACACATACATATATATTTGTATTGTAAATATATATATATAGTATTCTTTAGAATACCACTATAGTCCCCATAACATATATATATATTATATATATATTGTATTTTAAATACAATATATATATAATATATATATATTATATATATATTATATATATTTGTATTCTTTACAACACCACTATAGTCCCTATAACATATAAATCATATAGAAAATATGGCTACAGATCACAGGAAGAACCTATGCTATGACCAACTTGTTTTTTAAGATTATATCCAATTACAGAAACAGAAATTTCTGAAGAAATATGAAATTCAAGAGGAGAGAAAACATATGCTTTTAAAGATCTCTCTGATTTCATTGCAAAATGCCTAGTTTAGGTTTTCCCTGTGGTATCAGGATAGGAACATTTTCTGCTCTATTTACTAAGAGGAAAAAGGTTTTCTATAATGAAAATTGGCCCCCAAATGGGACTAATGCTGATGAGTTACTACCCTAAAACAGAATCAATCACCATCTCTGAGGTTTAACTTTCCAATTCTCCAGGATTTTCAAAGAAAATTAATTTTACCCAAAGACAAATGTGTTACTAGTTAATAAAACAAAGCCCAGATGACTGTCAGTGAAAAATAAGGAATTTGCATAGAGCCCTTTTCTATTTGAATAGGACCACTGAATCGAATAGGGCTAACTCTGAGACTTGAAAGGTGATGTGAATGACAGAAAATTATTTTGCCTGAAGAAATATGTGGCTGCTGAACTATAAAATATGCAAGGAACTGGTGTTAGTGAGAGACTACACTCTTGTTCTTAGAGTGGTTATCCTTGTTATACCAAATATTCTAGGGATTTGGCAGTATTATGTAGTAATTTATCTACCAAAATGCCACTAAGGTCATGGAACATATAATACAATCAACTGGTTTTTCCTATGTTGGTCCTCAAACCAGTACATTTAGAATTGGGCCTGAGATTTGTGCTAAAAAAATAGGAAAGCGGTATTTTCAGTAATCATAATAGGCTAGATTTTGCTGCAGGAAAAAGTAATCCTTGACAACTTAATTCCTTGCTCGCATTAAGTCCAGTTCAGATTGTGCAGCCCTGTTCTGTGTTATAGACCCTCCCTCTGAAACATGGCTTCTGACAGGATGCAGGCTTTTTGTATTTTATGAACACCCTTCAAACAAGATGATTTATTGAACTGTTTTGTAGGATTTTGTCAGCTACCAACACCCCTGCCAGCTGCAGCATTTTTTTTTGACAAGTTCAGACTGTTCTCCCTTATTGTAGCAAACTGTGTCCTGATATTTTCATATAGATTAGTCTTGTCATATCAACTAGATTCTACATTATTTGAAAATAGAGTCCTGTATCCCCATAGTCATAAGTACAGTTTAGGGGACATAATAGTTTCTCGAACAAGATTTCTCAGTTTTTTGATTCATTGGTTCTCAGAGGTATTTGACATCGCAGCTCTTTTCACTTTATGTACTCAGACATTTTATACAAAAGGAACAACAAAACTCTTGAATTGTGTCTATAAATCTTCCTATTCTTTTCATCTTTGTTACTAGCCAGTAAAGGAGCAAGGGGCTAAGTTGTAATGTTTCAAGTCATGGACCTTCTCTGACCCCACAGTCTATCTCTCCCTAGGCAATGTTCAGAGTTGAACATTGGTAACGATGGATGCTTCCCATCCTGCTGGTTCGCATTACCACTGGTAACACAAGTTGTGTTGAATATTTTATACTTTGCTACATTTCTACTCACTGCTTTGCCACCTTTGTAGGTTTGAGTGCTGGGTGTCTAAGTGTGGTTTATTATTCTAGTGCCATTATCTGAGCTCTAAGTCTTTTGGGAGGTAGCAAACTGCTTCCTGGAACCAAATATGCTAACTGAGGAGCTTCAGTAAGCAAATAAATAGCAATAATCTATCATATAAATACCAATTTTGGTCTACTTGGCATGCCTTTTAGAACCATCTTTCTAATCTATATTAAATATGTATCTTAAAGTAAATGAAAATGAAGGCTTATGGATCAATATAAATAAGAGAATTAACTCAAAATAATTTTTACTCTTTAACCTGAAATGTGTTCTTAGATTCAGTATTAGTTTTATTGGTATTGCCCTCATCTTCAAGGAATTTTATCATTAGACATCTTGACAGCAAGAAAAAAAGAGGGAAAAGACAGTATTTCTCCTACCGAGTCATTGAGGTACCCCATGGGAGGCCTTTGTCTTGAGCTCTGGGCAAAGAAAAATGTGGTTTGAGAAGCTACCTTGTGGATCTGGGGTCCCATTTGCCTGGCACAAATGATGTCCCAGAGTAGCTTCAGCAAACTGGTCAGATAGGGTAGCCTTGCCTTCCCAAAGAAAAATGCAAGATGAACAGCCAAGGAGGTGGAGCTAATAAGAAAGAGGGGTTCTTTAAAGAGTCACCATCTCTTGATAAAAGGAAAAACCTGTCTGCTGAAAGGGTGCTGAGCAGCTCTTCTCTTTAGAGCCACCCTAGATTTTATCACTTGTTCTCACTCAAATAGAAAATGAATTCACTGAGCTAAGACATGTGGAAGCACATGTTAAAGTTCCTGGGACATCCCCAGTCCTTTCTCTTTTGTCTGAGCCCAGCAGCCCTGTTCTGTAGTCAGTCTGTTGCTGTCCTTCACCAAGGCCCTATTGCTGCAGCCCTATTGCTGCCAGGAGTCCTTGTCACTACTGCTTCTTGGCAGGTCTTCCTGGGAGCTAGTGGCACTTTCATTAATTTCAGATGCAGATATCTGACACAATCCATTAGTTTTAGAATCACACATTCTCCTGGCTTGGACTGGTTCTGTCTGAATTGTCTGCCTCCAAAGTCAAGGTCAGAAGAAACTCAGGCATGACAGTCAGAAAATGAGACAGGAAAAGAGGAAGATGAAGAAGAGAAGGACATCCTCGAAAGTTGAAGAGCAGAGCAAAGAGTTGAGTATGTTAAGACCAGAAGACTTTGGGATTTAGGTGTAAAGATGTGAAAAGAAATCCAGATTTATCATGCTGTTGAATCCAAAGAACTAGTCTGGCCCAGGAGAATATAATGTTGATAATGATGATGTTGATGATGATGATGATGACGACAATAATTCACACTTATTGAGTGGTTGTTATGGTCAAGGCACAGTTTTAAATGGTTTTGCATGTATTTCTTATCTCCTTTTTAACATACTTATGAAATACATGCTGTCAAACTATAACATATGAAACTCAAGAACTGGGAAGTAGCTTGCTTAGGGCCATACAGGTAATGAGCACAGATCTGAGATTCAGACTTAATTCTGATAATCTGTGGTATGTGTCTTAGTTTTTCTCAGTTGTTTTAAATATTATAGTGGACACTGTAGGTACTCTGCTCAGATCCCTTCTGATCACCTTTCCCAGTTCCGGGTGCAGAGCTACTAACTTCTGTGTGCTTCTCCTACAACTTTCTTTAGACAAATACCCTTGAGCTACTGGAACCTCTGGACCACAGCGGGAAGTGCTTAGTAATTTACAGTCCCCTGCATAGCACCAAAACAATGACTGACTGGTGTAGCAGTATAAAAGCCCAACACATTCACCTTGAGTTGGGACAGTTCTTAAACTGATAAACTATAGGGAAGATGATTTCCAGAGCTCCTTATAGGCTCAGGCCAAGACTGAGATGTCACCTAAAATTGTGATTTGCTTGGTCTCTTCCCCCTCTTTATCCTGCAACTCCACCCTTTCACCAGTCTTTCTTGGTAGTGTTTATTAACAAATCCCTGGTGTATCAATACTTGTCTTAGTATCTGTTTCTGGGGAATCTGAATTAAAACAAATAAGGTTTGGTCTCAAATTTGACCTTCGAAAAAGAAACAGTTCTAATAAGGGGGATTATGTAATACTAATGGTCAATGTCTAATAAAGAAACCTGAAAAATTATCTCAATACTTTGTATTGACTCTCAGGTTACCCTTGATTCATTAATGCATAATTCATTCATTCCTTCATTGGTCAGACATATATATGTACCAAGTGCCTGACATGTTTCTAGATGCTCACAAATGTACTTACTGTAGAGGGGGAAAGAGCAACCTTGTCTGCATGTGCTTTAAGGCCCTGTGGAACCTTTTTACTATGCCCAGTCTAATTTTTCCCAGGATCTGGGTATGGAGGTTAGAGTTCTTTTTCATTGTTGAACCGGTATGTAAGTCAGAGAGTCTGGGGCTGGGAGTGATGGTAGCAGGATTCAGTGTAGAAACCAACACTCACTAAAGGTTGGTTAAATGTGTTACATCTAATAGTTTTCGAACCACCCAGTGGCCTCTATAATTCTTGGAAGGTGATTATAGGAGAGAGGCAAGGTCATAGAAACAGAATATCCTACCAATGCAAATGCTGATGCTAAGAAGATTAAATGTGGAAATAAGATTTCATCTAGGTTGGGATGCCTCTGCACATGAGAGAGAATAGAATTTATGGAGGGAAGTACATGATAAGCCTAAAACTTCCACTGTGTTATTTCACGTCTGCCATTTTCTCTTTATACAAAAATTTGTACTATCTACATATTCTATCATCTATAATGCAGTCTCTCTCATTCAATAGCCTGGTCTGTTTTCCAGGGTTACAGATGTAATATGCTATTCTTTTCCTAATGACATTCTCCATTTTCTAATCCAGAATATGAACATACACAATGTTTGAGCAGGAAAATTAAATGAAATTCCTAACAATGACATTACCACGTTAACCCAAATATACTATCACCCATGGCTTTTGTATTTTTTTTTTAAAGAAACCAGTATGAAAAAGAGAACTCAAGTCTTGTGAGTGTTTGTGTAAGACAGCAAACTTCTATAGAAATAAATCTGAATGAATACCATTTAGAAATACTACACAAAATATTTGGGATGAATCCTGGCACTCAGGGAAGAATACAGTTTAGAGTAGGAGGATGTCCAGCTGAGAAGACTCACAAATTCAAATCTTCTGCACTAAAAGAGTCAAATGGATTTGCTCTATTTTAGAAAAGCTGCATTAGTAAGAATATTTGATTTTTCTTTTCTTCCTTTTGATTTCAGTGACTGAAAAAACAGTACTTCTGCAACTAGGTTCGAATTGTCAAGTGTGTTGAATCGAGCTACGTATATTATGAAATGGCAGTTGTCATGGTTCTATTCTGTGATTATATAGAAAATCACAATCTCAATGGCATAACTATAATAATGAAGGCTATGAATACCTTCTCATGAAGAGAAACCATTCCAAGGTATATACCACACATTGAATTGGATATAATTTAAATACTATGCAATTCATCTACTTAAAGTATACAATTCACTGCTTTTTGGTATATTCACAGGATTGTGTAATCATCACCACTAAGTTTAAAACATTTTGTCCACTCTAAAAAAAAGACCCTGTACCCATTAGCAATCGAGCCCCTTTCTCCTCTACAACAGCTTCCCAAGCCCTGAGGAACCACTAATATAATTTGTGTCTCTGAAATATGTCTTTTTGTGTTTCAAACAAATGGAATCACAGAATCACTGAGTTCTTTTCCTTCTTTCATTTAGCTTAACTGTTTCAAAGTTAACTAGCATATGTTAGTCCTTCATTTCTTTTAATTGCCAAATAGTATTCAATTACAGGGATTCCATATTTTATCTATTCATCAGTTGATAGGTTTTCCCAGTTTTTAGAAATTATGAACAGTGCAGCTGTGAGCATTCATGTACAGCTTTTTGTGTGGACATGTTTTCATTTATTTTGGGCATATATATCAGAGTGGAGTGTTGGGGCCATTTGTAACTCTATGTTTAACATTTTAAGGAACCGTCAAACTGTTCTCCTCAATGGTTATGCCATTTTGTATTTCCAAGAGTAATGCATGAAGGTGCTAATTTCTCCATATTCTC